>NC_092521.1:66282897-66644147 GCF_037038585.1 Patagioenas fasciata
TGTAAATCGTAATGGTGCTAACTGGGGAGACGTTACAGTTCCACAACTCTAGCCCACCCTGTAATGTCCTAAGTGTGCTGTCGTAGTAAGCGCTTCACGATTCTTTGGGCATTTTGCCTTTTTCCTATTACTTATCCCTTTTACCCAATGATGTAAACAGAAAATCAGCCTAACAAAAAACCTGTAGCTCAAGGTTTGAAATAAACAGTAGACATACATTCAACAGAGCTAAAGTCTTGGGTTAGTTCTCTGCTTCTCTTCCCATTTCACCCATAACCAGTGCAGAACTTCAACAAGCATCAGATCCAGCAAAACTTTTCAAGTTTTGTCAAATCTGGCTGCTCACTTTAATGTGCAACAAATGCAAGACAAATATTTTCTTGCAGACACACTGCATGAAATACCATGTATTAGAAAGAAAGATCACGCAGACAGTTGTTCTAAGAATATGCATTCAAATTTTTGCTGGCTGCTGACTACACCTGTAACACTTAGCGCTGATCCTTGTGTCTGACCTTTGGAAACAAGCCATCTCACTATACAGGTAAATTATCAGAGCCTATCACAGAATATCACCTCAGGCAAAGTTGGTGTCCAATTCATAGCAACACGATTCACGTACTCCAGCCCAAGACCACTGCTGTTGGGTTACTCTACTTCTACACTGAGAAACAACCTTTTGAGAGGCAAGGGAGAAGGTATTTGTACCCTCGGTTCCCATCAGTGCTCCATTTGCCGTCCAGCACAGTGAGTTTCCTGATTTCACAAAAGTGAAAAGGAAACAGTAAGGCAAAATGGGGGGAAAGATGAAAAGCAGGCCTGAAACAAGAACATGAGACACTTTTCTTGAAGATGAATCATCTTTTTCTTGCTTCATATCCTGGATGGCTAATCTGAAGAGAATTATGAACCCTTCTGCTGAAGCAAACAGTACCATCTGGTTTCTAAGCAGGCTTTATTTTCTCTTATTGTCACCTTTTTTAGCAGTGTGGGGATATATAGCCTCTGAAAAACCGCTGGTTTGCAAGTTACATCATCTTTAAACTTATACTTAACCTTTCCTCTACAGTGAAATCAGGTGAGGTTTTGTTTCTTAAATAGATTGTAAAAACAATATTTGCCAACAACTTCCACAAAGTAGCACACAATACACAGCTTTCCTACATAACTAATAGGAACAAGCTTCCCTGTTTCACCCATTAGTTCACGATAACTCTTGATAATCTATTTTCGGGTTCGGAGAGTTTTTTAAAGTGGTTTTCCCTTCACCCAGACCGATACAAATAGAACATAAAAATGTCAACAACAGCATTTTCATTAGATTTGGGGAGAATTTTGACACATCTAAGTTTTGAAGAAATATTTAGTATTTTTAAAGTTAAATATCTGCAGTCAGTGAGTAGAAATGCATGCTAACTACTGCGTATTTTAGAAGTACTATATAGCAAATATCAGTTTCACTCAGTGGCTTTGTGTTGCCTTTATTAACACTAGAGAGAGACAAACTGGACAATACTCTGTGGGTAAAGGCATCCTTGTCCTTTCGGCAAAGAGATCGCAGAGGAAAGCCAGGCAGGATCCCACCCCTGTCAGTACTGCCCTCCTGCAGTTAATTGCAAGATTAAACTAACAAAACATCCAGGCTTTGGGAATCTGGACAGCAAAGGACTCAATGTTTACAATAAAATAAGGTAGATCTAAACAAAATAACGTACAATCTAGAGGCAATGAAGAAAAGTGGTGAGGAGGAGAAGCGGAAGTGCCCATGTCTGCCTGGAGTAAAATTTGCAATAACTCACATCAAGAGAACTCCTATCACTTACAAACACTGCGACTGCAGAGAGACATGAATCAATGAAGGGAAATTCAGAAAGCCGCAACACAAAAGCAGCTTTTGCCAGCATTGTGCATGTCAAGTACTATTTCCCCTCTCAGAACACGGCATTCAAATCAATGGTCTGCTCACTGCCACATCACTTCTTATCGTGTGCATTGGTAGAGGAATTTAAACCAAATTAAGCACATAGGGATTAATTTCCTGGGGAGGATTAAGATCTTTGCATCTATACAGAATGGTTGAATAACAAGTAAAAAGAGATATTGCCACAAATATTTGAAGGAGGCAACCAGCGAAGAAAATGTTTTTTTCATTTAGGTACTGCAACGGTAATTAAAGAAGGACTATAGCAGGAGAAGCAGGTTAGATATCCAGCACAAAGAAGGCTGGGAGAGAGAAATGTGTCATTATAGATTTCAAGCTTTAGTCATGACCAAGAGGATTCTGTTGCAAGTATAGAAATATGAGCAAAAGACAGTGCCATCTCGGAGTGGAAGAGAGACGGTGGTGAAGAGCGAATTGTGGGTGCAGGGCTTCAAAGCTGTGCACCAAGTATCTGCATTGTAGCCCTGTGAACCAAACCACGTGCATCTGATTAGCTACAATCAGTGTTTTAGTCAAACAGATAGCATAGTCTGAATTATTAATGTAAACTGTTGCCTTATTTTAGCTGCCAGCTAACAAAGGTTAAAGGGACATGAACTTAAAGTTGCATTTACCTAAAAGGTTGTGGTTATGGCAAGTAACTTTTCTCATTGTTCTAACTGAAAGAATCTTGTGAATGTAACAGAGGTTAAATACTTCCCATGATGAGTTCATTCTTTTTACAAAAATGTGGAAAATAATTTTACTTTGGCAGAGAAAGATAACCATCCCTTTTTTTTCCCCTTCCTAAAATCTCATTAAAGCATGAGGGAATTGCTATGTTTCAGAATTTTTTCAATTATTCCCCTTCCTGTAGGACAGTCACTGCTGAATGAGATTATTCTAGTGACTCATGGGTCGTTTGGACCAGGTTCTTCCCTGGCTACTATCTCCTGTGTGCTGCCTGGCATTACTGAGTGTTGTGGAAAGCAGTCTGAGATATGGTTGGTATGAAAGACACAAGAGAAAATAAGGTTGCTGTATTGTATTTGGCTGCATCACATACAGCTGTGTTTTGTTGCTGACTGAGAGGAGTTTGTGATTTCTGTATTTTAAAAAGCATTTGCAGATGTCAAAGAATAAAACCAAGCTAACATTGAAGTTATTACTGTAATTTTTTTTATCTCCATTTGATATTCCTATTTATAAATTAAAATCACAAAATACACGCAGTCTCCAAAAGCTAGCATGGTAAATCTCTGCTAGCATTGTAGTTTGGGTAGCAGAACTGCCTTGCATGTCATTCAGAGAAGTGAAAAGCATGTCACAAACTAGATTTTCAGCCACGACAAGCCCCAAGGGCTATGGCATGCATTTACTGAAAAACCTAAGTCTGACATGCCTTTAATTTCACTGAGATGCACATTAAAAATTGTATAATGCTCACATTTTGTATAACAAGTTTATTCTGCTAGTATTTGTGATATTGTAAAACAGTTTCACAAAGGTTACCAAATGTTAACTATATGTGTTTCTTTAACTTAGATACAACCTATCCTGCAAAATAACAAACTTACTCTTTTAAGACTTGATTCAATATAGCCCTTTACCAGTGCATTTGGAATACACATGCTTAATATTCAGTGTTCTCTTAAGCATTTCACTTAATCAGAGCCTAAGAGAAATACCAGTGTCAATAGTTTGAATACCTCATTGAAAATATTTTTCAGAAATAAAATACGAAATTCAGCTATTCTGCCCCGATATATTTAAATATGTGTATTTAGAAGCACAGAAAGAATATTCTGTAAGTTTTTTAACATTTGGTTACATGTTACGTGTTCCCTGATTTACAGTGGAGAAATGCGTAGTTCGGCATTTGAAATGGGCAATAGTTACATTCTTCCATCTTTATTTTATAATTTTTATGGAGTTCTTTCTAATACACTCTCCCAGCACTCATCATTGGATGAGCCATGAACAAGTTTATGCTTTCATCAAAATGCTTATCTAAAATGCCCTGAATGCATAAGGCAGATAATATGATTACCAAGATATACATAAAGTGCCTCATTCACTTTCCTGTGGAAATAATCAACAGATTTATTTCAGTCAGAAATACAATACTGTATGCTTACGTTTAAATACATACTAAATAATAAGTTGCACAAGAAAAACAATATTCTAGGTGCTCAGCTGTATTTTTACTTGCCTGAACGTTTTTAACAGCTGACATTTACTCACTGATGCACCATGCAAATACAGAAATCTAAAATGCCCAGCTCTTAAAAACCCCAAATGCCTAAATATAAAAAAACATATCTGAAAATAAATAATTGGCAAGGTAGTTACAAGATTTTCCTTCCTTCCTTCCTTCCTTCCTTCCTTCCTTCCTTCCTTCCTTCCTTCCTTCCTTCCTTCCTTCCTTCCTTCCTTCCTTCCTTCCTTCCTTCCTTCCTTCCTTCCTTCCTTCCTTCCTTCCTTCCTTCCTTCCTTCCTTCCTTCCTTCCTTCCTTCCTTCCTTCCTTCCTTCCTTCCTTCCGCTATTTTCTGTTACAGCTACAGAAATTTATGAGCTCTGTGGCTCAGATACAACTACTAAGGTTTTTTAAGGAAATGTATGCTTAATATTTCTGATCCATAACACTTACCACTTATCCACATGTTTTCTGAACCACTTCTACAGAGACCTTTGTTCCCTTTGCCACAGCCTTTCCTGCATCCCAGGAACAGCTGGCATGTGTGCTAAAAGTGCCCTGGACCAGGTTCTCTCCAGTCCCTCACTGGTGTGGGGTTGCCTCAAAGTGGGGAACCGGCCCTTTCTGTGTTCCTTGGGATTTAACAGCTGTGTTATGGAAAACAGACCTAATGCAGAGGAAAATCTTAATTTTGTCTACTGCACTGTTAGGAAATACCCACTAAAGGATGTTTCTTCTCATAAACTTTCACCTTATTTCTGCGTGAGGACAAGCTTGACACGAACATACACACGTCTGAAACATTAGGATGAAAACTGAGCACCAAATCTTTCCTAGAATAGTAATTGTGGCCCTTTGACCTCTATAAAATAACCTGCATCTTCACCATGGAAACTAACAGCAAACATCTTCTATATACAAATAGATCAAAATTTCCACAGCACCACAGTCTCTGCATTCAACGAATAGGGTATAGGCTAAATTCAGTTAAGTAGCTTTAAAATCACACAAAAATTTACAAAACAATAAACTTCAGAGTAAACAAAGGAAAGGACTTTAAAATGGCTTTGAGATATAGCTGAGGTCTATACAGAACTCACAACTATTAGTATGTTACCCAGTATTTAATGTTGGGTTGGTTTGCTTTGCATGCAACCAAAGGGACCTGCAAACAATTATTCCCCAGCTGAACATGTAGCTTGATTGATTTACTCCTAGATGCAATTTAGCTGATCTCTCTGTTCTTTAAGTTACCTGAGGCAATTCATATTTTTAATCCCTGATCAAATTTTGTGGTGTCATAATTAATTTTTTAAACATTTGCCTTTTTTCAATATCAGTTAAACTGGCACAATGGAGAGGAAACTTTGCAGCAAGATACCAGGAAAATATTTTCATTTAAAAAAAAAAATAAAAAAGAAGAAATTAAGTGACAAGATAGATATTTTGCAACTCAAATACCAAGCTTCAGGGTCATTCCTAACAAAAGCACCAATAAAAATATTTCTGAGATGTGAATGTGATCTCAGAAAACTCAATGTTAAGAAAGTCTAACACTTTCAATTAGAAAACATAATTGGAGCCTCTTTTGGAGATGCTCACATGCTTCCCTGGTATGCAGCAAACATCTGAGTTCAGCAGAACAAGAGCCTCTGGGCTACTGAAGTTTACCTCTGTCTCACAGAATTCACATTCAGCTGAGATGTGCACTTCTGATCACTGTAACTTCTCCCCTTTGTAACTCCTGAAGCATGTCTTAGCTCCTGAAGAACATTTTAGCCAAAGCAGCACAATATGAACATGCTGAAGCTATAGCCCCACAGTCACCAGGCAGACGCGGCCCCATCACCACCCTGCATCAGACAGCAAGTCAAGCAGTGGCAGGCAGGACTCGAAGGCCAGGTGAGGCCAGACCTTCAGTCCCTGAGACTCCACAAATAGTTCAACAAGCTTTGTCCTCCTAGAGGCACCATGTGGAGCAGGACCCTGCCCTTCAGGGAGGGTGGCTGAGGGAAGGAGGAAGAATTGCCAGGTTCTCTGCTGCTGTCTCTTGCTCCTGGGATGATATTCTTTGCAGGCCCTAGCTGTGGGTTTTAGCTCTGCATATTTTGCAGCACTGATAATGATGACTGCTTATGCACAATGTCATTCTAATTACATGATCAAGCACAACTTCAAAAGAGAAGGTCAAGAAAAAAAAAAAAAAGGCAGCTGAATTTAGTTTACAAAATGCTGCCTTTGGCCACTGCCTGTTTTGCCATGGCAGGTGTGAAGCTGGGACTCAGCATCAGCAGAGTTCACCTAGAAGGGCCTTCCAGCTTTTCGTGCTTCCTCACCTGCCGCAAGTTTCTTCATGTGAAGGACTCCAAGGGGGAAGTCCTGCCATATCTCATACCCTACTGAAGTGCAAGATCTTTGATGCATTATGAAATCTTAAAAAAAGAACACTATCTTAACATTCCTCTAACAGAGGCTAGATAATTTAAAAAAAAACCTAACGGTCAGCAACTGCTAAGGCAACAATCTGCTACAATGCTACGAGAAGATGGTGGGGAGAAAAGCAGAAGGTAACAAATACATAAGTCCTAAAAGTCCATTCCAAAACTACTAGGAAAGTATTTTAAAATGTACTGTGCATTTGTCTACAATATACTTTCGTTTTCCTGCGTTTCACTAAAATGCTCGCAGGCTCTAAGAATCCTATTTGCAACTGGAGCACCTCTCCAAGGAAGAAAACTAGTTCATCACAGAAATCATGACTGCCAGAAAAGAGGAGCAGTGATGTATGAAAATATAATCCACTGAACATCAGAACTGACAACCTCAGAGCATCTCCAGGCTAAGTCAGCTAGTAAGACCATTTTTAACATTACAGGTGGATTCACACTCAGCAAAACGTTATATTCAAGTTAAGGAATATTTTTGCCTTGAGCTGTCATAAAGATTAACAGCAGTGAAGAGTATGTTAACTGTTAAAGCCAAAATCTCAAAAGTACCGCAGTAGGAATGGAGAATTAAAATACAGCTTTAAATGTGTGTTTTTTGTTTTGTTTTGTTTTTTTTTCTGCGGGTCAGAAAGTAAAAAATGTCACATTGCACACGTTGCAAAATGGTCTGCAGGGAAAATTTTGCTCTAAGGTGCACAGAGGAATTCTCATCAGGCTAAATTCTAATACTTGTAACATCGATGTCAATTTCACTGAAGACAAAAGAGACTCCTGTTAAAAGCCTTTTAAAATTGACCACTGACAGTGTAACCTAAATGAAAACAGAATATAAATTAAAGTTTGCCATGCAACTATATAGCAATGAAGAGAAACAATCCAATTAATCTAAATCAACAGATCTTTGTAAATATGACATAAAAATTGTCAGAAAAATGCATTTCTCTTATTTCTTTTCTTAAAGTATCCAAATCAGTGGTGTAAAGGATTAAAATAAGCAGCTTTGAACTAATTTTACATTTTATAATTTATTTCCTGAATTATTGTTCTTTAAGATTTTGGCGTATTTAGAAATATTTTTATCATTCATGTGCTTTAATCATTCTCTAAACTGTCAATACTTAATATAAAACACACACACACAAAAAAAGAGAAGATTTTAGAGTAGTGTGATAAAAGCTCTTCGAAGTGCAGTAGAAAACAGGTTGAAATTTTCACAAACGGTTTCTGTATAGTCATCAAGTTGCTTCAACCTTGGCAATATTGTCTGCACCCTCTACGAGATTTCCCTTTTATCTTTTTTCCATATTGCAATTTCATATTCCCAAATATCTGACACCCAGTTAAGGATTACACTGTTGTGCCAAAAGAATATATCTAATGCGGACAACTGATCACTAAAATATTCAGTGTTTCTTTGACTTACATGATCTGCATTAGAAGTTGCAGCCTCTTCTAGGCATTGCTAGATGTTATTTTTTAAATTGCCAAGACACCACCACATTATTTCAATTGCTCAGAGTTATTTGACATCTGAGTCACTAAATTCCACACAGTACACTATCTAGAGGCATTCTCCAAATGTGCTTGAACAAGCTTGTGTCTAATCATTCATTACTAACTTACAGCACTACAACTGATTAGTACGCTTAAAATACATTACTTTATTCTAGAAAGCATTTCAGAAGAATTTTTTTTTCTAAATTTTCAGTGAGCGAAAA
This sequence comes from Patagioenas fasciata, assembly GCF_037038585.1. Lineage (NCBI taxonomy): Eukaryota > Metazoa > Chordata > Aves > Columbiformes > Columbidae > Patagioenas > Patagioenas fasciata. The sequence continues at coordinate 66,291,182 of NC_092521.1, forward strand.
GGATTTTAGAACAACATCTAGCATTATATTCACAATTTATTAAAGCATTTGCTAGGTAAGAACCTTCCCCTGCTCACAACAAAGTTAAAAGAGATTTTCCACTGATTGAAACAGGAACAGGATCAAATCAGTAAAACCTTAGTATACTTTGCCTGTACAGTGAAATAATAATGAAAGCAATGTCTAATAAAATAAGTGAGAAAAATAATACTAAAATTTTGCATCTTTATGGCATTCATGGTTCCAGAAGAGTCCCAGTGTGAGGCTAGTAAATAATAACTTCCTTCTCCATCTGAAATTTCAGTGAGAGTTTTAGGTACACAGAGTGGCATTAGCAGAGCTGGATCCATCCCAAGGCAGCAGGCCTAACATCTGTTCCCATGGAAAATAAAACAAGAACTATAATACCCTCTGGCACTCAGGAATACCATTTCTAAAATATGTTATCTCTAAAATCATAGTCTTTTTTAACTATAGAGTCATGCCTGAAAGGCACTCACATCTCAAACTTTAGGTTAACACAGGCTCTTCTGCAGGGCTCTCTTCTAGGAGGAAAGGGAGATAAATCAGAGGAAGGTCTGAGGGAAGAGTTGGTAGACTGATGCTGGTGCAGAGTAACTAATCATGCTACTTCAAGCACTGTTCATATTGAGAGAATATACAGCAAATGAAGGCTCTCCTATGTTTGGTGAACTTCATCCTCGAGACCCTGGGCAGGTGAGGGCTTGGAATATGACCCAGCAGTGTGCCCAGGTGGCCAACAAGGCCAACAGCATCCTGGCTTGTATCAGGCATAGTGTGGCCAGCAGGACTAGAGAAGTGATTATGCCACTGTACTCAGCACTGGTGAGGCCCCACCTCAAATCATGTGTTCAGTTTTGGGCCCCTCACTACAAGAAAGATGCTGAGGTGCTGGAGAGAGTTCAGAGGAGGGCAACAAAGCTGGTGAGGGGTCTGGAGCACAAATCTGATGAGGAGCGGCTGAGGGAACTGAGGCTGTTCAGCCTGGAGAAAAGGAGGCTGAGGGGAGACCTGATCGCTGTCTACAACTACCTGAAAGGAGGTTGTAGCATGGAGGGTGTTGGTCTCTTCTCCCAAGTAGCAAATGGTAGGACAAGAGGAAATGGACTCAAGTTGCGCCAGGGGAGGTTTAGATTGGATATTAGGAAAAACTTCTTAAAGGACAGTGTTGCCAGGCACTGGAACAGGCTGCTTAGGGCAGTGGTGGAGTCACCATCCCTGGAGGTGTTTAAAAGATATTTAGATGCGCTTCTCAAGGATATGGTTTAGAGGTGGACTTGGCAGTGTTAGCTTTATGGCTGGACTTGATCTTAAAGGTCTTTTCTAACCTAAATGATTCTATGATCTCTGAAAGGTGTCTTTCCTTGTAATTTCTAATGGAGACATAGCAGATAGAAGCAGTGGCATGTTTTTTTTTCTTCTCTTAGCAACACCAAATGCAGCAATAACTATACCACTGTTACCCTGGAAGGTCTATAATTCATAGATTTTTGCCTATATGTCATTGCGACATCTGCAAAAATTCTCCTGGAAGCATGGTTCAGCCGTGCCTATGTCAGCCTGATCTTGTTCAATTCACACATCATCTGCCAAGTAACCATAAAAGAATGTAGCTGGTTCTTCAGGACCATTACACTCCATGTGTGTAAACACTTACATGGCCTATCTAGCAAACACATGGCCCATACATATATGTCTACACTGGACATATTGCTATGGAATTAATATAATCTGTTAATGATTGGCTCTTCAACAAGGACAGTAAAATCAGGTTCAAGAAAAGCACAGTCAGGTGAGAAGATGTTCATTAAACTCTGTGCACTATTAAACAAGTCAGAACAGGAGACACTGGAGACTGAAAACTCAGAACTGCTCAGTGATGCAGATTATACGAAAGCCTTCCAGGAAAGCTTTTCTTTTCTCATTATGTTCTCCTAAATACACCTTTTCCTGCAGTCTTACTTTCCAGACTCATTGTGAAAAAAAGTTGTGTGAGGGCTAGGGACATAGCTATGGATTCACTTCTCTCAGGGACTCCCTGTCTGGATCTCAGACCCTGCTGACTCTTTGTCCATTCCCTCTTCATTTAAGACATTTCTTTCTTAGGGAAGGTGCAGTCTTCCTTTACAGGCAATAACACTTGAAAGGGGTTTGAAATAATTTTAACCTGTGCTACAGTTGTTTACTAGGCTACTGTATTAATTGACATATTATATTCTACCACTGCTACCAAGAACTGCATCAGATCCCAGGACAACTAAAACACCCTTGACTTTCCTTTCTCCATCATGCTTCACTTCCTACCCACACCTCCCTTAACATCAATGTTCTAGTCCTTCCTTGGGAGGTTACAGCTGCAGTTCCAGTGAAAGAAATGTCTAATTTTCACAAAAAGAAAATCAGAAATTGGCAACATTGTCAACACCATACACCTTGCACATTTTCCATTTTGGATTACCATTGCACAAGAGATTCTTGGCAAAACAGTTCTTATAGTATGTATTGCAAATCCTTACTGTTTACCACAGGCTTGCATATGGAGAAGAGAGACGTGCATATTCTCTTGCCGATACGGGATCATCACCAGAGATCCACACTGATGTGTCATCAGCTTTTGATCACAGGACACTGACATGGTTTGAAGCCACAGTATAGGTGGATGGAGCTACTCCGCGTTTTATAATATATTAATTTTCAGAGATGATATTTCATTGATACACTTTCTGCAAGAGGGTCACTTCTCCATAAGTCTCTGTAAGATTTTATCCCATACTCCTCTTTCAACAGGCACAGGAACATTACCTACCTCTTTTCAAAAAGAACTTGGGGAAGTGAGGGACAGGGCTTTACTGCAATCAAAGAAGGTATATAACATTTTTCCTTATTTTTCTACTACATGCTGGAGGGGTGGCAAAGGAACACCTTTTCTATATAGTACTTCAATCTAAACAGCACACAAAATGGGATCTAACCATCAGGAAAAAACATCTCCTGCTATGCAAGAGGTACCAGAACCTGTAATTCCTGTGTTGGTTGTCCAGCATTTACAGGCAACTGGCAGAGGAAGAAACTGTTTTGAAAACTCTTTAAAACTGCTGATAGCCTTTCTCAGCTTAACTGCTGATCTTGAGCAAGACAGAGCTTCCAAATTTGGTAAATTTTGTTTTTTCTTTAGTCTTTCAGCACTAAAGTTCAAAGAATGCAGAAAAGCCAAACAAAAGAAAACATACCCCAAAAAAGATCAAAGTAGATTTGAAGCAGGCAGCTACACATCAGAAAAAACAGGGTGATGGAACTACTGAAATGTGCTTTAATTCTTCAGAAGCCTAAAGGAGAACTACCTGGTGAAGCACAAACCCACATCACCACTTAGCCAACACAATCACCTTCAGTAGAGCTTTGTTTCTTTATTATTTGTAGGGACTTCCACTCTTTTACCCAAAGTAGCAACAAAGTAGCTTCTAGGGGATATTATGTATTATGGTAAACACTGTCTAGATACAGAGAAAATTAAATACAGAGCAGAGGAAGCTAAGAGATGTTAGCCAGATCATCAAAAATGTTTCACTAGGTTTTCTGTAAATGTATGTTGTTCATTTATTTTCATCAAATATCCACCTATTAGAATGACAAGTAATAAGTGTTCTACAAGTTCCGACTAAAGCCTTTTTTTTTTTGCCACCTACTAAAACAATTAAATACTCAACTGCTGATTAGCTTGAGGGCTAATTTTGAAATGTCACAGTTAATGTCAGTCCTCACTTTAAAAAGTTAGGATTTCCTTCTGTATGCAGTTTTACATTGTTGGCAGATGAAAACATTTGCACTGATTTTTCCTAATGAGCAAACATTGTTTATGACCCTATGCAGACTTGCTGATGGCTCACTTTAGCAGCTCTCTATTTTGAGGAGTCTCCTAAATGGACTGGCCATACAGAGAGCAAATTATTTCACCAACCCTGTGTACCACTCTCAGTTGCTCATCTCTGTTGGATAATGCACAGTAGTCAGGAGTAAGGAAGTAAGAGATTCACCATGTTTCCACTGAGGGAAGCTCAGACTCAGGGTTCAGGCAAAGCAAAGAGATGTAGGAGGTCTTGCACACAGCCAGACCCCAAGTATTTTTCTTTTTCTTTGTGCTACACAAGAAACCCTGTAACCTGAAGCAAGTTCTGAAAAATCAAAAGGAAATACAAGGCATTTAATTCAGAGTAAATCACACTCACAACCCATAGGAAAAGACTGAGGTCTGACAACAGTCAAGTAAGGTTGTGACCACATGCATGTTTATGCATACATATATACATATCTATAATTTTCTGACTATGCATTTTGCTAGCTTATTGAACTCACTCAAATCACCCAATTAGGGAGAATGGCCAAATGCAAATTTTTGAATCCTGAAAATGAAGACCAATCACATTTGATGGAATGTTCAAATACACTTCTGAGGAACAGATATCTTTATAGTGTTAGGTATTCAACTGCACACTAAACCTCCTCCCTGCCCCTTTATAAAATTAAATGTACTTTTAAAGCACTGCTCTAGATTAACATGGAGTTACTTGATTAAAATCTCTCCCCTCCTCCTAATACTTGTGCTATCTGCCCTAGCCCAGCCATGACAACAAAGAAAATTTGACTCCAGCTATGAACAGGTCTTGAGGCTTAATTCAGAACTGTTCATGCAAAATTAACTGCAATGATCAATGCCACTACAAAAATGTTTGTTAGTTTCCCATATTAAGCATAAGTTGACTCTGCTGAAGTCCACCCTAGTTCCATCTGATTTTTTACCAAATTTTTTTTTCCCAAATTTAACAGTCTCAGGGTATGTTATTTTTCCAGGATGACAAGAAATAAATACTCAATCCCTGTTCCTATTCTGATGCTAAAAGCTCCTTTATTTCTGAGATTCCTGTACAACACAGTGGCTACTGAAGCCTGAGAAGTGGAAGCAAGCTGCTAAAATTGATCTTCAGAAATAATTAGAGTCAAAATACAAAATGAACTTCATATCAATAAACATTTTTCCAGTTATTAAATGTGACTGGATCCATTTTGAATGCAGGATGCCAGGGACAGACCTGAAAGCTGTTTCATGGCTGTGGTTTAAATTGTGCAGCAGCTACCATGATAGAATTCTATCCCACTGTGCTAGAGTCTCTGGCTGACATGAAAGACAACACTGTATTTAACTTTCTCCCTCCTCCACTGTAATTCTTTTTCCATTACACACAAATAATAGAAGGCCATACAGATGAGAAATAAATTAACAGTTCTGAGGCCTGATTTATAATCACAGAAAACAGCAATAAACTCAAGCAGCAGAATACCCCACCTCAACAGTTACAGGTCTTCAGGCATAAACCAGGCAGAACAGTAACATTTATGACATCACATCAGTGACAAAGGTGAAGCTAAAAAATTAGAGGAAAGCATTTTTTAAAATAATGCCACGTTTTGCATAAAAAGTAAATTAAAGATGATCTCCAACACACATTGTTTTTTTCCCACCACCTAGCTACCCCTTGGAATCAACATAAACTTCTACCATCCATCCTGAGAACATACGTGGTGTTTAATGTCTTTCCAAGTATAACCATTTTTTTTGCTAACAAATCTAAACATTGCTGTAGTTGTAGGGTACTATGTAACCATCCACAGCCTTTACAAACAGAAAAACAAAGGAAAAAGATTACTAAAACAAAATCCTTCTATTTTCTAGATGGAGTTTGATTCTATATGCACTAAATAGGACTCATTATCCTGAGAAGACAGCACTAATTCTTCACAATTTATGAATCATACAAGTTATGCTATGGTAATATTACACAAAATAGTGTTTTGTTTTGTTTTGTTTTTTTAATGTTTTAGGTGAACAATCTTGCTTTGGGAGAATTATTCCAGCTATATGGAGAATTCTCCTTGGTTTTCACACATACCTGATGGGCATGTTATAGGTAGTATGCTATAAACTGCTGTATAATTGAAACATAGATACCCTAGACATATTTATTGTTTCCCACCACTTTATCACTCTGTACTGATTTGAAGTGGTAACACTACAACAGAGACCTCAGTAGATTCTGCAACTCTAAATTACCTCCAGTGGCTCTATCAACTACATGAGAGGACTCCTTGGACACCTAAACTGTGTCAAAATAAAGTGTGCGAGTACTTCTTATCTTTCATTGCCTGACACTTGGGTTATCAGAAAGAACGTGTTCTATACAAGAAGAGGCTTATATTTAGCAAGGAAACAGGCATCTGGCAGTTTATAAACCATTAGAGTGGTAGAGTTGCATTCAGTTTACAAAACTGGCTTTATCTGGATTAAGGAAAGTGGAAAAAATTGTCCCAAATCCTTTAAGAGATTTTTTGTGGTTGTTTCAGTAACTTTTCCATTAAAAAATAAGTGGTCTGATAAGCAAGGAATTAGAAAAATGTAAACCATGAAAACCAAGTTAGTCTCATATCACAAGGACTCCTATGGTGAAAGCTGGTCATTGCAGATGGACCATTCTAACCACACGGTGCCTTATTCAGTTTGAAAACAGGCAGTGTCAGGGGATCTGACTGCAGAATTAGGACATTCAGATTAACAGAACTGTAGGAACATCCCTGCGGGTCTTTTGTTTGCATTGCATTTCTCATCACAAACACTATCCATTTTACCTTTGAAAAAGTGTAGCAGATAAGCTGTATTACTGTTTTCTGATAAAAGACCAAATATGTTTCCTTGCTCTGTGTTCAAAATACATGAGAAAATCATGTGGTAATCAACATGACTGTAAGTCAGATAAGCACAAAGGGAAAATAACAGAAGGAACCATTTTGTGAAAAAGACCAGAACCTTCAGGATGTTTAAGGAATAGCTGTGATTTCATTTGCCATGGATTTCTGGTAGTTAAATCACAATAACTAACACCTATGTATTGAATTTCTGATGCACAAAAAGAGGATTAGTCCTGTCAATCTTTGGGCAATACCCTAAACTATTTTCTAAATGTTGTCTCCCAGAAAAACAAACAAACAAAACCAAACACCCCAAAACCAGAAAACTGAAAGAATCACTCTGTGTAACCAGGAACTAGCACACTTCACTTCCAGCAGGTCTTTCAAAAGTTATTTCAAAAATTCCACCAAAACCAACTCTTAACAGTGATTTTTGTGTGTGTGTGTGTGGTTTACTATAAATAATTTCAAGGAAAATGAAAATTGGGTAAAGGGATTTATTATTTATGACATGACAGTGTTTTTATGTCATATTAACAGAAAGCATAAAAATGCCTCTTTTTTACAGATTTTACATTTTTAGTTTCTTGTCTACAGTTTGTGTTCTACCTTCTCTTACCTAATAATTAACAAACTTTTTTACTATATCATTGGATGAATTTTGAAGATTGATCAGATTTAGTCCTTTTTATTTCTTCCTTTTTTTAGAAACTCATTTTGTATCTTGCATATACACTGTAGAATGAATGAATTTCTTTTTCCTGTTTAGAACAAGTTTTTAAAAATAAATTGTCAAAATTTTATACCAAAATATGTTTTTTGGAAAAAAAAAATGAAATTAGGTTTGGCACTCTGAGACCTAAAACTTAGGTTCCAGTGAAAGTTATAAACTAAGTCACAAATGACAGCAATTTATTAGACTACAGAAGAAAAAGTTTAAAAATATTTCTGGTAAGAATCAATCTGTTCCTTCAACTTCCTGAGCATTTTAATGCAAAACTCTTAATATCTGCTATAAAACGCTTCTTCACACTGCCTGAAAAAACTTGAGTATTTTTTGTTCTAATTATATCCTAAAAAGTGTAGCTGCTATAGGCTTTCTTCTCTGCATAACTTTCTGATTAAAATGGTTTTGTTAGTGTGTTATAAGGAACAAGAGCTATGATCCTTGCAAATACCAGATTTGGGCTGTGCATTGTCACAATGACTTGGTAGACCAATATTAAAGAAAAATGTTTCACAAACTCCTTCACAGAAGCACTAAATGCAGTGAATAATTGTGCAGTAATTTCTTTAAAAACCATTATACCTGAAGGAATAAAGTACATAAACACGGCCGAATATGGTTGGTGAAACATTGATTCATTCCCTCCCTGAAGGGATGTTGTTCATCTCTGAGGTTTTGCTGGTGTCTCTGAAATTAATGAAAAAAGGACCTTCTTCATCTTGGAGGTTTTGGGGTTGTTTTTGGAGGGAGAGCAGTGAAAGGCAATTAAGCAGTGCTAATGAAATCTATCAATTTTATCGTAATTGACTGTCAAGACTAAAAAGCAGGCAAAAAGGCTAAGAAGGGGACCAAAAAAAAAAAAAAAGAAAAAGGAACTACATAGCAATATACAATTTAAATCATATTGAGAGATGCTGTGTTTGGAATAGGACAGAGATGTCTGAGTCCCTGCAGAGTCTGGTTCACAGATGCTACTGACTGAACGTTTTCTCAACGATCCAGTCCTGCTATGGATGTAATGGGATACTCCATAACTGTACAATTATTTTACTGAAACCTTCAGCCAAATTCATTGTAGAAAGAAAGCAAAATTCAAATTTTACAGGCAACTAGATTCTAGTATCATCTTTCCACATTATTGTTTTTTACTTACAAATCCTAAATCAGTTTCAATTGTACTGGGATACAAAGCATAGGCTTCTTCAGCAATTAAGGACATGAAAAAGTTGACTGCCCTCATTGCTGATGTCTATGCAGAGGCATTTAATTCTTGAACTGATTTGTGACATGCGTGACAACCTTAGTTCTGCTACTTCAACACGTTTTGAGGTTAACTAATATCCAAGACAATTGAAATTAACATGGGAACAGAATCTGACAAGCAGTGGCAGAAATGATGCCAACCTTCTGTGTGCTCTCACCGCAAGGACGTGCCTAAAAGCACTCACTCCATCCACCACTGAAATACACATTTCTGCAAAACTCTGATTTCCTTGTCTCGTAACGTTCCCACCGAAGTACACTGCTTCATGAAGCCTGTCCCTGAAAGGGAGTCTGCTCAGCTCTCTTGGTGAAGGAGTATGGGTCTGCACACTCCTGAACATATATGTGCCATTAACGTCTGACTGATGTTGTCACAAACACAGTTAAGTAATTAAGAAGTTTTAGGGCCATACTTCTACTGCCCAATTTGCTCTGCTGAAAACTAGAAGCAATGTCAATTAAGAAAAAAATGCTACGAATTTGCAATGGTGCAACTGAGAGCAGAAGAGAGCAGTATATGACCAGTTCTTCTTCAGTCATGGTCAACATACTTTGAACTTGACTGTGAAAAAGTACAAAATATTAATACACTTAAATGGCAACTGAAGTATGTTGTAACAATACCTGGGATGTACAATACAGGAGTTGGAGATATTAGTGCACTATAACCTACCACGAAAAATAAATGATGGAGTCAAACAGGAGGTATTTTCAGATTATACTCCAGCTATTCCTCAACTGCTAAAACAGTTACTTATAAGGTCACTGAAGCTTGCAACACTTGGCAGTTCCCTTGAGACCACTCTGAGTTGTTAATTCAGATGACACCTGTGCTTAAAAAAATCTCATAACTGAGGAAGCATACAGTGTCATCTCTTGGCATCAGAAGACAGGTAACGAGCAAGAGTCTCAAGGCAACAACATTAATTTTTAAGATAAGAGCTGTGGAAGTTCCGAAGATATAAGAAATACACAACTGTGTTTCTTTTTCACAAGTATTTAAAATCTAATGCTTGCTTTGGCTACTGACTTAAAATCACAAGCCTTCTCCGCCCCACAAACAGGTGATTAGGACGTACCGTTACTCCAAAGAAGTTAGTTTCGTTCATAGCATCCAGAAAAATTTTGCCAAGTTTATGATTTGTATAGTTAAAATCTTCAATTTTTTGGTGCTTGTTGGTGGCATTGAGATACTTCATTGCCCGTTGCAGAGTCTTGGCAATCACCCATATTCCATCATATGCATAACCATGAAATTTGCTGGACTGCCCATCACCACGCTTAGCATTATATTCCTTTTCATATTGCTGTGGAGTCTGCAGAGGAGAAAAACCTCAGTTTTAATTCAGCACTTAACATTTTACAGATTTGGGTCCAAACCTATGCCTTGAGCTAGACTCTTCAGTTCAAAGACAAACACAGTTAAGGCTGCCAAAACAAACATTAAGAAAGAAACAAATTCAAAACCCATGTGCTGGCTAACTTAGAAGACTGATGGTGAGACTGAAGGGAGACCATCTTTGTATGAATGACAATTTGCTTTATTTTGCTTTCATACAACCAAGGCTACCAATATATTGGTGAGTCATAATACTAGAACCAATAGTAAGCCTGTATCTCTGCAACTTTGTGGTCTGATTACACTTTAAAGGATAATGGAAAACAAATAATCTTTACTTGAACAACTATTTACTTGATGTGAAATTATTTCAACGGCAATTTGTCTAATGTTTTATGAGTTTACTGTGTTGTTTACAGTGTGCCATCTTATCAGAAGCAGCCTTTTTGTAAAACTGCCTTTTGCGCTCACTCAGCAAGGCATGAGAGACAGATGGAAAAAAGATGAAAAGTGGCAGAATCAGGCATGTTTATTCATTGGATAGAGTTTGGAAGCATTTGTTCTGTGATAAAATGTTACGTACTTTATGGAAATACCACATAATCACATATTTAAAACGAGCCCCACGCCCTGTCCTCTAGTTGTGAGAGGCACAAATCAGCAATGAAATTAGCCATTTGCAGTATTGGGGTTAAACATAAAAGTTTCTGTGCTCAACTATTTAACTTGACATGATGCAGCAGGTGATATTGCAGACTACAACTCAAGCGTTACTGTCCATTTAACTGTAATGTTCTCACAGAGGAGAGCAGATGTGAGACAAAGGACTTTACTGCTTCCTTACCCTGTAGAGAACTGGAATTGATTTCTAAATATTTTAAAAATGCAAACCAGTGGAAAGATAAGACTAACCATGACGACTGTGAGCTCTCTTTGTAGAAGAACCCTTTAGCTTCACCTCCCTCCTCGGTGCTTTGGTGTGTCAAGACACTGGTGAGACAACTGATTGTATAACGAAATAGTTGGAGGAAAAATACTAACCCTTCCTGATATGGTCTTGTTCATTTTTGAGCTGAGAGGCTCAAAATCCACTCCAATATAACCTTCCATGGCTGCAAGAAGATTTTTGCTGAGACATTGTGAGGAATTAATCCAGGATTCCCACCAAAGGTTTTCATACCACCCTGGAATAATCCACTGATACTTGCTGCCATACATTTCTTCATCATAAGCCTACAAAGAAAGAAAAATATAAAAGATAACAGACATCATAATAGACATATTGAACATAAAAGTAATTGTTTTCTGTTCATATTTGGTTTTTTACCATTATTAATGAAATTATGACATAATTGAAGGATACACAAGTATTTTGAACAGTTTAAAATAATTACTTGCTAATAATGAAGACTGCTCTCTTGAAGATTCCTGTCTTTAAAATTCAGACAATGAGAGTTTACTAAAACCTATTTTGCTTTCAATATACCATTTATTCAAAAACAGAAAAATAAAATACTGAATTCTAAAATGACAGGAGATAAAGAGGAACACTGGTAGAAGGCACAACATTTGCATAAAAAATTCTCCATAACACAACCAGCACATGAGTGGTAGGACCACCATGCTACCACATTTAAACTAAATTATTATTATTTTAATATCATCCTAAAGACCACATTGAACAAGATAAGGTTAGACGAGAAAACCTAGTGGATCCTAGGCACCACTAAATCACAATGTTGCAAATATGAATTATATGACTGTGCTAAAATGGAGACCACAGGGACGTTAAGTAAGCAGTTTTTCTGAGAAGCATGAATCAATAGCAACCTGATACAGCAAGCAATTTTCAGTGATTTTTTGTTTTTTGTTTTTTTTCAGAAAGAAATTTCTTTAGCTGAAATTCTATATTGAGTACTGAATATAGCCCACTGGATTCCAAGATACTAAGATGATTGTTATCTCCTTTCAATAAATAGCAGATACGTAAAACAGGAAACAGAAATACTTTATTAGTCAGGCACATACGCTGTTTTGCCTAAAAGCTGATCTATTCACAGCGGATAATCTATTCCATTGTGAAGAGCATTCTAGGATAAAGTTAGCAAATTTTATCTGAGATGTTTCTCTGTCTTGTAACTAGATATATTTCTTTTGACATTTCAGTCAGACTCCATTTCAAAACAGCAGATTTCATGCTTCTTTGGCTCCTAATATAAACAATACCGGAGATACAAGACATACTTATAAGATGAAAATTCCAATTTTTAGACATATATGCCACAGCCTTAGCACTCAACTGGAAAACTGCTACATCTTCACAGAAAACGTTACAGAAGGAGGAAATTATGAGAATGTAAACACTACATATCAGTCATTCAGAAACTAACTTTTGAAAAATATCCTAAAGATCATACCAGAAGCCTATCAGGTTAAGATGAATAGCAAAAAAATACACAATAGGATAGTCTCCTAAATAAGTTAATATCCAAACTAAAATTGGGCTTTAAATCTGTGAAGGCTATGATAATGGTGTTCATAAATGCACTGTGCACAAAGAAGATTTGTTTGGTTGCAGAAGCTTTTGTTCAGCCAAAATCAAATTTCATGCATTTGTATATAACACCACTTAAAAGCGCTGCGGTCTGAAACCCCGTGTCTTGCATCTCATATCTTACTTTTTCCACTGTCCACATAAATTGTTTGTCTTTCTCTTGCTCATTAATTCTATCCTTCCGGAAACACATCTGTTTTGCCTTCTCGCACATCTCCACTCCGGCTACAGCTATGGCAACACTGCATCCCAGGTCCATCTGCGCGGAAAACAGCAATCCTGCAATACTTTCTGGTGTCTAAAATGGTTTCCATTACACAATGAGGTCATTCAAGATCTTTTAGTGATATAGTGTCTTTTATTTGACAGTTTTCAAATCACTGAGGACAAAAAGTTACAGTTAATTGTGCTTTTAGAGAAGGACAATCATCAGTAGCTTCCCCTGCTCTATACAGATTAAAGTATCAAATTGTGTGTTGCAAGAAAGTATTGGCTATTAATATTCTGAAATTGGAGCTGCTGGAATTTTTCTGTTTGTATTTGTGCCTGTTTCCCGCACAATCTGTAAATGTTCCAGGATATGGGCTCAAAATTAAAAAAATCAAGATCACCAGAAATTCCATCCTGGAAACAGGGGATCATTCCCAAGGTCGCACTGAAACTTTCACATTACTGCAAGAATTTGATTACATGTCTAGATTTTGCTTTAAAAAACCAAAACCCAGTGGCTGACCATTTTCATTGTTGAAGTGTTAAGTTTTGAGCAAAATACTCTAATTTCTAGTCCATGAAAAATATCACATTCATCTCTCTGCAGTGAAAACAGCATTAGAAAATTAAGGTTTCCCATAGAATTAAAACAGCTGTTTTTGACACTAGTGTTAAATATCTCAGTCTGGTGGAATGGTAAGGTTTGAAGGGCAATGTGGGTGTCGTGTTTTAACCTGAGCTAGCAATACAACCATGATAGTTGCTTGCTCAACCCCACCGCTTTCCCCCCAACAGGGGAGAAAATTGAAAGGGAAGGGAGAAACTTGGATTGAGAGAAACAGTTTAATAAAATAACAAAATACTAATACACTAGTAGTAAGTGTATATATATATATAATAGAAATAAAAGATACTCAAGGCAATTCCTCACGAACGTACTGAGCATCCAGTCCCAGGAAAGAGCACCTGGTCCCCAACAGCGAAAAAAGAGGAAAAAGGCAGAAATGCTCAGAGGCCTCTGCAAAATGGGAAGAGGCCGAACTAAACGTCCTGACCAAACTCCCCCGGCTGCATCCCAGAGCAAGCAAGAGCGAGAGTGCCTGAAAGAGTGAGAATGGGAACAACCCAGAGAAAGACAGAGAGAGAGAGAGAGAGACCAGAGGGTCCCAATTCTCCTTAAACCTGAAGCATGAAGCTGATGGAATGGAATGCTCTTATTGATCAGTCTGGATGTCAGGCAAGCTCTGCCCCATCTCTGCCCCCCTCCCTTGCTGCCTCACACCTGTGAGCAGAGCACTCAGAGTGTTCTTGGCTCTCAGACCAGAGCAATTTAAAACATTAACTCTGTGCTGGGGTGTTATCTCTTGTTCTCAAACCAAGTCCAAATAATCACCGTGCTAGCTATGAAAAAGAAAGGTTGCTAACTGCATGAAGAAAATTAACCCATTTTCAGTCAAACCAACACAATGGGGAAGGCAAAAAGAGGAACAAAATCAGCTTCTCCAAAGCTTAGTACCGTCTCCATGCAGTCACTTTTCTAGTGCCAGCACAGTTGTTAGTGTTCAGACACTTCAGTGTTTGGGTTCCAGAAGACTTATTTCAAAATAATGCTTTCTGCCACCATTTCCTTCCTGTTGATTCTGCTCAACGGAGATGATTTTGACTCTTTAAAAAAGACACATTTCCTTGAAAAATACAGATCTTTCCAAAACTGTTTGAATGCACACAGACCACTTCTTACAGGTTTCAGTTTCTAAGGGGAATATTTGTTGGCACACAAGAGCAAGCCAAAGTTTTACGAGGGCTTTATACCATCAGTACAGCACAAAGTACTCATGTCTTCCCTTATCTTTCCCATGTGCCTCACCTAAGCTGCAAAGCCCCAAGACGCAGTCAAGCAGCCACGAATCTGTCCTGAATATTTTACATCCTTGTGAGACTGAACTCATTTATTTTTTCTAAACTTTTCATTCTTGTTTGAATCTGTAAAAAGATGCTTACTTACCACAAATAAATTTATGTAAGAGATCCCTCTATGTGTAGTAAACAATTACTATCTGTTTGTATAATACAGCCTGCAAAACCTCACTGCAATTGAATTTCTGTTGTATTTCCAACATGTTAGTATGGACACATCCTATATCCTACTCCTACAAGAATGCCTGTAGGCTTTTGAATTGCAATGAAAAGCCATCTGTTTCTCATTAAAAATCAACGTTGCCTTTAATTCTGAAGCAGACTCAGCAGTAAAACTATATCAGCTCAAGAAGAGAGTCCAGCCCTTTTGTATCAACGGTGCTGATTAAGCTCACTTTTTGTTGTTATTAAATTTTTACTAAAACAGCCACCTGAAGCTCATTCAGTGACCTATGCATAATAGTCATCTTCTTCAATCATCTTCGGACGAATAACTGTATCAGCTAGGCATCAGCCTTGATGTGTTTGTGGCTATATTCCATTATCTCTACAACTTAAAGACAACATGTTGGAAAAATTCCCACTAACAATTTTCTAAAAAATAACATTTTCTGCAGAACTGAAGCTTTTGTTGGGAAGATGCAATTTCAATTGAAAAAAAGAGATTATGTCTATCCAACACAGTCACCCATTTTCATTGTCAAAGAGTTACGTTTTGAGCAAAATACTTTAATTTCTATCCCATAAAAAATACTGCATTCAATCCACGGAGGTGAAAACAACTTTAGAAAGCGAAGACTTCCCATAGAACTAAAACTGCGGCTTTTGACACTAGCGTTAAACGAACAGCTAAGCTTATTTACATCATTGTAGGAAACACCTGCTAACATTCACTTTGGCTTGAATTAGTCATGTAATGTTTTCAAAGTTTTCCACTGAATTAAACTGGTTTTTAGTTCATCTATCTTTGAGTTATATGCTCTGCATCTTGTGTGTGTGTGTGTGTGTTTAGTGGGGAGAGGGAGGAAATAGCCAGGCAAAATGAAAACAAGGATGGATGTCTTGAGGAAACCTCACAGTATATGATTGTTGAATCCAGTCAGAAAATTGAGGCAGGTTTTAAAGATTTTCCCACCTACACATATCACTGGAAAATAATATTCAGACTATAATTACAAAAAAGTCCAACCATCTTGCATTAGTACAATAGCACCTTCCTTTAACAAACCAAAAGCCTTTCATAGAATCATAGAATCTTTTCAGTTGGAAGACATCCTCAGGATCATTGAGTCCAACCATAACCTAACTCCAGCACTAAACCATGTCCCTAAGAACTTCATCTAAACACCTTTTAAACACCTCCAGGTATGGTGACTCCACCACTGCCCTAAGCAGCCTGTTCCAGTGCCTGGCAACACTGTCCTTTAAGAAGTTTTTCCTAATAGCCAATCTAAACCTCCCCTGGTGCAACTTGAGGCCATTTCCTCTTGTCCTATCACTTGCTATTTGGAAGAAGAGACCAACCCCCTCCATGCTACAACCTTCTTTCAGGTAGTTGTAGACAGTGATCAGGTCTCCCCTCAGCCTCCTTTTCTCCAGGCTGAACAGCCCCAGTTCCCTCAGCTGCTCCTCATCAGACTTGTGCTCCAGACCCCTCACCAGCTTTGTTGCCCTTCTCTGCACTCTCTCCAGCACCTCAATGTCTTTCTTATGATGAGGGGTCCAAAACTGAACACATGATTTGAGGTGCAGCTTCACCAGTGCTGAGTACAGTGGCACAATCACTTCTCTAGTTCTGCTGGCCACACTATTCCTGATACAAGCCAGGATGCTGTTGGCCTTGTTGGCCACCTGGGCACACTGTTGGCTCATGTCCAGCTGGCTTTCCCTGTCTGCCGTCAGTCACCCCATGAAATGTAACATGGAATCACAAGTGGAACCTGTCTGAACATACAGGTGGGAAAAGGGGTTAAAAAAATGGACATATCTAACTTATTGTGCTCTTAGACACATAGCTGTAGGAGTGCATGAGTCAACATTATATTTTATGACTAATAACAAGCTTACTGACATATTGTAGTTTATTAACATATAAATGACCTATTTTGAACTGCCATCTCCTGCAGTGTCCTTCTGAAACTCAAAAAAATATATTCATACAAGCCTAAATACACGATCTCTCAGATTTCTCCAGTCTCCAGGAAAATCCACCTCAGTATTTTTTGGCACTATGTACTTCAGAAGTAGCCATCGCTCTTTAAACTGCTCCGAGTTACACACGCTTCCCACGTTCGTACCAAACTGTTGCTACAGAAAGCTGCAGTGGGCATTTGTGGGAAAGAGCCATTCCCCACCCCCCAAAATCTTCTGTCCTGGAGCAGTGCAGATAAGAGGACACCTTGCCCCTCCAAGGACTTTTAGGATTTTTTCAGTGTCCTCACAGGCATATGGACTTGGGAAACAGCTGTAGAGGAAGACAATGAGCTACTAAGGGCAGTGGTATGAACGAGGCCAATAAAGATCCCTCAGCTGGGGAAACCCGGCCCAACCACAAGAGACCTGGGGAGGAGCTGGGCCATGGAAGGACCATTCTTTCTTTCAGGAATGGAAAAATGGAAAATTATCTCTGTCAATCCAATTTAAATGCCGTAACAAAGCAATCTATATACAAAGACTGATCAAAGATGAGAAGAATGAAAAAACAAAAGAAAATAATGCTTTCTGTTCCCTTTTGGATGCAAACAGATTTTGTTTCTTCCAAATACACTCCACAATCTCCTTTCCAAATTTTGCTAGCAACTGGGACAGCTGCTGAGGATGAGCCAACAAGTGCCTGAGGCACATGGAGCTCTCAGATTTTTAACTTCTGCCTTTTCTTTCTTTGCTTAGATAGGTAACTTACTCTAAGTGAGCATTAAAAAACACCCTTTCAAATTTATATGCCATCATTATTGCTTTTCTTTTATATTTATTGTGTTGTCTCAAACAGGATTAATCTGGTTATTTAGACTAATAATTCAATAACAATACAAAATTTAGGCCACTAAAAATCTCCCTGTTCGGGGATTTTATTTTTTTTTATATGTACAAATAAAGATCCACATTTTAATCTTGCTACTTTCAACAGCAATCTCACTGTGTGTGTTTGCAGCACATTCATACACACAGACAAATAGTGAGGACATGGAATTTTATCTATGCTGGTCTTACTACATTTATTTTAATTCAAAAAACTTTATTTCTTACAAAGGAATATTTGCTTTCATGTAATAAATAAAATGTACAGCAGTCAAAAGGGAATGAGAACCGTACAATTAGCAACATTTTGAGTAGCAGAGATTATTAATGTTGGCTCGTTACCATATGTAGGAACTGCTTGAATTTCTTGTCGTTTCAAAGCAAACATGCAAAACTACATACACGCAGACATTGTCACCCGAATGCAACTCTTGGACAAGATTCAAATCTTGTGGTTCTCTGTATCTACTGCTTTATGTACGAGTGCTTGCATGGATCTAACATGAAGAAAAATGCTCAAGCTTGATTTGGAGTTTAATTCCACTACAGGAAAGCAATAAGAAGCTAACCATGCAGTCCATGCCTAAGTTCTACCGAAGTCAAGCACAAAGTATTTTATTGAAAAATAAATTGAACTACACATATGTAACCTCTCATGAGGATGTAAACTTTGATGAAGCTGAACCCCATGAAGAAACTTTTATGCTCAAATGTATTTTTTATTCAAATGTAACTCATTCTGTATTCTGACATATAATTAAATATATTTACTTACACAGCAGAAGACTTTCACAGCCATTTCCTCATCAAACTGGCCAAGGATTATCCGAACGTCATTACCCTGCAGATTAAATGAGATACGTGGCAGATAAATTCAGTCGCAGCCTTTCCAGAAACCACTTCAGTTGGCCATTCAAATCGTGCAGAGTGTTAGCATAGATTGCAGCTGCAGACAGCAAAATTAACTCAGAACTATTCCATTTTCTGTAAATTCGGGAACTTAAAATACTGCAAAAGACAGCAGCTGAGGTGTTTGAAGCAAATGATTAAGCAATGGGACTCATCAGAATAATACTGCAATGTTTATCTTGTCAAACATTACTATTATATACTGTAATATTACACTAAAGTGTCAAATATTATTTTGATCCCTTGCAAGATTTCTTGTTTCAAAATGTTACATATCAAAACTAGCTGAAAATACATGCTTTTCACTGCTTACATGAACTAATCAACTACCTACATCAACTGAAGTTGAGAGACTGGACATTGTGAGATAAAATGCCTTGATATTATGCCCGCTTTCGTAATTTTTCAAATTTTACTCATACAACATCTTCTCTACCCTCAATATAACACATTGTCGATCCCTCCTCTCCTCCTGCCCCCACCCACGTCCACACATCAATCAATCAATCAATCAATCAATAAAATCAGCACACTGTAAGAATCTGTGTCTGAAGTCAAAAGAGCTCATTTTACTTTCATGCTTAGGAACACATTAAGAAAACATTCCTAAATTCAGGAGCATACGCAGAAAAATATTTCTTCAAGAACTGGGCTAGCTTTTTTCTCATGTGAAAAATTGCTGCTAACATCTATAAAACACAGAACAAATAGCTTTTTATTACTTAATATTACCTTTTGTTTCACACAAAAGCTGAGTTCTCAGCAAAAGTTTGAACAAATCTAATTTTTCATTTCTTTTATAAAACACTTGGTTAGAATTACCAACAGGTCTTCACCTCTCCAAGAAAAAAAAGAAACAGATGATTCAGTGTGAATTTCAGTGGCAAAAAACTTTTCAGTTTTAATTAAATCAATTTATCAAAGATTTTCTGTTTAGATAATTTCAATGTTTATTTCCTGTTCAGCAGAAAATATTATGATGGACAGTGCAGAAAGATACTAGAACTCTTCTGCAATTAAATGCATGAAATCAGTATCACTCTTAGCATGGTTAAAGTCAGAAAGTATGTAATATGCTTTGCTAATTCTGAACATGTGCATTTTCAGTAAGCCTGCTTCTCTTTATTTTTATATTTAGCCACAGATTTTTAAAGTAACATAAATTTTATTGAAGCAGATTACATTCTTTTAAAACAAATCTAACAGGGTCACATGAAACTAAATAAACAAATTAGAGCAATAGTAGATGCCAGAGTAGGAAATCTGCAGTGTGAGAACCACATCTGAACCACATTCTTGAGGATCCCTGATGCACAACTGGAAAGCTTCAGAATGCAAACTCAAAGATCAGCTGTGGCTCTGGAATTTGGTGATCCCTGATGTTCTGTCATCCTTGGGATATATGATCGAGCCAAGACGCAATAATCAAATGTTCTTTTGCCTAAATTAATCAGTTTCCAGGTTGATGCATAAATTATTGCTTTTGAAGCATTCAATACAGCAAGGAGGACATTAACATGTCTGTGTTCACAATAAATTTGGATGCTACGCAAACATGAACTGACTAAAGAAGATTAAAAGAAACATTCTACTACCACCTATTAAAGTCATAAGTCTTCCATTTAAAGTATAATGCCATTGAGAACTACAGCAAAAGAAGTTGAAATCTGATTTTTTTTCAAAAGACCTAAAAGTTATAACCTTAATAATCTTATTTTCTATATATTTTTATATTCCATATGCTAAGAAAACGAAGGTTTCTCTGACAGAAATATGAATCTTCAGTTCTCCCCCACACTTGTCCAGGTCTTAAACCTTTGAGAAGTAGGGAAAGTCACAATCCACATACTGTCATTATCCAAGAAGGTGATGCTGAAAGTCAGTAAATAAGGTGACTCGAGGTAGGGTCCAGTGAGAGAAAAAAGAGCACATGGGAAGGAGAAACAAACCAAATAAGGAATTCAGGTAATGAGTGCTTTTTAGACAACGATGGAACACACAGCTGGGGAGGTAGCAGTGGCCCTGAAACCAGCAATGAATAAGGAGCTTGGGAGGGAGAATTAGGACTTTTCAAGAGTATGGCAAATAGGAAGGTTGAGAAATAGCTACTATTAGGACAACTGCAATCTCAGAAAGTAAGACCAGAAGAAAACAGAAGAACAATTTAGACAAAGGTACTCTGGGATGAGAAATCAAAGAAGCAGAACACAGCCCTGGGCAAGCAAGGAACTTCAGATGGGGATGAAGATCCAGTGTGAGGCAGTGATGTTGTTGGGTTAAGTGGAGTGTGGAATTACAGGATCAAGTGGACAGTGAATATATGGTTGAATATCTTTGTCAAGTTTCAAAAAGTTGCCTCATGAAGAACATCATATATAGTTCTAGTTGGCTAGTCATGTATGGGAAATCATAAAAGATTCCTCCTGTTTATAACCACACAGATATCAACTTGATGCTGTGAGAAGCAGAGTCTGGGGTTTTATGGCTTGCTGTTAAAAAGAGTGGAAAATTTAGTATGAAATCATGCAACCAAAGAATTGTACATTAGAACACACGTAGAAGGAACTAATTTAGTGAAGTCTGTACAATAGTTTTTACTTTTCCACAAGTAACATTTTCCCTTTGTGCAATGATGCACTCCTCAGTAAGCCTCTTTCTCTCCAACTCTGCTTTTTGCATTCCATTCCATATTTTTCCTAAATTTGTTCCTAAAGAATTGCATTCAATATGGTAAAGAAGACTAGATCCATTTGATGCCAGGCTTGGGTTTGCTGGCTCCATCCTGCATAAGAGACACTGAAGCTTCAAATTCATGCAACCGGACACAGCTCAAATCCCTTGCAGAGATTTTATCTGGATGGATAGTCAAGTCTGCATTGAAGGTTATCAGAGCTGGGTTCATTTCAGTGTTTGGAGGTCAGAGTATATGTCCACATTATATTCTCATGCAGAGAGATACATCAAACACTTACTGAGGCATAATTTTATTCCCCTTTCAGTCACAATGTTAACTATCAAACAGTATGATTTCCTGGCAGGGATATACTACAGGTTGTTTCAAAAATATGAACTCACAATCACTATATCTCTGTAACCAAGAACCACCCATGAATTAAACTCTCATCACTTGAAATAGCGGGGCATAGAGTTTCAAATGATTACTGCTAGACGATTCTCTGAGTGTACAAACAGCCTCAAGCCTCAGTCATTCGCAAGATGATGAATGAAATAGGGTCCCTCTTTTTGTAACACCCTGAATTCCTTTACATCAACCCTCATGGGACTGAGTAAATTAACAGTGTAACTCTCCTGTAGGGATTAAAGAAGTCACCCACTGGATCCCAGTACGTGCCAAGTATAATATTTTTTCTTTCTCAAAGAGTTGTAAATTGCTTGCATGGAGCTAAAGCGTATTTGACAGAAGAGTTTTTAATTCATGGAACTAGGCAGGTGATCTATGAGATGATTAAAAACATCCCAGGGGGAAGGCAATTCCCCAAACTGCACTTATATAAAAAGACCAATGTTTAGACCGTTTGCCAGATGGTGAGCTGTCATATTTACTCTTCTCAGAGATTATAGTAGCAATATCAGCATTTAAGCTTTGCCCCTCAGTAAGCAATACATATGTTCCCATATGGACTAAAGTTCAAACAAGAAAATGAATAACAGTTACAATTCTTTTACCCACAGTTATGGTGGACTCTTCATAAAAAACATGTTTTATAAATGGAGACTACAGCACAGCCTCAAAAATTAATGACTTTCTTGCTCCCTTCTTCCTTTCTTACAGGTGAGGATATTATTCACCCAGTAAATTTAAAGTGTCTTTGGCATTACTGGAAGCTGAGTAGTATAAACCCTGAAGACAGTGAGGATCGAAACACCTAAGATGCTCCACTGAGGGATGAAGAACAACTTGTATTCTCCACTGCCTGTGCTAACAGCCTCAAATATGAGGCACTCTTTAGCCTTTTCAGAGTTTTCGAGTGATGCACATTATGCTGGAATAGGCAGCTTTTTCTAATTTTTATTTTTCAGCCTGCAGAGCTTCCATTCTGTGATCAGATTTTATTCTGCCTCATTTCTAATGAATAACACCACAATGCTGCATTTCACGGCTTTCCAGAGAAGGATTGCTACAATATCTCATCTGCCAGGAAAAGTCAACGTCTTGGCAGGCTCTTTATGAAATATCTAAATCAAACAGCTCAGATACTCTGCCATGTTCTCTACCACGTATCTGACAGTCAAGATGATATCAATAAATCTACTCAACCTGGGTAACTTTGTCAATAGAGGCATCCATATGTTCTGCCCTCTAAATGCCTGGATGTCCACCTGAAGAACTACAGATGAGTCCCAAAACTCAGCTATGGAATCACAACATGCTGGCAAAACTGGCTGATGTCTGTGCTAGGGTGCACACCATTTACTTAGAATGAGGCTGTTCCCAGCCCAAAAATTTAAAATCTAATTAACTTGACTATTAGAATAAGAAATGGTGTTCGGTCAGTATCCAAAACACCTATTGTACTTGGGAAATCAGATGGAAATGGTTTCCTTGAATTTGAATTCATAGATTGCATTTTTTTGGTCCTATGCGCAAGATACAAGAAAGTTGGAAGCGGAAGTTTTATAGCTCATGCAATTTGCCTATATATGCCCAGAATTTTTAAATATTTAAGTTGATGTACAATATATATCCTCCAACATCCCTTTCTCTAGACACAAAACTTAGTTTGAAAGATGCTCTCAAGTTTAAATTTACTTTCCAACTCTGATTCAAAGAGGCTGGTGTCAATGTTGTAACAATTAAGATGTTGCTGGGAAAAATAAGGAACATATATTTCTGCAAACCATACCAGATATTTCTATTTTCTACTGCAAAATCACTACTTTCATTAATTTAAACTGTATTTACAAAAAGGAAAAGTATTTATGCCTATTTTAATCACACGTACAGTAGGCAGATACCTGTTTACCTATATTAGGTTTATATCTTGAAGGAAGGAATGAACATTTCCAGCATCAGATGGCTAAGCTGTGTCTGACGTATGTACCTAAGGAAAAGTAACCCTACATTCTTGTCAAGAATAACCAATTGTCTAGATAATTGCCTATTTATTGTTGTAGTAATTTGTTTTGAAGAAGAAATCTAGAGATAACTAATAGATTGTTTGACTGAGTCTTCTGGTCTTCCCTATAAAACAAACAGCACACTGTCAACATACAAGAAAGCTAGAATCTCACTGCTGCTTCTAAACTTCAGCCTAAATATACATGGCTTATGTGCACATTTTTCTTGTTATTACATCATCCATTGGTTTAAATAGCTCTGCCTTCAGTATTGTTAAGTTTCTGATGCCAGGGGTTAAAGAGTTTGTCAAAAATGTGGACTTTACCGATAACATATACTGGAGTCTTTTCAGTTCAAGATAGGAAATGCAAACAGGCTTAGACTGGACAGACACAAATGGCTTCCTGTAAATATAATCTTTACCTATTCCTATTTTAAGCATTCAGGCTTGCATCTCTAGTCTGCGGCAATATTAAAGCACATTAGTTTACTATGCTTCAGACCTTCTCCTCTTAGCTTTGTTAGTGGCCTAGTCTTATACAGGTTGATATCCATGGTTTAATTTAAGTTTTTTTAATATCGTTCCATTTACTAGGGTTTTTTAAAACCTGTTTTATACATATTTAAGAATTTTCAGAGTTGTGCCTTTGATTGTGTGTCATACATATTTGGTGCCAGCAATGATTTGATCTTCAACACTTGAAAATGCTTTCTCTTGCTGTTCAATCATTGTTTTAATGTTCATATGCAGTTTAAGATCTGCATCTCCTATGTCTAGTTCATTGTTGGTTGCACTGCACGGTAATGCTAAAATAATTATTGATTTCATGAGATGCCAGAAATATAATAAATCATTACAATAGGAGAAGGATAGTAAATTATTATGCTCTAAAATTAATTTTTCCTTTATTTTCCTATGATTTGTGAAATAATGGAGATAATCATATGCAAAGAATTCAATCTAAAATGTGTAATGAAGCTAATGGAAAGATACTTAATACTTTTGCTACATGATAATTTACCTTAAAAGGGTTCTGGTTCAAACCTCAAGAACTTTCACTCATAAATCAATAAGACTGGTGTCTTAGGTACAAACATTAAGCCAGTAACAACTTGCTTTACTTTGTGTCTTTAGCAGGAACTATAAAAAATATTTACTATATGCATGGACATTCATTGACTTAAACAGGACTAGGTCCTCTAAAAGCCATTTGTCAACATTACTGTGCAATGGAATGTAGTAGTATATCATTCTTATGTAAAATTTGTTTTATTGGTCTTCTTCATACAAAAAAAAAAAAAAGCCATGACACAATCATCACTTTCTCTTTATTCTTCAAATAGCGGCACATACCTTAAGCTTCTTTACACTTGTGCAAGGATCATTGGAGAAACTCTCAGTATCTGAAATTTCAATGTCTTCACCATACAGGACACCAGTCAGATCATTCCTCACCTGTCAGAAGTTGAGAAAAAGGCAAACCAGTGAACTGAGATCCAGTGAGGAGAAAGCAGATGGACTATATTTATCACACTGCAATGACAAGCAAGATGATGTATGCACCCACCTTTTTTTTTTCCATTTTGCCTAAATTCTGATCAAACCACTATTTTTTTACCACTCTAATCTGCTATCTACGGGTATATTATGTAAAGAGTTTTACTATGTGTGACAAAAAGTTCACAGTGGGTTCCCATTTCGCATCATGGGGATGTACAATTCTTGTGCATTTTCAATACTGTTAAGACCACAATCTTTCTTATAGTCAAGGCGATGCTTGCGACTGTATAAGGTGAAAAGACTCATCAAGGAAATTCTTACATATTCTCACTGCTGAGGGATGATCTGAAACTACCATCAGCTGGTTCTAGCATGAACCAGCAGTGCTTTATTTAGATCAGTTAGGGACTAGTGAAGCTTCATGAACTCCTCTGTGCCCTCCTCTTTGCTTTGAGCATGCATCTTGCCGCATGGGGTAGCAAGAGGTACAGTTTGCTTCAAGGTGACATAAGCAACCAGCTATCAACAGATTTTCTCACCTGTTTTTTTTATACTGGCAAGAGACTGTCCTCTTTGAGCTGCCTAATAGCACAAAGAAGCCAGATAACGTATAAAGCAACCTGGTTTACGGATTTAGTTTAGTTTACTTTTGTTTTCCATATAACTACTGCAAGGTTATCTGTCTTAATCACTGCTGGTTTTCTTCCAGCCACATGACTGCAAAAACAGAGTTTCACATTCCTATTCCTAACAGATGAGCAAAAATAATTTTAGCTGGATATAATGTGGTTAGGAATGAAATGGAGTGGCACTCTGATTTTAATTTAATAAAATCATGATCACAGTCATTGCACTGATTGTCTTTTTAATTTGTTTGTTATAACAGAAATATGAGAGACAAATCACAGCATAAAATAAGTATCTCAAATGCAAAACGAGAAAATGAAATACATGAAGAAAAATACATATGATATTAAACAGGACTATTTAGAAGTCTATAAATCATTAGCAGATAGTTTCCAATGATATTCTGTCAACTAAAAACAATCTGAAAATATTCGATATACAGTGGTATGGTCAAGTAAAGTAGAGGAAGAGGTATCTGGCCTTCAGGAGTAGGACTTTCTTCATTTGACTTGAAATAACTATAAGGTTTATATAATGAGAAGACATTTTATGTATGCAAAACTAAGAACCAACTATTGCTAAATTTCCTCTGCTGCAAGTGTGTCACACTCATGCCTAAGTATACAGCAAAACTAAGAGGATGCAACGAAACGTGAAAGGTCACAGGTGTAACTTCGGCGTTCTCTTGGCAGCTTTACTTTCATGACAAATTCATCTCTTCAAAAATCCTTCAGCCTTTCTTTAATGTAAGTCTGTGAGCATCCTTCCAATCTGTGCATGTTAGTGGCTCTGTTGGGAGTATTTAATGGTTTTATGTTTACCATGGAGCTACTTTTTTTTTTTACTATGCTGCATAGCTGTTTTAGATAGCAACATAGTTTTTTTTGTCGAAGAGGTGAACATTAAAACTACCTTTGTATTTTTGCAAATTTATTCAAGGTAAAGAAGCATAACCTGTTTCCTGCAATGTAGCAATTGCATTAATCGATCCCTACATGGCATTCCACCTTTTTGCTGTTCCCTTTAAGTTGTTTTTGCCAAGTTTCTTGGTTGACCAATGAAATATTTCTTTAAGATGTTTACTACACAGGCTATCTCAATTACTTCTTCCATGGCCTCTGCTTCATCTTATCCCTTTTAGCCATGCTTTAAAATTACTAAGACATATTTTTAAATTATAACCTTTTACAATGGTTAAAACAAGTGGACATATAAGTAATTTTTAATGGAAAATTATTTTATTCTACAGAAGTCAGAATGTACAGTCCACCAAGATTTGAGTCATATCCTTCATCCTTTTGTGATGTTACAATCATTTCTCAGTGCATTCTGTGAAAATGTATTCAATGACAAAAAAATGACCAGCAGTGAATCCTTTTTCTGCTAGTACACTAGTAAAATGAATGATTGATATTTTAGCTCCAGCAATGTCATTAGCTGCTCCTTATGATACAGGTCTTCCTTGACAGAAAAAAAAAAATAGCTTTTTTGAAACAAACCATCAGCAATAAAAGAAAACAGACCTCTCTTGATCATAGTTTAGTTGATGTTTGAAATCCTTCTAGTTAGTATGAAAGTTCACTAAAAGTATCATCTGTTACTTAGAAAAAGTAAAATTTTCCTTAGCTAACAGAACTGTATTTTCCAAAGGAACCTGTCATATGCTTCTACCACATACTGTCCTGTCTTCTTCTGTAAAGTATGAAATGTTTTAGTTGTATGTTTGCTTTTCTGGTATTTTGCTTTTTTAAAAAAAAAAAAAAATTCTGGAGCCATTTTTAGTATTATTTTAATCTCAGAAAGACTGGATTTACATTACTCAGCTGATGTGAGTAGAAAAAATCTGAGTCACCAACCTGTTTAGTCAAGTTAGACCATTTTAACATGAGAAAAATGATAAAATACACATTAAATACTACTAAAATAGACCAACACTTGAAGATAGGCTTCAGCAAAGGGCACAAAGCTGACACTTGATTAGACTTCAGACTGTCTACTGACTTGCTGTGATTCCTTCCCTTCAGAACTTGTTCATGAACATTGCAATTGAGATATTGAATTGCCTATGATTTTTGTTTTTCTGAGCTACACTTATTTAAATTCAGCCACTGAGAAATTTCTTTGATACCCCATGGCCCCATCTGCTAGAAGCCAAATATTCTGCAGCTTTCAGAGCTCATAGGCTTTTCATTGAACTACCGATTAACCTCCCAAAAGATGCACCTCATGAGATCTGGTGCCAGAAAAGTTGGAAACATTTTCTCTGCACTGCCACAATCAGATACTGGACGATTTTCAGACGCATCTGTTGTGGAGATTTTGCCAAAAGAAAGGTGTTTCTTTCGCATTATCACAACAAAATATTAGGAGCTTTTTTAAAAGGTTTACATTGTTTTTTCTAGAAGACTTAATGTGGTGGGTTTTTTTCCCCTTTTAATGCTACAAGCATTAGTCTGATAAATTTTATCCTATGCCTGCTCTGGGGGTATTTCCACTATATTTTCCAGTCTTTTTCTTTTTCCTGTTTCCATATTTCTTTTTCACGATCCTCAGGTTCTCTTCTTTCTTTCTAAATTTTCTAAATATCTCCCAGAACAGAAACTTGTGTTTTTCTTCCTACAGAAGTTCTTCACTCCTTTCAAATAAATTTAACTATAGAATCTTTTAATTTAGATTTGGGTCCAACATCAAAATTCCCAAAGCCTTACCTCCAGTTCTAGAGCTGCGAATTCCTTTAGCAAATGTTGCAATTCTGGATTAAATTTGCGAAATTCTGAACACAAAATGAGGCATGTTTTATTTTAGCAGATGCAGATGCTTCATTCCACCAACTCTGAGCAAGGAAAATCGTAAAATACTACCGCTTTTTTATAGTGTCGAATAGGATAATTTCACTGAAGGAAACTGCTGTAGAAAGTTGTAACAAAACCAAATTAAGCTCTGGTGGGGATCTGTAGTTCCTAAGTAAATCTTGAGCTGACTTACAATACAGAAGTAGTATAATTC
This sequence comes from Patagioenas fasciata, assembly GCF_037038585.1. NCBI lineage: Eukaryota > Metazoa > Chordata > Aves > Columbiformes > Columbidae > Patagioenas > Patagioenas fasciata. Next base: position 66,320,092 of record NC_092521.1, read on the forward strand.
CATCTTGTTCACAATTTAATGAATCAATGAACCTGAGAGTTTCACAAATCACTGCTTAGAGACCCTTGCCCTTCATCCACAGGAAAAAAAAATAGTTCTTTTACACTACTCTGTATACAAATTTAGATGAAATCAGTACTTCTCAATACTACATGTTTAATAGATCTATGTATGGTCAACTTCAAAAATTACTGGGGTGCAAACATGTTTACGCAGCAGCAAGCTCCAAAAAATGAAGGGTTTCTATCACATGTAAGGACACAGTTGCAGGAAGAAGAGGATGGCCCCTTGTGCTTGAGGCACAAGAGAAGATGGGACACAAGAGAACTTGCTTTTACCTCTCGTTTTGCCAGAGCTGCTCTGTGATACAGTTCGTATGACCAAAATAAGGTTTTAAAGTTTGCTACCAAATCTGGCTGTATCTTTTTTTCTGCAAAGTGGGTGGCAGCAATACTGGCCTACCTCATAGCTGTTGTATCAAATTCAGTGATATTGGAGAGGCAAACAACAAAGTGACAAATTCCCTGACCATGCGCCTGCCCAAGAAGAAACAGAGGGGTTTTGAGGAGCCAAGAACTTGCATGGCCAAGGAAGAAATGAACTTCTTCAATCCCTAGCAAACTAGAATGTCCCTAAGGAAGAGGAATGAGAGTGTGCTAACACAGACACCAGACCAGGGACTTCACCAGCCAGTGTCCCACCAAGGGGAGCTGGACAGGCTGGAAAAAACAGCCAGTATCAGCTGTGAGAGTTGACCTCCAAGCACACCCACAGTGCTAAGGCAGGTCCTTGGTAAAGCTGGGAAGTCCACCCACAAGTCAGGGACAGGATCAGGTCTGGTGAGAGCAACCAGAGTCAGACACAGTCCCATGATCGCTGTGAAGGCCTGTACTGACAGGACAGGTCCAAGGACAGCCCTGGAAATGGGTCCAGACCAACAGGCATGGCTGTGATGGAGAGATGGATCAGCACACCCACAACACTGCTGGGGCAGGGACTGAGCACACCAGGCTGAGCTGAAACAGCGTCGTGGGCAAGGCAGGGGGAGCCTTGAGGGGATGGTCAGGGGCAAAAAGGGCTTTTGGTGCTCTCAGGGACCTGACACTGAATTTTAATTGTTGGCATGTTCTTCACTTCCTATATGATCTCTGTATGATGATTCTCTGCATACAGTATGTAAATAATCCCCTACCTCACAAGGATACAAAAGTTTCTCACGTGTTGATTTCGTTTTAGGTAAACAGATCTTGCTCACTTCAGTGTGATTTCTAGTGCAAGCACCTGCTCACCAATAGTAAATAGCCAGCATCCATTTGACCAAAATATTTCATTTTTATCAAGCCAATTTTATCCCCTTTCCAAGCAAAACAGTAAAGAAAGGAGATATTCCTGACGAATCTTCTATCTTCTGATGATAGTTTGTGTTCAGGGGCCTCCACAGAGCCACAGTTCAAACCAGGTTTCAGATTATACATTTAAAGGCACAGTTCACTTATTTAATCCTAACTCTGCCAGTTACAAAATAAATTTAATAATTTTTAGATTAATCTTACTACTTTGCTTTTAACAGATATTTCTGGCGACCTTTTGGTTCACTAAAGCTGCATGTAAGTACTGCAAGCTAAATCCTTGTTGTTCAGGGAAGTCTAATCCTACCAGATGTTGATCATAAGAGACTCCTAATGAATGAGAACTGGTCAGACCAGATGGATTACACAGTCAGATATTTTACTAAGATTTCCTGCTGCCGAGTTTTATACTGTGTACTTTAAAATGTTGCACTGTAGGAGTTTCAGTACAGAGATTAAAATATATGTGTACAAAACAAATGCATGAATTAGTAGAAAAAGTATTTCCTCATTACATGGACAAAACATAATCAAGAGTGACTGCAAAGGAGAGATTACAATTTCGAGGATTAGTAAAGATAGAGAGATCTCACCATATATGATGCATTACAAACAGATACAATTATCTCTGTTTTCATTCCAATGAAACACGTTACTCGCATTTAGAGTTTTAGAAGCACTGAGTGAAACTTACTTTCAAGAAATACTGTATCTGGAGAAGAGAAAGTGTGCAATTCTAAATACTGATACTTGTCATTGCTCTTAGACATAAAAGAAAATTGAGGTATACTTTCATTGATACACACGTCATTTGGGATTACAAAAACGAAAGAAGAAGTAGAACCTTACTTTGAGCAGAGACACAACACAAAACAAAAGATAAAGCATAGATAAACCAAAAGGAAACAGTAAGCTATTATTTTAGGTATTAGGAAAGAGTCTAACAGGAAAATTAAGAAGCTAAATATACCTCATAGCGTAAAGGAGAAATAGAATCAGAGGTGTGTTGGATTTCCTTTTTTGTTCAATAGGAATTTTTTGTGTGTGGTTTTCAGGGTGAGAGGAAAGGAAGAAAGAACTCTGTAATATCGGGGTTTTACTTGGGAAAACTATCAATACAGGCTTTCAAGAAAAATATTAGTTTTTTAATGGAAGTCAAACTCTAACACATGGATCTAACCTGGAAACAAATGAAATCAATATAACTCTTGCCTGCAAGGAATGCCTGAGTGTTTCAGACTGAGTGTTTTGGACCAGAATAATAAAAATAATACTAACAATAATAAAATAAAAATAAGATATTGTACTGTTATATATATATATATATATATGTATATATATATATATATATATATGTACACACACCTTCTACTTAAAACATGCTAGTTTTCCTCCTTTCTGCCTTGAATGTCAACATGGTAAATATGACTTCACATAAAACCTACACATGCATGACTACCACACAGATCATACCTATTTAAATATAAACCTGTTTAAAGTCACATATAAAATAGGCTAATTTCCCCCAACTTCTCTAAACTAGAAAAAATTCCTTCTGTTTTTTTTTGTTTCAGAAGCTAAATGTAACCATGAACTCTGATGTTAAACCTAATAGCTGTGGTTAAAAAGAATTATTAGGAATCTTGTGGTAGTGGGGGTGTTTATCAAGGATTTTTAAGGTGACTTCCAAACAGTTTGAGTCCGAAGTGATTTCTCTGCAACAAAAAGATAAACCCAAGTCATCTTATAAATAGGTGGATCACTTGATATCGGGTATTTGAAGATGCCAGAATTTACAGTAAAAGAAAAATTTAGCTAGAAAAGAAAGAAACAGGGATCTGCACTATGATGAAATATGAACAGATTAAGTTCCACTTAATTTACAAGCATGTTAAGGACCTGTACAATATGTTCAGCAGGACCCCAAGCAGCCTGAAGAAACAAACTCTCTTCAATAAGACTGGATCCTAAACAAGTAAAATACACAACCCAGTAGTGCAGCAGTGAAGAAAAACGGATGGTACATTCCTTATAGGAAAAATGCATAATGCATTGCAGAGCCAGAAAGGATCCCAAAAAGTGTAGGCAAGGACTGAACGTTAATGATATGTGCTATAAGCAATAGCAGTAGCTCACATTAAGATTTCAGGGGCGCTGATGAAAACAACTGCTGAAGAAAATATACGCAAAATACGCTTCTAGTTTGTTCAGTGTGAGATACCCTCTACAAAACTGAAGGCAATGTGATTCTAATGGCTTCCAGATAAATAAGAAAACCACTCTTCTTCAAATTTACCACACTTCACTCTTAGAGAAGAGAGAACAAAAGCAAAGGGTCTGGAGGTTGTAATAGTCTACAACAGTAATTTTCATGCCAGGTATTATGAAAGTCAATAGGGGCCATATTGAGAATAGATTATTTAATAATTTGTAAATCAATGCCAGAAGCACAAGTAATTAAGCAAGAAATTAGAAATTAATGTTTATTAAAGCAAGTGAATGTAATAAGAGTACTGAAAGTTAGTGCAAGCAATCAAGTAACTATGAGTGCTGAAATATTGAACACTGTGTCAGCAGGAATGTAGAGTCAGGCAAATAAAAGCATGTGCGGGGTGTAATTAGAGCATAGAATACACAATATGGAATATATATGAATCTTCTGACAAAGAAAATTTCACAAGCTTTAGAGTATGTGTTTAGACAAAAAAAAAAAACTTAGAGAAATTTTTAAAAAGTATTTTTAAAACTACTTAGAATATGTGGTAAATCTCCTTTACATTGGTGAATTTGGTTTAGATTAGGAAATAAGAATAGAACAAGGTGGAAAGTCTCATGCTATCACAGAAAAAAAAAAAAAAACAAAAAATCAATCACAGCTTAGAAAACTATCGTGAACGTCTTTTGAAGCTCACATACAACCCTCAAAACCACTTCTGTAGTAGTTTTCACATAGCAAATAGGCTGATGACTAAAGCAAAAATTAGGGACTCGACAGTTTATTTAATTGTTACAAGTGGACAAGGAATAGTACTCATTAATTCTTACATACATACACATTTGAAACAATTATTACTGAAAAAGAGTCCTTTACTAAAACAATTCTGAGCAGAATTCATTGAGAGGGATAACCCAAATAAAGCAAGAAGAATGATAATTAAATATTGTTTAAGAAATTGTTATCAGTGCCAGAAGAGCAGTGATTTATAAGTATAAAAGGAAGTGTCTGCATGTAAAATCCTCCTTGATTTAGCAGAATGAAAGCAGCAGTAACTTTTAGACATTTACAGTCTCTCTATCCATGATGGATGAAATATATTTTATTCCAGCACTAACTACGAAAGGTGTTACATGGATATTGCCAAAGCTAACATAAATTGGCATTTCCAAGGAATGAGTCATCCATAAATAGATGTCTAAAACAGGTGAGACAAATTGCACCCTGGAAGCACCTCTCTCTTTTCTCAATTAACTACAAATGGAGCTCAGATGACTCTCAGATACAGACAGCTGAACCGCAGGTCTCAAAATCTAAACCTGTCTCAAAATGGTGTTCCAGTACCAGTAGCATCCACTGAAACTTTGAAGCCCCAAAGATCCCTTACCTTCATAAAATGTTCTCAGCACAAGGTCAAAGGAGTGGGCTACCTCCCTGCACTCTTTCTCAATCTGATCACCCAACTGCTGAGGGAGAACACACAGGCTCTTCTACTTCTTGTCTTGTAGAGGGGGTTTGTACAAACCATGGGTTTTGTGAAAAGCCTGAAGTCTTTACCTACTTGGTACTTCTTCTTCTGGAAAACCTGGGCCATATTTGAAGTTTTTACCGTGCATTGTTGCTGTACTGAAGTTATTTACTAATGGTTTAATTGCATCAGATTCAGGGGACTACATCAATATTTATGAAAACCTCTGTATCCAGGAATTAGTGGTGTTGTCAACTAAAAACTATGAACACAAGCCTCAGAGGGAAACTAAAAAGAAAGAAACATTTACCTAATATAAAAATTGGATCACACGTGATGAAGGGGAAATATGGAAATACACCTGTGAGAATACAGATGATATGAAATCATTACAATTTCAATAATCTTCCAAAACAACAATCCACATTCCTCAGACTTCTTAAATGCAGAAAGGTCAGCAATATCAAGCTAAGATGTAATTCTGTTCTATGCCTGAACTAGGGGAATAGTTGTCCTCATTGCAATACACTGGGGTATTCGGGCTTTAGGCTTTTTAGGAGTGGAGGGACCAGTTTGTTTAACATTCAAGAACAGTTTAATAAAGTGTTTCATTAACTTACTTTCCACTTGGCAATGTGGTGCTCCAAACAGTTTTGTTTAGATCAACTTCTGAAAAAAACACCCTGTCACTTAAACTTCGTTAAGTCCATACATTTTTGTTTTGTTTTGTTTTGTTTTCCAGGTGAAAAGGAGAAAACAGACACTGTTTCAGGGATATGAGATCATCACAGGATAATGTTGCACAAAATTATAATGCTAATATAAATAGGAAAAATTTACCATATGAACCATGCCTCAGCCCCATATTCCTTCCTTCTGGAAAAACACAGAAGTCACCTTCTATCTCTTCTGACCCAAATAGGTTCTGCTACACTAGAGAATGCTCATTGGAGTGATATTACTGAGCAGAGACAACTAATCAGGAGATTAAAAAAAATAAATAAATTACAAAACCTTTTTTTCCCCATAGTGTACCATTTACATTCAAAGAACTTTTCTCACTTGCACTTATCTCTTAAATTGTTCCATCCTATTATGTTTTCTTAAGACTGGAATTTTGTAGTACGTTGTACTGAGGACTGCAACCTTAACCCATCTGGAAACTAAAGTTAGAAGAAACTAAATTGAAGATATTAATATGTGACACTGAAGTAGTAACTCATTTCTTACAGTGTTATGCATTGAAATTTCATACTAAAGTTTAATTTTCAAAAATTAAAAAAAAAAACCCTTCTGGAGTCTTTAACATAACATACTTATTAACTTTCTTCTGTCTTATATACTCAGATGCTCACTAATACCATTCCTGTGTTCACTGGCATTATTATCTGAGGGAACAACTGATTTACGAATTCAAATGCCCACCTTCTGCACATGGAAGCACTGCGGATCCTATAATTCTGTGAAAAACCTTCAGAATCACCTGTCTGTGACAGACACCATCTTTGCTTTACTCATTTTTAAAATGCAGAAAACCAAAATAATTTCACAAATAGTTCTGAAGTGCAATTTTCTTCTGCATCCTCTCTGTTTGTGGGACCTGGCAAATCATCAGCAGCTCAGATCTTCCAAAGCAGGAGTGTGAACCTGGTTGGCATTAAGAGTTTGCACTCACTCATCTATACTGGAGAAACTGAGGAATTATGAAACCATGATGAACTGAGGTACTCTCAGTGTTACAAGAAAATCTTTTTCCTTCTCACTTTCTAACCTACAGTGCAGAAGGAGGTTGAAATCCACAGTTTTAGTAGTGGCAGTCTTCATAATGAGTAACATTCTTCCCTTTGGATCACCTCACACTACTCCATATTTCAAATAATATACATATTGTCTTACAATCTAGTTGAAAGGCTACATAACCTTGTATATGTGAGGAAAAAGATCTTCCCTAGATGTACATTCATGGTTTCATCTACAGAAAAGACTTTCGTAGTTTCTGTCCGTAAATCCCAAATGGTGCCCAAGTCTGTTAACTTAGGTGTTACTATAATACATCCTTATCTATGTACTTTACATTACTTTGTACAATGAGCTATACTTGATAAGTTCACTTTTATTGTCATTTGATGCTGCAAGAAGGTTCAAATGGTCTAACACAACTGGCTGGGTGGTTTTTTTTTCCATTTGGAAAAGCCATTATTCAGTGCAGTAACCTCTAACAGTGTCACTTCAGTGTACAGTGTTGTGAATGTTCAAAGAACCTCCTGTGGTATTCATTCAAGTAAAACTGTTCCCTGTGTATTTTGAAGACACCTTGTAATGAAAAATTAATGTTTCTATTAAAAGTATTGTAGCATGCAGTTGGCCCAGCCTCTAACTGTATGAAAAAGAAATCCCTTAAAACATATTTTCATCAGTCATGGAACAGACAATTTTGAGGCAGAACACTGTTTTAAGAATGAGTCCTCGATGACTTGACTCTACCAAACAAGCTTACACATGAGTATGCTGAATGACCTGAGACCGTTTTATTTTCTTGAAGATGAGCTCTAGATAAAAACCTGGACTTGTTAAGAAATTTGAGCTGCTTACCCAGATCACCCTCAGTATTCTGATAGTTATCAAAAAGATTAAACCAGCTCAAGGTGAAGTTCCTGCTCAGGACATCACAAGTATAGGCAGGAAAACAATACACAGTCAGGAACTGGTTTTAATAAAGAAACAGAATACGACAACAGATGATTAACCACTTTCAATAGCTCCAAACTCTTCTGTTTCTTAAAGCAGTATATTCATATGTAAGATCTTCTAGGCCAGAGTGAGCAGGCCAGGAAAAAGAAATGTCCAGAAAACAAAAGTATTAGGGTCGATGCCCTTCATATAGGCTTAAAGTATACTGCAATGGAAGATTTGCTCCAGTAAAATCTAAAGATCCAGATACCACAGAGATCTGGCTAAAGTAAAAGTAGCCACTACAATCCATGTCCATCCCTTTTCTTTTTTGAGCCATCAGTACACCTGAAAATACCAATTAAGGTTTTAAAAAAATTAGGGGTGTACCTTCAAAACAATTCTTCCTCCCTTTCACCTGCAAATTAGAATCAAGAGTTTGTTGACTTGTTCAATAAAGGGTTGTTAATCACCTCTTTGAGGAAGAGACATTAATCTCAAGCTCTGATTTAGATGGAAGCTGACCCCATAGAAGGAAGAAGCAGCCATGCAGGATCTGTGTGGTGGCTCTGCATCCACCTTTGAGTACTGCTGCTACTAAAGAGGGAGAGCAGTAGCCGAATTCTGCTCTACTATTAATTCTCCAACTCTTAATCATTGTAGGAAAACTCACTTGAGTCTACCTATCAGTAAGCGCTTCCTAAAGAAAAGTCTTGATTTTACTGTTCTGTTTCTGAACCAAAAAGAGGAGAGGCAATCCTAGAAAATGTCAGAAAGGCACATGAAGTGGAAGTGGAACATGTGCAAAATTAATGATATCTAACATAAAGCTAGCGTGATAATGCCACCCATTGCCTCAGGAAGAAAGATAAAATGAAAAACAAAGCTGGCAAACTCAAGACTAATAAAAGACACCCAGGCATAAGATTTCAGCTTAAATGTATTTTGAAAAGGTGTCATGTGCTTGAGACAAAATCAAATTGTGCTTTTCAGGGAGGCCCACAAAGATGTCCCCCTGCCCCTTGCAGGCAGTGGCAAGTTGAAGTTCAAGGCTGCTTAAAGGAATGGGAGAGAAAGTTGTTAAAAGTCTGCAACGGGAAAAGAAGTTGATGTTTAGATGGCACTCTCTGGCACACAGTGACCTACAGTGTTTGCTGTCACCTGAGGAGAAGCCAAACAGGCCAAACTTTTATTTTTGCTCCTCTTCCACCTCCTCCTCCACCTAGGCACTGATAATGGCACTATTATCTATAACATTGCTGATTCTCCCAAATTAATCACGAGAGACATGGCTGTTCTCTGCTGTAAAAACTTATGTTAAAACAAACAAACCAAAACAAACAAAAAACACAAAACAAACAAACAAAAAAACCCAAAAACCAAGCAACTTAAATGTGTAGAAACCATAACCACATTCTTTTTGGAAAGCAGGATTTTACATAAGCAAGCTAGTTAATAACTCAGTTAACCCCATGCCAGTTAAATCAATCCACTTAATATATGCTGTGCTAACTTTAAATTACATTCACTTTTTAATCTAAGCTAAAGTAAGGTACAGTAAGATAAAGTAGTGGATCTATTAGAGCATTTTCATCCTGTTTTCTAGGACTGCTAGGTGATTAAACATTATTTCAGAGTCTGAGGATTATCCCTTGGTCCTCCAAGTTTAAAGAAAATACAGAAGCTATCTTAACATTTTTTTGAATATTGAAGAAAACCTTGCAGCAACATTCCCCACAATGGTGTATAACTGTTATTTCACACTTTATTTACTTCAGAATCCTCAGAAGGATGCCATATGGTGACAATAATTTACCGTACTTTAGTGTCTCAGTTTGATTCACATACTTCCTCCACTGAGATTTCAATTGTCAGCTGAAGCTGTACTCCAGTTACCTGTGAAAAGTCCTTCTACAAATGAAATCTTCCTTGGCTCTTGTACACAACTTTTTGAATCCTTTAATGCCTCAGTTAATTGCTTTTGCTCTTTCTCTTCTCCTTTGGCAGACTTCTATGTTACAAAATTTCTTCTTTCTAATACCTTTTCCTTAAGCTTTTTTAAATCACAATAATTCTTGGTACATTTTACATCAAATTCTTTTAAAATAAATTCTGCACATTAATTTATGTTATTCTGAATGACATGCTGCATTTTGACATACTGTCTTAAGCAGCCTTACTGTGGTTACACTCATTCTTACAGGAACATAGTTAAATGGTATTAAAAATACCATGGTGGACTCATTTAATTCCTTTCATATTCTCTTTTCCTTTAGAGGAATTCTCCAGGCTCACATTAATATAATACAAGCTAAGGAAGTAAAGCAAATTTTATCTGTGATTGGAAAATGATACAAAAACATGAGTAGTTTATCAGTACTGTCTGAAATTAAGTCCCTAATTCAGGCAAAATATTCTAGGTTACCTGAGAAATACTTGAAGTACTTTACGCTACAAATTAAGCAAGCAGTTTCATTCTGTGTCATTGGGCAACTTATTGGCAACTTCAGGAGGTGAAAATTTAGTGTCTTTGTTATGGACTGGCAATCATCTCCTTGACCATGTGCTCTAATACTTTTTACTGCCACTGCCCTTTTCATTTTAACATTATGGATTGCGCATGAAATTCACAGAACACCTGGAATCAGACTTTACCCATCTGTATCCCCCCAAGAACTCACAACAATCTGGCACAATAAAAATGTTCTGTACCTTCAGAAGCATATGTAACGATTTATTTTAGTTCTCTCAGGGAGGAGACAATACTTGTGGTGTCATTAAGGGTTATACAATTGGCTTCACTAGAATTGAGCAACACCCTTAAAAATAACCTCTCTTTCTGAGTTTTAAGTACATTCCATGCCATTTGTTACATGTTTTTAATTGGTCTGAAAGATAATACCATTTAGCATTTTTTTTAAAAGTAACATTCATGTCCTATCACACTAATCTCCATTCTTCAAATAAGAAAGAGACCAAGAAGCACAGGGAAGGATGCCAGTAGCCCATACAAGAAAACTCTGTTCTGGCAAGAAGTTGTGCTGGTCTGGGAGTCAGGAGAAAGTCATTCCTTTTGATTAAGTCCTTTTTTTCTACAGAACATTTCTGTTAAAGACATACAGGCATATTTAGATTTACAATTGTTAATCCTACAACCTGAATAATTATTTAAAGTTTCATCTGTATTAATATTAGTACTCAGAGACTTTGGTGGATAGTACTTGCAGAAACTTGTTTCCATAAAACCAGGGGCACTCCAAAATAGCCAAAGTGTAGGTGGTATGAAAGCTTTTAAGAAACCACCATGGCAAGTCTACAGGAGACATTTCACCATTTCTACTGATCATTCATCACTCATTTTTGTGAATAAATTTTGTAAATATCAATCCATTGACATGGAACCAGATTCTCCTCCACATTATGTGAGCCTATCAATTTAAGGTGAACATGAAAGTTACTACTGACATAGGTCTTAAAAGGTATAATAGAGGAAAGAGGAAGGGAATCCTCCCTCATCTCCTCCCCTCTGTCCATCCCGTTCACTAGGTCATGATATGATGTGATCCTCCTAAGTGTGGCCCTAAAAGAGGAATTAAGAAAGTGAGAACATCTTATATTGCAGTGCATCTCTTAGCTTCCTATTCTTTCTACAAACTCTTATAGAACAGAGTTTAATAGATTAATTTTAATCTTTACAAGGGGAAGCAACATGCAAGTATCTTCATAGAGTGCCATGGTGTGAAAAGAACCTACAGGAACTGAATAGGACTTTTTTACTAAGGCTATCCTGGTGAAAACAATGATATTCAAAAGCAGAGCAACTGCCCACACAGAAGTGATGCTGTTATTGTGAACATCTGTAAAATTCATGATGCATAAACATAGTATCTCATGTTATGTCTGACAAAAATGGTTAGTGGATTTTCTTGGATTTGTCAATACAGAGGTTGCAATAACCTCATTATATAACACAGATAAAAAGTATTGTACTGGAGTTTCTGGTCTCGTGTGGGCATTTCCAAGGTGTTTTTCAGACAGGTGGGAATGTGCTCTGCTCCTTCTTTTTGGTGATCAGCAGGAACTTCAATCTATGTAACCACAATGAGATGCAGAAGGGAACTAAGCTAACATACTGTGGCTCCATGGCAGTGGTCTGCAAACTTTTTTGATGATGAACCTGTGATAACTGTGATATAGCAATTTGAAGGTCTGGTTCCAAGTCCAGTTTATTTCCTTACTTGGTTTTAATGGCTGCTAGCTGAAAATGCTACTTCACAAAGATAGGTAAATTTAAATGGAAGACATATATCACTGTCTAGACTTACTGAACCATGGTATTAATTTTTAAGTTCCATCCACCAATTGCACAAAAGTTTTTCTTGAATTTTGGCTAGAAAGTTTCCATCTTGCCTGGTGGCAATCAGTTGTTCTTGCAAACTAATCGGAAGTTGTTGCATTTTGATAGATTTAACAACTGGCTTCAGAACTCACTGAAACTCTTGTTTGGATGATTTTTGAACAGGCTGGAAAATTCAGTTTCCACATTTTTGAAGTGTACAGATATGAGAGTACTTATTAGGTCACTGGCTTGCACCAACCTTGGCAACAAAATCACTTAACAATCAAAACATTTCCAAACTTCTGTTTCAAAAATGCTCTCTTCATAGCACTAGTTACCTCTGAAAAGCAGTGACTTACTCACTGTTAAAGCATCCCCTTCACGTTGAAGGAATACATCTAGCGTGTTTTTTTTTTTTTTTTTTAAATATCTGCTATGGACTGCTCCTCGTCATCACAGAAGAGGTCAGAAAGTTTGGAACACTAGACTTTTTGTAAAAGAAAAATGGGTAACATCCTCAAGTTCAACAGCAATTTTAAGCACCTCACCATAAGAAAACCAGTGATGTTCTGTGGAGTACAAAAGATTTTTGTGGTCACTCCCCATCTCATTACAGAATATTGTAAATATTCTACTATTTGAAGGTCATGTTTTCATAAAATTAACCACATAGATAGCACCCTGCAGCACTTCATGCAGTTTCAGCTCCAACTTCTTTGCTGCAAGAGCTTGTCTATGACTGACACAGCAAAGGAATTTCCCATGTGATGCTAGTTCTGTAACCTCACCCTGGAATACATTTTTTATTCCAGTCAATGCAGCCCTTCCATTAGCGGTTACACTTACACAGTTTTTCCATAAAATATTACTCTTATTAAAGAAGTAATTTACTGTCAAGGATGTATTTTCTCCAGTACATTTTTCCTTCAGTGGCTCACAAAAAAGTACTTCCTTATCTGTTTCATTATTGAAGCAGAATCCAGCAAATACCATAAGCTGAGACATTAGAAACATCTGTACTTTCACCCAGCAGCACAGCAAACCTCAGACACTGCATGATTTGTTCTAGTCCTCTTTCTTCAACTCTTCTATGCATCTCCCAACAGTATTTGATGACAAAGAAATGCAATTTAGCTTGTCACCATATTGTTTTCCATGTGTTGTTTCAGTCATTTTTACTGCAGTGGGAAAAACGGGTGTTTCCTCAATAGTACATGGCTCTTTGTCTTTTACTATTAAGTAAAAAACCTCAGAAGACGCTTTGAAACATTTATCAGTATGCCTAGTTATGTAAAGGACTGGACTGAGTATCATGTGACTCTGAACATCACTGAAGAAAATTAAGAGGTTTATGTTCATGTTCTGGATGCTTAATTTTTAAATGTCTTTCTAATAATCATGGTTTCATGTATTAGTGATAGCTAATGTCTCGAGGCACAGTATACATGTATGACAAAGTTCATAATTAGTCACAGTAGCTATAAATCCATTTCACAAATAGTCTTCTTGATAATTCTGCCCTTTTTTTTTTGGCCATCTTCTTGTCAGATCTGGTTACCTTGTCATCTTTACCTATGATGGGGCTGATGATTAGCTCGTATTAGCAGTACAAGTGTCAGCTCTACCATTTTCTTCTTGTTCACTTGTACTGGCATTGTCAGTATTATTTTCAACCTGCAGTTTCTTTGCAGGAATCTTTTTAAGCCAGTTGTCCATTTTGTAGTTTAGTAGAAACTAGATAATATAATCCATAAATCCACTTAACTGGGCACATCTAAACTGTAACACATCACAATACGCTGAAAGCGAATGAATGAGTGAAGATGCCACTGTCAACCCCTCAATGTTGTGAAGCACCCACTCTTCCTTCAGGACACCTCATGTACCCTATGTGACCATCTGACATGCGGACTGACTAAATTCACCAGTGTTGATCTGTATATTAAATATTAGTAAACCTTAATTTCTTCCTTATATTTTTAGATAAAAATAAATTTAAATTGAAGTTCATTTATTTTCTTCCTCCACCCCATCAGATCATCCTGCAAACCCCCTGGGGTGCAGGTCCCCCCACTTGGAGACTACTGCTCTGTGGGATCCTTAGCCCTAGTCCCAGCTAGCTGGACACAGGTCAGAGTTTATGAGCATCTATCTGGATTGCAGCATGGATTGAAGGCAATCTGTGCCCACCTGCAAAAAGACATACACTTCAAGATGTATATTTATAAAAAAGACATATGCTCAAAGTACCTACAGTCCTTATACACTCCTCTCCCAAGACTAGAGGTAGCCATTTCTACCCACTTTTTCCCCTGAAAGGAATGCCAAGAAAAAAATCAAAATTTAGAGGAAAACCATAAGATTGATTTGCAATTTGGAAACAGGCTGTACAGTAGGAGAGAAAATGAGCTCTAAGATGGATTAAGACAGAACTGAATCATGATGACACAGTCTGTACATGATAAATTACCTACTTAAGGAGATTTTTGAACTCCAATCTCTTTAATCTAGAAGACAAAATTACATAAAATATAGTGACAGGAAGTTAAAGATTAAATAAGACACATTTTTTTTTAATGTGTATCACTAGCCATTAGGACAGTGACAAAGAATATGGTAAATTTCTCATCCTTCTGGTGTTCTTGAGCATGAATAAATGGGCAACAACAGGATTATTTTCTTTAGCAAACCAAGAAAATATCTGGGTTTTGACTAAGGAACAATGATTTCATGCTAGAGATATAATAAAGATTTCATATTTTGAACTTCCTATTGGCACCCACTCTAGCCCCCATGCCAAAAGATAATCTTCTTTTATTTGCATCTCAGTGTCTGTCTCAACAAAATGAGAATAAATACCCATAAATAACAAAAATATCAAGTTCTTTTCAACTATTTAAGATCTATGAATGGAAAACACCGATAACTTCCATTTCACTGGCAGAAACTTGAGCACGAAGCAGTAACATGATTTGCTGGGTATGGCTGGAATGAAGTTACGAAGTCAACTTTCTTCAGAGCAGCCTGTGTGGTGCTGTGCTTTGCATTTGCAGCTAAAACAGCAACGACAACCCACCAGTGTTTTGGATATTGCTGAACAGTGCTTGCGCAGTGTTAAGGCTTCCTCTCTCCCACCTGCCCTAAAAGTCAGTAAACTAGGAATAGGTAAGCTGTTGGGAGGGGACACAGCTAGGACAGATGACCCAAAGTAACCAAAGTGATATTCCCTACTTTATGATGTCATCGTCAGCAATAAATCTCAGGAAAGATGTTTATGTTCTACTACACACGCTATATTAGGATTGCCTGGTGCGTAACACGCTTTTGAAAGAAAAATACTAAGATTTTAATGCCTGAAGGAAATGTATCAATCATCCAGCCTGAACTTCTGCAAAACAGAGGGCATAATGCTTTAGCCAGAAAGTACTGCATCGAAACCATGTAACGGAGTTTGACAGAATCTCAGCCTTAATAAACAAAATCCTTTTTGAAAGTCCTTTCTACCTTGGAGACAGGTGAGAACTTTTACTTTTTATTGCAGATGCATTCTCAGGATCATACTTGGAATCTCAAGTCCCATGGAGTTTAACATTTGCTTATCAAATAATTATATTTAGCCTCTCTTTTTTCCACAGATAAAAATTTGTAGATAGGACTAACTATAGCTGAGAATGTTTTCCTTCCTTGCATTGCTGACTGAAATGTGAACACCCATACTGTGTTCATCTGAAAAATACTTGAATTATTTTTCCTTTCCTGTCCTTCATTGTTACATTAAATTTTACAGGAAAGAGGTCTTTCATACTGAGAATTGAAAATGTATGTGCATGCAGTACTAGTCCATTGTTTTATTTTAAACTGACACAGAATTTCTCCTGTAGTGTTAAAGGATCTGGGAGCCTTGTTTAAGGTTACTTGAATTTCTAGTAAATGCAAATAACTTTATCATGAGGTTGCATCCATCCACCTCAGCCATCCAGCCATGCAAATTCTCCCACAATCTCTCAGTTATTCCAGTGATGCTCTCTGGTGACTCCATGTGCAGCTCAAGTTCCTCCTGTCTGTTTCCCAGGCTGTATGCATTTGTGTACATTCGAGGTAGGTGTCCCTTCACCCTGCTTTATTGTTCCTGAAGTTTCTCCTGTTCCCATCACTCTGCACTCTGTGCTTTTGACACCTGTCTATCATTCTCTCACTCAACCATGGGTCATAATCTCCATCCCATGTGGTTCCTAGTTTAAGTTAGTCAATGAAAAGCAGGAGGAATCTGGACATTATCTCTGATTTTTTTTTTTTTTTTTTCCTATTGAGACACCACAACTTAGGCTGAGAGGTGCCTATGAGTTATAAAGGGAACCTAAATTATTAGTTTAAGCTTGACATCACTGCTTATGTGGCTAACATTACACAAAATGAATCCCAAACACAGAGCAATTCCTGGGAGCAAAAGGTGCATTCTGGCCTTGAGGAGTCAGTTATGCTGGTGTGTTCTCAGCTCGTCATTAAAACTGAAGCTTTACATGGGTCACACACCTTTAGCACAGCGAACAACTAAGAGGACCAAATCTGAATCTAGTCTTCTTTACAAGAATGATGGAAAAAAGTCTGTTTTACCAAGCCTATTCAGAATCAATATTTACCTAAGTTTTGTAGTTAAAAATTTGCCTAAGGGTATTGGTCAGCAACATACGAGAATACTGCTGAGAAAGAAAGGTTTAATCAGAGATACATTTAATAAATTAATGGCAAACATTCTATATGGAAAAAAAAAAAAAAAAACACAAAACAAACAAGTTACGCAAAGCATTTTAAGGACACAAGTTTAAGTTAAACAAGGCAGTCCAGGTGGTGGGAAGATTTCTTTAGATTTGTATTTGTAGAGCTGCACAACGGAAAAGTGATTCCAAGAGAAGAGAAAAGCTAAAAAGAGCTAGTTTCCAGGTGCAAGAGTGTTGACAAGTCCTTGCTTTTTCATTTGGACAAGCATTTGTCCTGAACTGTCTAATATTAATATAAATAAAAGCATCCATGAAATCATGGGTGATAGAATCTATCACAGAAACCTTCATAGCAAATACTATGGGTTTTCATTTCAGCAAGCTGGACAAGCAGAGCCAAATTGATCTGAGGGCAGACCTCAGGACCAATTGCAGAAGGCTGACAAGGGTAACACAAAGCACTTCCCTGTTCCATCAGTGCAAGAGCAAACACTTTTGAAATCATTAGACCTGACAGAGGCAAAAAAATGAGATTTTTACTAGGCTGTAGGCAAATTAGTTTGCTTGTACATCAGAACATCATACAGGCTGAAATTAAACAAATAAAGCTAGAGTGAGGAAAACAACTGGAAAGCAAAAGAAGACCTGAAGGCTACACAGTGTATCATAATCAAAAGATAATTCATATATTTCCCTCTTCTTCTTCTCCAGGGCATGCCATTTCAATGCTATACAGACAGCCTTACAATCTCTGGTACTACAAGGAGTATAATTTTTCAGTATAGCCAAAGAAATATATCAGAGTTAGGAACTTTACAACCAACACAGTAGATGAGCATAGCAATTTGTATCAGAGCTAGCCTAGGGGTCTCAGAACTCCTGTGATTGTCAGAACTGGATACAAAACCCTATAGTAAAAATGCAGATTTATATAATTTGTTCTAAGCATTTTGAACAGATTTTCATCCCTTATACCTTTCTACTAGTGATTTTAATACAAATATAAATTGCTGTTTTACAGTCTGAGAGAGAGAAGACATCTTGAAAAGACACATGGACATCTTGGTAAAGCTGGACAATGATGACAATTACTTGGAGGAAAAGAAAGGATACACTTTTCATTGATAAAGGTGCTGGAGGTGAATTCTGCAGTCCCACTCTGCTTAAAATTTATATCTCATATACAGAATCCCTTTAGATGGATGAAGGCTACAGCAGACCATACCCTCTACTACATGTGAGCTCAACTGACAGCAGGATCACTGAAGGGAAGTCTTCCAGCTGGAGGTAGGACAAGACTCACAAAGCAAGGGAAGAAAGTGGGATGAGAAAGATATGGGGAAAACATTCTTGCTTCCTTCTTAGTGACAGCAAACAAGCCTTATTGTGTCCTGTACTTGAAGGCAAGAGAAACTGTGGAGGAGTATGGTCCTAAATTGAATAGAAGGTTTGTTTTATGGATGGATTCTTGCTTCTGTAGGAAGTCAAATTTTCGGCAATCACCATGTAGAACAACTCTGGATAACTGCAAAGCTGTAGCCTCCTGGTTCCCACACACGCTTTGAGTAATGCACTTTTCTAAATACTCTTGTTTATTTACTTTTTAGGAAAGGTAACTGCATCCTAGGGTGGACAAATGAGATTGTCTAACAGCTTCTCCCAGTCCTTGATACCTGCTTGTTCTGTCTGTCAAGTTGCATTCAATCACAGAGTATTAAGGGAGCTTCGGCCTGCCCATTAGGACCTAGTAATGCTTTATATTGTCTTGTCTCTCATAGAGCAGTTCTAGTTTCTTTTAGTAATCCCTGTTTAGATTAGGGACGCAAAACATGTCAGAACAAATCTCCACTGTGTGTATATGCTGCAACCAAAGGCACAGTAAAGATGTTCCTGCTCATGTCACATCTGCTCATTTCTCATCATCCAAACAACCGCCAGCTCAATGGCCATATAGAGACTGAACCTTAAAAAAAAGTTTTGTAATTGAAACATTACCTACAACACTCCCTAATTCTGTTCTGTAATCCTCCTTCCTTTAGTACATGTGTAATTTGCACAACAAAGTGCAGGAATTCACCACCTCCCTCCCTCAGAGCAGTGCAGAGCAAATATAAGCATTTCTTGTTATGCGTCTGTTTAAGAGTATCTGGTCTCATTCCTTGTATTCCACCTGCGCTCCCATTTATTACAGAAGCAAATGTACTTGGAGTTACCGCCAGAAAAGGACGCAGATGTCTCCCACTCTACCAATCAGGGCTCTGTCCTGGCAGTGGGCTGATGTGAGTTTGAATTCCTTTCAAGAGGACTGAGAGAGAAGGGAACAGAAAAGAGAATTCCCACTTCCTTGGTGTGTTCTCTAAGGAGAAGCTAAGACTAAAATATCAGCAGCAGAAGTAGGTTTCTGAGAGAAAACTGACCTCCATTTAGCCTTTGAAGTACGGACGGTAGCACTCTGGAGTCCAGAAAATGATTCAGGGATGTGAATCCTGCATGTACAGAAGCAAACTTCTATAGCCCCAAAGGAAATCTTAAACTCCCTGGAAAGTGGCAAGATTTATAATACATGGAAATCTTAAGGCTGACTCTTGGCTACCTTTGCTGATTCCTTGGTCTGTGTGCTTCCATCTCTCACTCTGACTTTGGGAATGCATTCAAAACCAATTTATCCATTACTCCATCAGTTGTGTAAGGAGGAAGAACAACTGAACTCCACAGGTCTTGGAGATGGGCACAGGAAGCCTAAACACTTCTACAGACCAAGCTTTACACAGTTCATTAAAGCTTCCACTGGTGTCAAAGCAATTGTGGAGAGCTCTGAAGATGAAGCTGAGAGGGTCACTGCAATAACTTTTTTAGTGAATTTAACTCCTATTTAACATGTATGCAATTTAACTTTTGACATTTACAAAAGGTTTGTTTCAAGTTCTCTTTAACTGTATTGTCTGTGGTCAAAATTTAGAAATGTATGTGCTTTTGGCCAGGGAATACTAATGTAATGTCCAAGTAGCCTGGCAGATCTGGACTAGAAAAGAGGCATTTGGCAAAAATTGTTCATAATGAACTTATAACATCTTCAAATGTACCTTCAGTATAATAACTGTATGATTATTATCATAACATTTTCAATAACCATCAGACTTTGATTAATTCTGTATTTTCTAACAAAAATAAATATTTTTATTAAACAGGTTATCCACGAAGTGAAAGAACACAGATTAAACAAATGAAAAATCTTCACTTGCAGAAGGACCTCATGGTTACAATTGTTTGATTAAATATAGGAAAGAACAGAGAAAAGAGAAACTTGCTAAGAACGGAGTGTGCCTGAAATCCACATGAACTCACCACTGAAAGGGACTGCCTGGGACAACTGAACACCTGATACATAGATACAAAAAATTCATACATGGCATGCTTCTTCACGTGCTGTAGGCTGTAAAACACTTTCCAGAATCAAAACTTAAATATATAATAAAATATTAAAGGCTACAATTATAATGTTCCAAAGGAAGACAGTTTAAAAGGGAGAGAATCTGAAAACATCACCAATGTCTTAGGGTCCTGCAACAGCTAGGAGCTGAAAAATTAAAATCCTGGAAATTCTAGGAAGCTTACCACATGTAAAGCCTGCTGTATTTGAAATTCTACACTTCATTTTCTTATTGTTGTTAATAAGATCATACAGACCATCCTTTATGATGATCTATTTCTTCTTTTTATTGGAATTTCTTTATTCCCTGTGTCTGTCATCTATAGCTTTCACAAGTTTATACTTTGTTCTCCCCAAAGTAATGAATTAATACACTGAAAACAATTGGTCCCAAGGCTGTCACTGCCAATGTCTCTATCCCAAGAATCATCTTTATAATAGTATTTGCTACAGTGTTCCCTCTGGCCATGCTTCTGCAGGGCACTGTACCAACCAACTTAGATTTCAGGTAAGCATTAAAAGCCACTCTAAGAAATAAATTATCTTACTATCTCTGACATAATCTTCCTTTGATAAAAAAACTACGTTGTATTTTATCTTTCCTGCCCTCTGCAGCCCTGCTCATTCTTTCCTTCAAGACTGTTATTCCCATGTTCCATGCAGGCACAGCAGTCTGTGAAGCAGTCTCTAGGCTTTGCTTTGGGAACCTCTGGAGACAAGGTCCAGGATCATCAGTGAACTCTTGGAAACTCTCTGAGAAATTTGAGGATGCCTGCTGCTGTCAGGGAAGGATGGAGTTAGGGGAGCCATAAGGGTCTGGGCCTAAGGAAGCTCTAGTATCTTCTAAGAAACGTGATCATAGAATCATAGAATGCCCTCAGTTGGAAGGGACCCACAAGGATCATTGAGTCCAACTCCTGTCCCTGCATAGGACAACCCCAAGATTCACACTATGTGTCTGACGACATTGTCCAATCGCTTCTTGAATACTTTCAGGCTTAGGGCCATGACTACCTCCCTGGGGAGCCTGTTCCAGTGCTCCACCACCCTCTGGGGGAAGAACCTCTTCCTAATATCCAACCTAAACCTCCCCTGGCACATCCTCCTGCCATTCCCTTGAGTTCTACCATTTTTCGTCAGAGACATCAGCTCCTACCCATCTTCCTCCCCTTGTGAGGAAGCTGTAGACCATGACGAGGTCTCCCCTTAGTCTTCTCTTCTCCAAGCTGAACAAACCAAGTGACTTTATCTGCTCCCCATACAGCTTCCCCTCCAAACCCTTCACCAACTTTGTGGCCCTCCTCTAGACACTTTCCAGTGGCTTTATATACCTTTTATCCTGTGGTGCCCAGAACTGCACACAGTGCTCCAGGTGAGGCCACACCAGTGCAGAGCAGAGAGGGACAATCACATCCCTCACTCGGCTGGCAATGCTGTGCTGGATACATCCCAGGACATGGGTGGCCCTCTTGGCACTGTTGGCTCATATTCAACTTGTCATCAATCAGAACCCCCAGATCCCTGTCTGTAGAACTGCTCTCCAGCATCTTGTCCCCCAGTCTGTGTGTACAGCCAGGGTTGCCGTGTCTCAGGTGCAAAATCTGGCACTTGTCCTTGCTAAATTTCATGCAGCTGGTGATTGCCCAGTTCTCTAATTTGTCTATATGATGATGCCCCTGACCTAAGGTACCTGGAGCCTTTTTTGCAGCTGCTTTTAATTACAGAGGATCAAGAACCCTTTCAGATGACCCTGCAAGGCTAGAAGCTTCAGCCCACATAGTGCTTTGGATGGTGGATGCAGCCCTCCATGTTCCAACCTGCGCAGAGTGCCTGGACCCTCTCTCTGATGCCAGGAGAGATGGACCTCTGTCTTGCAGGAAGTATGCGGTCTTTGAAGGGCTGTGTCACCAAGTAGAAGAGTTACAGGAGAAAATCATCAGTCTGCACAAGCTCAGAGAAGATGAAAGAAAGAGAGGCTGGGTCTTCTTGCAGACATTACAGTTTGAATAGCCCTGAACCCCAAGCTGCACTAGAGTTGCAGGCAGTGTCCATTCCAAGTTGGTGACCTCTGGCACCAAGAGGAAGGCTCCTGCTCTACCTAAAGGCTTACAACTATGAAAGAGATTCACTACCCTCAAAGTTGAAGAGCAGCCAGATGTACTTTCAAGCAAAATATCTGGGACAACTGATTCTAAACTATTCAAAACCACCATGAAGAAGTGGCAAGAAATAGTAACGTGGCTCCTTGGTGCAGAGAACAGAGGAACCCATCTGCGGACAGGACCTATCATCTAGTCTGCTTGCTGCAGACTTGGATCCAGGATGTTTTGGAGAAACTGCCAAAGCTTGTCTGATCCTTTGACTATTACCCCCTGTTATTCTTCCATGTGGGCACCAATGATGCAGACTTGAGAGAATCCAAAGTGACTTCAGAGCTCTGGGGGCAATATTTAGAGGCATGGTGAGCTAGGTGATCTCCTTCCTCCTGCCAGCGAGGGTAAAGGCTGTGAGGAGGAGGCAGTTGATAATGCACATCCACAACTGGTTGTGGAGCTGATCTTGGCAACAGGGTTTTGGTCTCTACAACCATGGGACCCTGTCTGCAGATCAACATTTGTTTGGAAGAGATGGGATCCTTCTCACTAAGTAGGGAAAAGGTATCTTTGCCAGTAGAATGGCTGACCTGGTGAAGAGGTACTTTGAACTAAGAATGACAGAGAAGAGAGAGTTACGGGCAGCCCTTTGAGGGCATGATGGACAGGGATGGTCAAGGAACAAAGGGTCTGGCATGATGTGACCAAAAGGAATCACAAAATGTGCCTCTGCACATAAACAAGGAAGAATCTACATGACATCACTATGGAGAAATCTCCAAAATCCTTTCTGGGATATCAGCATGCTGGGGTGCCTCTCTGAAGTGCCCATACACTAACGTATGCAGCATGGAGAATAAACATGGTAGCTTAGATATCTTTATACAGTTGCAGGGCTATGATTTTATTTGGCTAACAGATGAGATGGGATGATCACGTAACTGCAGTGCTGCAATGGAGCGACACAGGCTCTTTAGGAAGGAGGCTGGGAAGATGAGGAGGTGGAGTTTCCCTTTATGAGGGAGAACAGCTTGAGTATATGGAGCTCTTTCTAGGGATGGATGATGAACCAGCTGAGGGCTTATGAGTAACAATTATTGAGTACACCAATATGCGAGATACCATAGTGAGTCAATAATCTTTGGACAATCATGGTGATTGGGAAAAGTGCCTGAAGACTGGAGGAAAAGAAATTTCAGGAAACTACAGGCCAGTCAGCCTCAGCTCAGTCCCTGGGAAGGTGATCAAGCATATTGATTACCCAGATTTCAGCAAGGCTTTTGACATTTTCCTATAATGTCTACATAAGAAGCTAATGGAGCATGGGCTGGACAAGGTCCCTTTCAACCTCAACCATTCTGGTATTCTTTGAACTCCTAAGACACTACAAACATTACTGATGTCCTGCATGTAGCTACCTCAAACAGATATTGGGCATCTTCAGATACAGCTAAATCAGATTTAAAGTCATCTTTTGTGCTTTAGAGTAATAGTTTAGGTTTCAGAATGTACCTATAGTCCCTAGGTATGTGAAAAACTGCTTTGGAAAATAACAGTTTCCTGGGACTTGAAATTAGACTGGTAATGTCAACTTGAAGTTTTTTTGGTGCAAGACCTAAGGCACAAGATATGGAAAGAGGAAATGTCTGGTCGATGTGTCCTGATTTTTGTCAGACATAATTTGGAGCCATTTTCCACGCTATGAAATTGTTTAAAAGTAATTTTCATGTGTACCATTAGATTAGTGCCAGTCACAGGCAGCAAACAAGTTGAGAACATGCCAGCAGCAAACAAAAATTCGTAAGAAAAGGTATGCTAATAAGGAATGTCATTAAATTCACCAGGTCACACCTCTCATTCAGGACACTTTCTCATTCAGATAGAAGACATTCTGTTTAAAGATGTAGGATACTTCTCACCTGCAAAAGACCCCCTACTATGTAACTGAATGTTACAAATGGGACAAACATAGCCTAAGCCTCTATGCTTTTTCCATATTTCATATATAATAATCCTATGACCTTCCCATAGTCTCATGGCCACTAAATATTTACCAGGACCCAGAAGAACCATGCTAAATCTAGTAATTCAGCAGTGTTCAAAACCTCTAGAAGTCACGTAACTATGACAACTATGGCACCCTCAAGGTAAATAAGTTTTTCTTCATATTTAGATGAAACCTTTGCTTCTGTCTGTGCCTGTTGCCCCTCATCCTGTCATTGGGTAACACTGAAAGGAGTCTGGTCCCATCATCTAATTATGTCCAATAACTCTCCATGAGGGTGAAGCTCCCACTTTTCCAAAGGACATGAAAGTTATAACCACAGAGCCTGAATCACCCTGCAAATGGAAGATTAGCTTTTGACAGACAAGTTGATTCATGACACGATGGAATAACTGCTAAGACTGGGTGCAACAGAGAAGGCAGAAACTTGGAGGGGGAAGAGGACTGCCCCTTTCATCAGCTGCCTGCAGTTAAAGAGGAGTAAATAAAACATGAAACTGATCTGCATATAGTTTGGCTTCCAGTGCAATCTGCTTGCTCCAGACAAATGAAAAAGATGGGCCAGATGTTACCAGCTTAGGTTCTTATTTCTCTGTGAGGCTGTCTGCCTGAGTTATATGCTACAGAGTGGTCCACATCATCAGTTCACTCAAGATCCCCAGTGCAATACTGCAACACAAATATTCAGAGGATGAATTGCACCCTATTCACGTCAGGGCAGATACATGTTTTGGGCATGAATGAGTATATGTGAAAAAAAAAAAAAATCTCAGGAAAGCAATATTAATCCTCAGCTTGGGCCCCTTCTACCTTCTCTATACAGTAAATTAATAACATGAAAAAGGGCAGAATTGTGACCGTGTGACACTATGTATGTTCTCCTATACTTCTAGATGTGAAGCCCAAGAGGGATGACTGGGATGTCTTTTCTTAACTTTTCCCTAAGAAAAGGGTTTATCTCCTGCCCTGCAAAGGTTCCACTCTCCTTATAGGGCAAAAGAAGTTCTGCAATCTACTGAAACTCAATCCTCAACCATCACAAAAAAGCAAAAATCAAAACAGAGAAAATATGGTATAAATTTCAGTTGGACACAAACAGTATTGAAATAATCACAGTTCTTAGGAAGATTTTTTTTTAAAAGAAAATCTCCGTAAATAAATATATCCATGAACAGGCAACAGCACTGAAAAAGAAAGAAAACAAAACAAAAAAAAAACCCCACACAACACAAAAGAGCACTTGTATCCTGAGCTATTTCTAGCTTTAATAATTCACAGTGAAAGTGATAGGAGATGGTTCCAGTCCTGCAAATGCTAACTTCCAGCAGTTTAACAGCTGCTTTATTTTCCTGACTCCAGCGCTTGCAGATTACCTTCCACAGGGAGCGGATTCTACTAAATTTGCATACCTTTCCAGGAAGGTTCATAATTCCAAAAGACATTCCATGACTTTTCCAGGATTTTATTCTAACCTCTTAGCAATCAAGACCCTGAATTTTGATACATTGTTTCAGAAAATGTTATTTTGGTGAAGTGAGCTTACTCTCTTCTGATTTGGTTAATATTACATTTTCCTGCTACTCATCTACATTATGTGAACAACTGTGCCCACTTTTAAATTTTATCACTGCACCATCAATTTTAATTTGAAAATATCTTGCAATTGCCTGATGAATGGAAGATAATTAGATACTCAATCAAAACTATTGTGTGGGGGAAATGCTTACAAGCTCAATGACTGTTTAGAATCATATTTCATCCTTGTATTATTATTTTCAATAAAAAAATACCAAAAAAACCACACAAGGATGAAAGCATAGCAAAACCCAAAACAGAACTAGGACAATGCTGTGGTATAAGCAAAAACCAATATAAATGTGTAATCTTAACATCTGCTAAAACAAGCACTGTCTAGAAACATTATTTCAATATAATCTATAAGGGAATTATTTTCTTTGACTCTGGATTATTATTCGTTTCAGATAAAGTGATGATTTTTGTGTTAGATCCCCTAGGAGACTCTTATCTATACAGAGATTCTCAGCCATGAAGTACACTCCTTTATCTTGTGTTGCAAATACCAACCTATCTCATATGCACAATACCAGGTTTAAATATGAAGGAATGGTGAGAAGTTCTCTAAAAAAAAAAATCTTAAGTTTGATTTGGTTTTGTTCAAGACACCTGAAGTTTGACAAGGACTTAGTTCATGGGAACCTTGGGGCCTCTTAGAGTGATAGCGGAGTGTTAGTCTTCAGTGCAGGAAGACACAACCATATAATAACACTGTATAGCTCTCATCCTCTGCCGAGTGATATTTTTTTTCCTTTTCTTTTTTTTTCCTTTTTTTTTGGGGGGGGGGAGGCGCGGGGGGGGAGGTGGGGAGGAAGTGAGCAAGTGGTGAGGTTGGTTTTGGAAGCTATAATATTTAAGAAATCTCTTTGGAAAAAATAAGAAAAGAAAAATATTGGATAAAATACTACTGCCATGAGAAAAGTTTCCTAGCATGGATGACATTTGCACAGGCCAAAAAGACACTTATGCATGCCCTATATTTTGTGTCTAACAATCTCCCTTTCAGGAAGAAATTTCTGAATCTCAAAGAAATGTCTTGGTCACATCCATCTTACATTATTGCAGTGATTTTTCCTCCTTAAACCACTTATGGACACCAGTAAAGATACAGTTTCCCATTTATAAGGGCTATATTTATACATCCTGTGATACTAGTCACTTTCAGAGGCTGCCTTTCTGTAAAGATCATAATGTATTAACTTGATCATAGGCAAGCATAATTGTAAGACAGAATAGGAATTCATTCTCCTTTCCAAGCTCAACAGAACTTGAAGTCAAGTTGTTCATACAATTTTGCTGTACAAATCAGGCAAGAACTGGGAACAGGGCAATGTGAAGGAAGATCTTGGGCAATTCTGTGCCTGTACTTCTGCTTTGCAGGACCATCTAGATACCACTAAGAACAGAATCTCTGTATTTCTGTTTATAAAATTCACTGGAACTATCTTTGGGAAAAGAAGATTGGGACTTGCTGAGAATAGGAACCTAAAACACACTGCAAAAGAAAAAAAAAACAAGCAAGCAAGCAAAAACTCATTTCTTCATAAAGTGTGAAGTTGGACTAAGTACAGACTTCATTTTACTAGCATTTTTTTATATCAATAGTTCAGAGTTTGAGGTATATATCCAATCTTAGTGAAAATTTGATTTTTCTTTCTTTTAAACCAGTGAAAGAAAAATCTAAAAATACCTCTTTATTTGATACAGTATGCATTTCAACAAATGCTTAAAGAATATTTAAGGCCCTATCAGGGCATGTCAAGCATTCTCCAGACACAAGAACAGACTATGTGAATAACTGTACAGTAACAACAGAAAAAAAAAAGACAACTTCTGCCTCAAAAACTTCATATTGGTATTCCAAAGAAGGCTTAACAATTTATTTCCAGTTGGCTCTATAAATAGTATTGAATACTCGGCAGAAGTTATCTGCTTATTTTGTCCCAACTACAGAACTTCATATTAGGAAAAGACTTCTCCTTCCCCAAAAGCAGATGAGCACATGGATATGGGAGAAATATCTGAGTGGAATGTGGAAGGAAAGACATAGCAGACAGAGATATTTTCTTTTTCTTTAGGGTTCAAAATATGAACCAGTAAAAGCCATCTGACAGACTTTGTGAAAAGAATGAAATTATGCAGAAAACAAACAAAAAGAGACAGAATACAGGAAAAAGACAACACCTTGAAAAAATGAGAAACAGTAGGAAGAGACAGTTTGAAAGACTTCTAGAGTTAAACAATGACATTTATAACATTTCCGTTTTCCTCCTCTCAATGCTTTTTCCCATATTTTTCTTTGGCTGCCTTCTGTGTCTCACATCTCTTATCTTCTGCCTCGCTTTACGCTTTTCTGCTCTTGAAGTTGAGGGTACAGGGCTCCTTCTAGGATGAAATCACTGGGTATTATTCAGAGATTTCAGCTTAAACATTGCTGTTATCTGGTAAATTTGACGCTTCCAAACTCATTTGTGGAGAGAAAGTAATATTTTTCTTGCTGCCATAAAACCTCTTTGAAACCGTTGATGGAGAGTGGAAATCTCTGCTTTTCTGTCTCTCCTCAGAAGCCAAGCCTCAGAAGTCAGAGTGCAATGGCACCTTGAAGTCTGCACAATGTATACCTACAACCACCAAAAACTGGTGTCTCAAGTTTGTTTTCTGGCTGAAATCTAAAGGTCACCAGATATCTCATTTCTTTTCCCTTCCTAATCCCTCTCAGTCTCTCAGTAACTTACTCATTGCATCTGCTTATCCAAAAAATACTTAGCAGAACTGACCACTAACTCAGATCCTAGTTTGTAGACTCTACAGTGAAAGTACAAGGTTATAATAAATAAACTTCTAGATTAGAAGGAATAGGAATAGGCATATACTACATTGAGAAGGCTTGTTTACTAGCTGCTTTTCATTGGAATGATTTTCTTCTTTTTTTTCTCCAGTATTACATTTCCTGGAATGAGAACTGGCATTTACGGATGCTAAATGCTTTTCAGTTTAGATAAAATGGACCCTGACAACCTTTTTGAAGTAGATGTCACTGTACAAAATATAGCACAACCTTAAGAAATCCTACAAGTGTTAATCATGACAGTCAAAAAAGTGCTGCTTTGTCCACTCACAGGGGATACTTCTCTTAAGTTTTTGTCACCAAGGTATTCTTAGATTATTAAATTCCATGAAGATTGTGATAGAGTCACTAGAGAAAATACTTTATCTTTTATTTTTCATATTGTTAATCCATTTCATTAGCTTACTGCACACTCCTCATTTCTTCTGTCTTTTTTAAATGCCACCTACACTGTTGAAATTACATTAGGAGTTCTCAATATTTCCAAGAAGCAGCAGAGAAATCACATAGAGATGACTATTAAGAAGTAGAGAAAAACAAAGAGTCACTTGAGACGATCACAATTTAACTTGTTTTAAAAACAATCTCAGACAAGATACTCAGTGGGAGGGAAATATATATATATATTTTAAGATCTAGAAATATCATGAATATGGTACCAAATGTGAAGCTGAAATGTAGTTTCACTGTATTTTAACGTGACAGGAGAGCAAAAAGAAACAGCTGAAAAGAGTCTGGAAGAAGCATCTTACCACAAAGCAAGGAAGCCAGAATTCTTCTGAGTGTAATCAAGTGCTAACTTGCAGTTTGAAACATATTATGAAACAAAAGGAGTGAATAAATAAAATGACCAATACGCAAGAAAGAACAGTAAAATACTGAAGTAAGATAAACTAGAATTACTGATTTGCAAATACAGCATTACCTGAAAACTAGCACACGACTACGTATTTTTCTGTTTCACTGTCATGTTCTGAAGCCTCTGTATCTTCTGTAATACTGGTGGTTCCCAATAGTTTTGAGTTATTGATAGCTAAGTGTGGCTTTATTCTCATGACTCTCCATACCAAAACATGAAGCTTAGCAAACACAGATCACAAGAATGTTCCTTGGTTTGCCTAATTCAGAATACAATCCCAAACAGGTAGTGCTAGACAGCAGCAATATTGGAGGCACCAATTACTGCAAAATCTCCAATCAGCTGGCAGCTCACTTGGGAATTGGAAAGAGGACAGGGTCAGGACTTTCCTAAGAGTTGTGTGTGCAAAAGCTGTAATTCTTCAGGGATGATAATCACTAAAGCTAGCCTTGCTTTGAGCAGCAGGTTGGACTAGACAACCTCGTGAGGTCTCTTCCAACCTAAATTATCCGATGATTATATACCATAGCAAACACTTAAAGCTGAAAATCCTGAAAGTATTTTGTAACCTCATTTATGAACCTCTGCCACAGAATTATTAACTTTTTAAACAGAATTTTCTCCCAGAGGATGAGAACAGGGCAGCTGCCCACGAAATCTAGGACATAGAAGCACAATGGCTATGAATTTGTCCTAGATAAGTAACAGAACTGATTCAGTTTGTGTGTTACCCTTATACCAAGACAACTTACACAACTTAAACATTAATGCAGTGGAAGAGACATTTCTGCTTGTACAAACAGACCTGAAAAACTTACAAAGGATACTAACAGCTGTGCTATTGGCAAGCATGGAATTCAGGTCACCTCAAAAGTCATAATGCTTGAGACCCAAGAAAGGGAGTCTCAAGCCGTGCTAGCAGAGTCAGATATACAGATATTGCCCATGTGCTTCAAGAACTGAAACCACATTGGCATAAACATCTCCATTTTATCTACCTGTCTTTTGTCTCTCTATGTGACCTGGAGAATAGGAAGATGTAATGTTTATAAGAGAGTTTTTCCACCAAGTAGAAACAATTGGGTGATAACACAAAGTGTCTAGAAAGGGTTCCCAAGGGAAATGGCTGAAACAGAAGCAAGAGATCCTCTGTAATTTTTGCCTCCAGAGATAAATTGGAGCAAGACTGATAATCTAAGCAATTGAGACAACTGCCTCATTACAAGGCAAGGTAAACCAATAAACAGCTTTTTGACTTTCATGATCAGCTAACTTGCGGACAAGCTAGGTAAGCTTTAATTGCCAGGATATAAGATCATAATTATCAGCTCAAAAAAATCAGAAGTTAGATGCCAGCTGAAGAGATACGATTGAGTTCCTATTGACTAAACCATACGAGTATGAAGTCTTCTCTATATAACATGAAGAAGCAGCCAATATCTATTGCCACATGTGTTTAGGTGGAAGAACAACTGGAACAAATTAAGATGCAAATTGTTCTAGACTAAAAAAAAATTTTTTTAAAAAAATCAGTCTTTCTGGGAGATGGAAAAATGAGAGAGAGCATAGTTCTCTCTTGCTGCAAAGAGTTAACCCACCTGATTCAGTGCATAGGTTTCTCTTAAGACCCCATTAGTTTATTTTTGCTTATGTTTGCTTATTTTATATGAGAATAAACAGAGATGACATTCAGTTACTTCTGGTCTAGTGGCTTGTAATGCATTTTCAGCACAGAAAAGAAGAATCATATTCTAAACTCAGTGGAATTTTACAACAAAGAGTGAAATTTTAGATGTTATTCAACAACTTTGTCACCTTCAAAACATGTTAGAAGGATAGTTTTGCCTGACGTTCCTTTAGAGGGAAAATTCTGGTTTCAGTGGATGTACAAAATCAGTCACAGAATACCAGCTTGGAAGGGACCGCAAGGATCATCTGGTCCAACCTATTTTAGCAAAAGCACAATCTAAACAAGATGGCTCAGCACCCTGTCCTGCTGAATCTTAGAAGTGTCCAATATCAAGGAATCCACCACTTTCCTGGGGAGATTACTCCAATGGCTGATCATTCTCATCATGAAAAATGTCTCCAAGAGTACCTTGTACCCATTACTCCTCATCTTTTCCATGTGATTCCTTATAAAAAGAAAGTCTCCATCTTCTTCATAGCCAGTACCTGGAGGTCACTAACAGGACTTCATGGTCCCTCGTCTGGGAACTCCACCCTAATCTTTACTCCTGTCTGACAGTCTCTGACAATGGACCTGCTCAGCAATCACTAGGCCTGACTCTAACCTGCAGATTAACTTCCCAGCTTGGCCTTGGACCTGCCTCCTCGCCATGAACTTACTCGACTGACTGGTCTGCACCCTGTCCTCCACGTCTGGGCCTGCTCTTCTCCCTTGCAGTGGGCCTGGGCTCTGCCCAGCCATCACATGTCCTCTCCCTCTGCTGCTGGTGGCTCCCACCCCTCATTGCCCCCTGACAGCCAACTACTTATTTCCTCCAGTTCTTCCTGTGCTTTCACTGTTTGCACAGGGAAGGAATAAACTCTGCAAGGAGCTGAAAACAAAGGATGGAACCTCCTATAATTTCAAAGACTCAGGACTCAACTCTAGAAAGATCGCTTGAATTCAAGGAAGTTTTAACTGGATCGGTCATTACCTGAAGGCTTGAATGAATCACAATAAATAGAGTTTACAGCCTGACACAGAATGTTGTTGCTTACCTTTCAAGAGGAACAGAAAAAACTCTGAACTCAAGTGCAACACCCTAACAAACCCTTGGAAGCAGCAGTTTTAACATTTAAGCGAACCTGACAGACATGAAGTCCGTACCTCTGTCCTAAAGGAAGACCAAGAATTCCTATGTTGTGTTTGCTTGGTTTTAGCTTAATAAACTCTCCATGAGGGTTCAACAACCTTCCCAGTCTATTCTACTGTTCTCCACTTTTAATCTTTCTCATGAAACCACTTTTAATCTTTCTTCTCTTCACAAAGGAAGTAGATCAGAGACATCTGTAAAAACATTCAATAATCTAGAAACATTTTATCTGATCTACTTCCTTCTGGAAGATGATACTAGACTGAGGTTCCAACTTACATCTGAGAACTAAGAACTGTTGAAGTTTACTCTGTGTGTTTTAAATGTCAATATTGTATTACATTGAGGGTGGTGAAATGAGAGCTGGTTTTTTGCTTCCTTTTTACAGTAGGTCAAGCAGTTTGACTTTCTTGACCCTTACGTAGTCCGTGGTTCATTGTAGTGCTTCCTGTATCTTCCACCGGATATCTACTGCCTAGATAGCCATTTGTGCTTTTTCACTAACGTATTATTTATATTAAAATGTTTCTCTGCTTGTCAAGACCATCCTGAAACCTAATCCTGTCCTCTGCAAAGTGCTTGCAGCTTTTCCCAAGTACATATCAACTGCAGATTTAATAAACATTTTCTCTATCCCACTATCTAGAGAAAACCTTATCTCTTTCTAGAGAAAAACACTTGACAGAATCCCATCCTTCTTGTTTGACACTGAACCACTGATAACTGCTTTTGAAATTATAATTCCAAGCCAGAGAAGGATAAAGCATATCTTGCTTTTTGGTGACTTTTTCCTTCAGCATTTGTTTTAAAAGCAAATACTCAACTGATCTGATGTCAATTAACCCCGGTGGCAGAGATGTTGGTTAAATACTACTCTTACAGTATCATTGTCAAGATCAAGTTTCCCTACTTTCCTTTAGAAACACCTTTAACATTTTTAGAAGTTATAAAACATCACACTTATAACCTACTCCATTTCTTCGAGACCCTGTTATCTTAGCACAGACGGAAACTAGATTTCTTTCCATGATTTATTCTTGTTAATTCCATTTTGGTTGTTGCTTAGCATATTTTATCTTCTGGGTGATTCCAAACCGATTATCTACTCAAGTGTCTTTCCAGGAATTAAATTTAGCCTGACTGGTCTATAATTCCCTGGGTCCTTATGCGTTTTGGAGAAAGAAGACACAAAGGTTTCTTCCCTCCTCCTACAACTCACTTTTTATCTTTTAATTCTCAAAGCATGTAAGGGAAGACTCTTAAGATCTCTTAAGTACTCCACAATGAATTAACTGTGCCATACAATTTGAAAATATCTGACTCGTCTAAGCAGACTCCAACCTATTGTTACCGCTGTTCACTAGTTTTAATTATGCTAGTCTTCAGAACTCAGGGTTGTTTTGGTTCTGTTTTTTTTTTTTTAAAAGAGTGCTGAGGAAGGAGAAGAAAAACAACGACAATAAAAACCAAAACCCACACAACCAATTTTGCCTCCCTGCTAATTAATGGGCCAACTCTTTCCCTTGTCTTGCTCTGATTAATTACTTATAGCGTGTTTACTTTTAACTACTTATAGTTAAAACCATGCTTAAAGCACTTGGCCCATAGTTTACTGCAATCTCTATGACCAAAATGTTGCTCAGGGTGAACCTCATAAGATCTGGAGGGTGAATAATATGTGATCTTATCAGTTTTGGGGGCTTCAGTCATTTCTGTCTCAGTAGGCTCCTCCAGTATTTTCCACCACAGACTTACCACATTTTGATCCTTAAAGTTCAGACTGATCAGATTGATGCTTATAATATAACCAAGGAAAAAAGGGACACAATGACATTAGATTTATTCTCTCTTTTAAGTGAACTGATGTCAGGACACAAGCCCCTTTCAAAATCATACACTTCAGCAAGCCAAAGAATATAAAGGAACACTTGCTACAGAGAAAAAAAAAAAAAAGCTTTTCTTTTGCATTTGGGTGCAATGTTCTTGGTGTAAAAAACAGTAAAGGAAAAGCATTGGTGTTTTTTACTATAGGCAGTCAAATAAGCCTCAGAAAGGAATTAAGTTTATTCAGTATAGCAAATGTGACCTAGTAAGACAAAGCCAAACGAGAATGAAACAGTGGGCCTGCTTCTTTTTACTTAATTGCTATTAATGGAGGAACTAGCTCCTCAGAAGCCTCTCTTTGTGTACTGGAAATACGCGAAACTTACCTCCGAGAACCTTTGTACATCCTGGGTCAAAGTTCCTACTCTCTTCCACTGATAATATTTGAGTAGTTTCAAAATAGCTGGGTTCACTGCATTATCAGATGGCACTGTTCGGAAGAAATAAGGATATTTTTTCTTATCGGCCAACTCTGGGGTTGTTGCTGCAAACGAAAGCTGAAAAAAATAAAACAACAAAAAAACCAAAAGTCACTATAAGTCATCTATCATCTAGAAGAAAAACGTTGCTCTTCTCAGTGCAACAAGACACAGCCCGTGCATTGTAGTAATGTACAGAATTTTCACGATCATACAGCTTGAAAGTCCTACCAGAATCACTTACTAATTTACTTTTAAAGTAATTACTTTCAAAAGAAATACCTTAATTATATAAACCACCTGCTACAAAATTAAATGAGGGAATCTTCAAAGTCAATGATGTACAATCAGAGCAAGCAGCTCTAAGGGAGTAAATCTCTATGATTAACTTCCCATAAACTTCCTTCTACATTTTCTTCACAATAGTTGAGTATTGTTCCAAGGAAATTTTCTCAAACTCCTACATACCTTGGAATTAAAGAGTAAACCTCTAGTAGCCCCTCTTCTTATCTTCAGGTATGTACCAGAAATGGAGGGAATAATTACAGCAGCCAAGGCTGCAGCTCAGAAGTTTACCTGCCTCCCAGTTTCCTCCACTGAAGCAGTCCTCTGTGATCTGTGTTATCAAAGAGGACTCAGTGGCTAATTCTAAGCACCTGAATACACTGGAATTTGTATGTGGTTTCAGAATGCTTATAATGGCAGAAAAGACGAAATCTGTTAACACTAAAAAATCAGGAAACTTCACTGAATTCTTCTGCCCAAGTTAAAGGCAGCATATTTTTGTGTAATCTGTTCTATTCTATTCATTTTTGTGAATGGTTTTCAGGCTGTGTTGTGAAGGGAATGCCTTTATATTCACTTCCTGAAAATATTCCTATTTCAGATACTTGTGGTTATTTCCTCCAGTACTTTTTGAGTTGCTAGCAATGTGTTTCAAAGTTTATTTTCAGCCATGCATAGCAGTTGAGCTTTTTTTGAAGTACCAATTTAATGCAAATTGGTGTGACTGTTGAGAAATAGGCTCTCTAATACAGTTGTGTTAAGTCTTTCAGAATCAATAGTCAGAAAGTATAGGGGAATTCAAGCCTATATAAGTACTTCCAACCATAGTATTAAGTTTATACTTTTTTTCAATCAAGCATACAATACATTTGGGCTGGAAAACTTCTTTTGAATTTCAGAACAGAAAATTTCGATCTGAAATAGCAGCTTTAACTTTTTATTCATGTTTATAAAATCTAGATTTTGCCTGTCAGAGAGAGAACTCATCCTGTGTTTGATTTTAAACTCACAAAGAACATATTACATTGTTATAACCTCCTAAACATGAATAGAGTTTATTTTCTTAATTAAAATGCCTGAAATCCAAACAACTTAAAGTGTGTATAACTGGATAGTTTACACGTTATCATTCAAAGAGAAGATTATTTCTCTTCACCAGTCATTAGTTAGAGGAGATTTTTTAAGACCTTCTGCTGCTATGTAACTCTAATGTAAAGTATTTTTAATATATTGACTGCTCTTTTCTCAGATTTTATGAAAAAAACACACTAAGAGGTATGGTGCTATTGCAGTCTTGATTTTCCAAAACTGTATTTGTTGGTTCACTTAGAACTTCCTAATATTTAGTAATGACCAGTGAGTTTGTGAAGAGCTGATTTCAAGGGGAAAAGAATGAAGGGCACGTAGACCGAGCCAGCTTTTCTGTCTATCCTTGTAATGTTGAACATCATGCATCCACTGCATCATGGATGTGGGAATAAGGAACTCTATCCTCTGACTGAAACAGAGAAAATTTGACTTTAGAAATCCAGGATGAAGAGAAATGCCTCTCAGCAGCCTGGCTACTTGCAGCCTAGTGACTGCAAAGGACTTGTTTTTCAAGTTATTACGGTTTTGGATCGAATATAATTTGATTGATCCATAAGTAAAAGAAGTCAAGAGCAATGCTGAAACAACAGTAGTGAAAAGCAACATTGGCAAGGTTCACAGATTGAACAGCACATTTTTCTTATAAAAAAAAATCCCTTAGTAACTAGGATCATCTCTATAGCTGTGAGCTGGCTTTGGGGTGGAGATCTGTGATAGAAGCAAAGGCAATTCAGATCCATCCTTTGACATTTTAGCGACTTCAACAAAGTGCCTATATGAGCATCCTCATTGAACACATTTCCTTGGGAAACACTGAAGCAAAACTTTAGCTCTTTTCACTCATTAAAGGAAGATGAAGACTCATAACTTAGATGTCTCAGCCACGTAAAGTGAGGTGAGATGAGACAAATTCAGGTTTATGTGTAATACTAATGACACCTGAATTACAAAAGAACATTCCTCTTCACTTTCTTTTTGAAGAATGGTTTTATTAAAATATAAAATGGGAAAATTTAATGCCCAAACAGATCTTCAAATGTCGTATATGTTCAGAGGCCTTTGAAGCATCACATATAACATGGTTGGTCTCATTCTGCATCACTTTGCCATTTTAATAAAACACTCAGGAGAGATGGATGAATAACCTGAAATAGATATGTGGGGTTTTTTTCTTTTTTTCTCTTCTTTCTCACAAAGGTTAAGTCATTGAAAATATTCAACTTTTCACAAAATCATCCCTATGAGAATTTGGGGACATGCAATGAATTTAACTCAACAATCACCAGCACTCAATCATATATTTTGAGAGGGAATAACAAGAAGAAAAAACTTATTACATTTTAAAAAGTGATGATGAAAAGATCTTGTTAATAAATAAATTAACACATTGTAGACTTACTGGAAAAGCCCGTGATATAGCACATATCAGTAAAATATTCATAATAAAAACACTGATGAACCTAATAAAACAACACAGTCCACTCACACATGCATTGAGATGGTACAGGCCTCGCTAAATGAACATAAATCCTCTGCATTTTAGGGCTAAAGCTGTTTATTCATTGCTGATTTGAAACTTGAATCTATTAAAAGGCAAACTTCTTAGAGTTTCTTGACTTCATTCTGCAGGACTGGAAGCCATAGAGATCTGATTCTGTTTTTTTTTGTAGGAAATTCTTCTTATAACTTTTAGTTAGTCAAGAATCTGGATGAATGGCAATCCTACTGCTCATGTAACTTTTTGCAAACCACAAAGGTACTATTTTTCACATTACTATATTTTCAGAGCATACATATTCATGCATTGTTAAAAAAAAAATCTTACAGGTGTTACATAGCTGCCTCTCTGCGAAGAAGATGAGTGAGATATAAAAAAGTTATAAACAGGATTATAACTCAGCAATAAATGCCTGTGGGGGTATGATGTCATTAATTCACAGAAAAATATTTTACAAAACTTCCAAAAGTCAAACTTCAAGAAGGTATGAAAGGCAGGAAAAAAAGGTTTCTTTCAAATTGCTATAAAATGAAGGACACAGTGGACTTATGCCAGGTGATAAATCGCAATTGTGTGTGTGGTGTTTGTGTATGTGCATTTGCAAACAGACTGTGCATATGTTTGTAGATCTAGAGAAAAAAAAAATAATTCATATTTATTACATATATATTGTTTTTAATAGTGTCAGAAAAACTGAAGCTACTTCTCAGGTCATCTCTGAGAAATCTCTTTCTTCAGAGTATCTGCTTACAATTCGATGCAATTGTGAGCAACTGCTTCTGAACTTAAAATGAGTGTAGGTACGGAAACATATGTAAGCTATGACTCAGATGGAGATTTCAGGGATGAAACAGAGTTTAGAATTTTTAAATTGAAAAAAACATAGCACTTACCATCCAAGTAA
This sequence comes from Patagioenas fasciata, assembly GCF_037038585.1. Classification (NCBI taxonomy): domain Eukaryota; kingdom Metazoa; phylum Chordata; class Aves; order Columbiformes; family Columbidae; genus Patagioenas; species Patagioenas fasciata. The sequence goes on from NC_092521.1 coordinate 66,358,562, forward strand.
GAATAACCGTAGTACAAACTCAAAACCAAATAGACTGAGGTATTGAAAACCAAATGTTTATTTCTTCATTAATGTCATAAATTAGTAGAAGCTCTGCTGCTTAAATATGACAATTCTGCTCAATTCTAACATGAAAGGCTTTATTTAACAGCTAAAATGCACTCTTTCTGACTTTTTAAATGATTCTTACTTAGCAGTTTTGTTAGAAAGTATTTTGTCTGCATATGTTAAAGAAAAACAATAATGTTAATACCCCAGAGATCATTCAAATCTGGGGTGAGTATGAAAGGAATCAGTGTAAAAGGACTTTCAAGGATGTCACCTGAAACTGATTAACTTCTACAATGTTTAGCTTACTGTGGCATTCTCCCTGCCATATACCCCACAGACCAAGTGGCAGCAAAAGCACAGCTGACTGGAGCAGTCCATAAAGGGTGACCACAAGCTGGTATTTCAGACAAAGTCCCAGCCCCACCAAGTCAGTGCCAAAACTTCCACCAACTTCCTAAGAGCCTGAGTACCCAGAAATCAGATTTAGTTAGTGAGATTTAACTACACCAGTGTAATTGCACCTCTGTAGGTCATCCTGACATTTTGCAGTTTACCTACACTCAGATCTGTAGTAGTACAGATTCTGCATTTTTAAAAATAAAAATATACAGCTGGCTCAAGAGTGAGCCAAGCAGTTGTGCTTCATTGCCAAGAGTGGAGAAGCAGAGCAGGAAGACAGTGAATGGCTTTATCTTACCCTGTGAAAAGAAAGGAAGCAACAAATACCAGTTCTTGAATGGGTCCAAAGCAGAAGAATTTGAGAAATGGTGTGAAACAGAAAAGGAAAAAAAAAAAAAAAAAATTAAAGATGATGCAGAAAGGATCTGATGGCACTATGTGTGTAAAAGAGTGTCTTACAGTGAAGAAGTTTTGAGGCCAGAAAATGTAAGAAGTTTTTGTACTTTAAAAAACAAAGGGCTTGGAAACTACCCAAAATCGAAAAAGTCAGATTTTACTTTTATACTAAAAAACAAAACAACACAACCCACAAAAATAAACAAACAAACCAACCCTGAAACAACCAAACATTATTCCACAAAAGTCAAGGCAATTTCTTTGGATTCACACTGAGAGTCAAAGTAGACTTTGGTAATGGAGAAGAGACGATGTTATACAAGTATTATGAAAAATGCTTCAGCCTAATACGACAGATGGCCAGGTTAAGGAATTTGAACTGCTGGACTTTGCTTAAAAACTGTAAAATATACAGAAGTATTTTTATTCAGGAGGTCTTGGGGTCAGGTATATGTTTTGATAAATTAAATTTTCTCCAGAAGGTGATATTTATTGAAACAGGAAAACACTAATTTTGTTGAAAATCCATACAGTTGCTTCAAAGCGTTGTGGGTAACACTAGATAGATTGAGGTGGAAAAAAAAAGTTAAAGTGTAGAAAGGAACAATGCTGCACAAGGGGAGTAGAAGCTAGCTCTATAGCCTCAGATGAAGGTGAAATGAGGCATGGTAGATTAAACCAAAAACATCAATCTAAAATGATTTCATGTTAAAGCAAGTATGTTCCTGTTTTAGGGAAGTAACAGTGCATTCCCTTTAAAAAAACAGTACAGAAGTGAGAATGGTAAGATGATAAGCTCTAGCATTCATTTAAGAAAATGGGATGCAACACTAATGAAATCAATAGGAAAGACTAGGAGTTATGTAAGAGAGGATGGATATTAGAGAGCTGAAACAAAATTAGAAAAGGGAACAACACTACGAATGTGTATGTTCCATATAGATGATAGGCTGGAAGCTGGAAGGCTGAAGCCACTCTGCAGTTTCAAGAACTGCAGAAGGAAGTGAAGTTGCCAGAAACGGCAAGTGGCGTTCTGGTGTTCTTATGGCTTTATTGTCTCTAAGAAGCATTTATGCTTAAATGTTGTCACTGTAATAATGTGCAGAAGTCTGGTTAAAACAAAAACACAGAACTATCCCTGGGGTCACCCTAATCTAAGGCAACACGTCTGTTTAAGAGTCACGTGTACTTAAGAGGACTGTATTAGCTGAAGTAAATCAATAACAGAAACCCTTTGCAAAGTTACTGTAGGTCCACAATGCCAGTGGGGCAGGAAACTGCACCCCTCTCATAGAATAATTTTGGCTGGAAGAGAACCTTAAGATCATTGAGTTCAACCATAACCTAAATCTGGCACTAAACCATGGCCCTAAGAACATATATACATATTTTAAACACCTCCAGTGATGGCGACTCCACTGCTTCCCTGGGTAACCTGTTTCAATGCCTGACAACTCTTTCCATGAAGAAATTTTTCCAAACATCCAATCTGAACCTTCCCTGGCACAACTTGAGGCCATAGTGTGACCTGTGGAGGATCAGCAGCATCTCCCACTACAGACTCCTCAGCAGCTCAAAGGAGCCCCCCTAAAACCTGGCAGGAGGTACCAGAACATCTGGTTTTGTTAATCCCAAATTGAGAAAGAAGTGATGCTCTCACCAATTGCCTCTCCAGAGGAGAAGGCTGTGAAACTGATACATGCTCTGTGCACAGAGTATTATACACTGAGGGGGGAGGGAGGGAAAGAAAAAAAAATAAAAAGGCAGTCTTAGGTAACAGGGTAATCTCCCTTTAATAAAATGTCATCTGCTAAGACAAGTGATTCACGTTTGCAAATGGAGAAAATTAGTTTATTGAGCACCAGAGAGATTAGCTTAATTTTCCTAGGCTTCTGCACTTGCTTATACAAGTATTTTATTAGTTATCCCTAGAAATTTAAATCTGCTTGTTTCTACAAAACTAATGTTGATGAAGAGTTTTGTCTATATGGCAGATATCACCTGTATTTCCCCTACCTTTTCTAGAAAGCTGAATTATGCTGATAAATCAACATGGCTAAACAGGATATTAACTGCTGATTCAATTAATTGGTGATATCATTTATTATCATCACAACTGAAGATCGCATGTCATGTACTGTTAGAGAGGAAGCACTATTTTCTGTGAGAAAGGAAAGCGCAAATAATTACTTTCAAAAAGAAAGCATAATGTAAGAAAGCTCCACAGAAAATACTCTTACAATAGTACAGGATTGCACATACAGAATCTCATAATACAAAAATAACAAGGATGAAACTCAGGAAGATGATAATTTGTGGCAATATGTACTTGTGACACCACACACCATTCCTTTGTGTGCCTTGCCAGGAGCTCTAATGCTTTGACAAGCCTGTGCCAACAATAATAATACTGGAGCGTGGGCATCTGATGACTTGATGGTCCCAGGAGCTGGAAGGACCAGAAGGAAAATTAATGAATAATGAAGAGTTAAAAGATTTGTCTGCTGCAACTCTTGAGACAGCCTTAGACAATTAAATTGCATGTTTAATTGAATGGTAATTGATGTTTTGTAATAAATATTAAAAGATGCAAAATATAAAGATTTAGGTTAAATGTTAATCATCATTTAAAGATTAAAAGTAACCTTACTATACAAGCCAATTTGCCCACGTGCAGTCAAACTATCACTGAACTTGATCTTACTGCTAGCCAAGTTATGAATAAATTTTAATATAATAACAGCACTTGGAATATTAAAATAGTGATATATAATCAAGAATATTAAAGAGAACCTTAAGAAATACATTATAGCATGTAAAATAAAAAAGTGACATACTAGACTGCTCCTTCCCACCCCAATGAACACAATGTATCATTTAATCAACTTTGATGGATGATTTAGAGAAAAGGAATGTGAAAATAACATTGCAAAATGGTCACAAACAGCTATCTATTTGGAAAATATTTCAATATAAGAAGCTAAGTGCAGCAATTTCATTGACAAAGGCATTGCATAAATCTTCAAAGCCAGTGAAAGGAACACACAGCAATACAGACCAAGAAAAAAACAATGTTTTTTGACAATTTGCATGCACAGCTGCTGGTGACAAGAGTCAGACACAGACAGGGAAGGAGCTGGTTCTGAATCTGACCTAGGAATCAAAGTGGCAGTCTTCCCTGCTGCCTGTAGTCTGACACTGATCTTCAAACAGCACAGGTGAGGCACTAACATAAGTTGAAAGAAGGGGGACTAAATAAGAAAATATTAACAAGAAATAATGCTTTTCCAGCGCTGGTGAATCAGCTACATTTTTACCTGTCATCAATACTCTTAAATATTTGCTTGAATGAAAGCTCTGGAGATTCCATCATCCTTACATTCAGAAGATTTTACGGGATTTCACAAACTTAAGTCCTACAGCAAATAAATCTAATGATCATTAAAAATGTTCTGTTAACTTTGTGTGAGTTTTCATTATGACAGTTGCAAGAGGAAAAGAGAAGACTGGGGAAATATCTGAGTACTGCACTTGGGTCATGACAACCCCAGGCAGCGCTACAGGCTTGGGGAAGAGTGGCTGGAAAGCTGCTTGTGGGAAAAGGATCTGGGGTGTTGATTGACAGCCAGCTGAACATGAGCCAGCAGTGTGCCCAGGTGGCCAAAAAGGCCAACAGCATCCTGGCTTGTATCAGGAATAGTGTGGCCAGCAGGACTAGGGAAGTGATTGTGCCACTGTACTCGGCACTGTTGAGGCCGCACCTTGAATCCTCTGTTCAGTTTTGGTCCCCTCATCATAAGAAGGACATTGAAGTACTAGAGAGAGTGCAGTGGAGGGCAACAAAGCTGGTGAGGGGTCTGGAACACAAGTCTGATGAGGAGCAGCTGAGGGAACTGGGACTGTTTAGCCTGGAGAAAAGGAGGCTGAGAGAGACATTATCGCTGTCTACAACTACCTGAAAGGAGGTTGTAGCATGGAGGGGATTGGTCTCTTCTCCCAAGTAGCAAGTGATAGGACAAGAGGAAATGGCCTCAAGCTGTGCCAGGGGAGGTTTAGACTGGATATTGGGAAAAAATTCTTCATGGAAAGGGTTGTGAAACACTGGAACAGGCTGCTTAGGGCAGTGGTGGAGTCACCATCCCTGGAGGTGTTTAAGGTGTTTAGGTTGATGATCCTGAGGGTCTCTTCCAACTGAAATGATTCTATGATTCTATGCCTCACTAACTAGTAAATGGGCAGGGTGCTTCATCCAAATGGGAACATAAAAATACACACTGTAGTAAACACAGTGGACATGAATGGATCTCATGGATGAACATCCCTTTCACCATCCATAACACACTACCAATCTGATTAGAACTACTGTTCCTTTTAAAATCAGATCTTTTACCAAATACTCCTGCACCCAATATCATCTGCCATTACCTTCATTAATTCTATGTCTGAAATTGCTTCCACTGACTGCCTTTTGGCACCCTGGGAGTTTCCAGAAAAAGCAATCCCAGCTGGTCTCAAGGTTGGAAGGCACCCACCTCCACGCTGCTGGCATTCCAGTGAATTAATCCAATCACAGTAAGATTGATATTCAGCTGCATGCCGCTCTGGGTACATTGCAGGAAGCAATTCTGGCTACTGAACGAATCAATGTTTTAGAGGATAGAAACTGGTTTAGATAAAATAAAATACATATGAGAAGTACTTCAGCTGGAAGGTGTGTTCCTATAGGCTTATGTCCAGTTTGCTTCCCACCTGCGTAGCCCAACCTGCTCCCAGCATGGTTCAGGAGGAACAGCAGATGTCTGAAAGCAAGACATCAGAACAGAGGATGAAGTTTGGTCTTTTGGCATTAAAAATTCCTACTCTAGTGAAGTCTGTGGATTATGTTGCAGAATAGTGATTCAATCGATCCTCAGCTGTGTTGCTTTTCTTTTTCCCCCCCTTGTTTTTTTATATATATATATATAATTTTTTTTGTGTGTGTGTGTGTGTTTTATTTTTTGTCTTCAAGTAAAGGAGAGGATACATGGTAGCTGAAAATTGTAGGAGATCTGCTGAAAAAAAAGAAAAAAAAAAGAGAACTGCCTAGGCATTAGCATTACTGCTTCACCTGCCTCTCAGGTTGGAAGATTAAAACTTGCACCTACCTGTTCACACCAGGCAGAGTCTACATTTAAGAACTTTGTAGAAAAAATGTAACTTCAAGGAATTCCTTGAAGAACATTTCAGGTGAAAAGAAAATAGAAGAGTTATTAATCTTCAGAGCAGGATAAAATTACAAATCAAATCCAAGGCCAAGTAATGGGATCCATTTTAAGTTCTAATAAATATTGCCTTACAAACCTAACGCATTCAACTTACTTCTGAGAAATGCCAAAGAAGTGTATCAAGGAGCTATGGCAAGTGTCCTTCGATTCAGTGGTTAATAAGTGCAACCAGTCAAGTTGATAGAGGCTTTGTGATTTATACGGTCTTTCAGGAGGTAGCCAGCTGCACATGAAGCACAATCATCTCAGATTCCCATATCCAAAAGTAAGAATTCAGCCTCATTAGCATGAGGCTTCACTTGAGTTTTTCACTATTAATGGAAAATAAACAACTGTTGTCCCTTTTTCATTCCATATTTCTTCCGACCATTCATTTGAAAAAGTCTATCACAGTTTGAAGCAGATGTTAAAAAAAGGGTACTAAGGGAATAAATCTGGCAGTCATGAATTGTTTTTTCTACTCCCTAGAAAATATTTTCAGATCCATATCAGGCACAAATCATTTACACCTAACACAGGTGTTTTGCTTACTGCTAGAGGTTTCCCAGAGCACTGAAATTAAATAGCGGATCTACGGAAGTTGCAGCAAAATTTGTTTTCTTTTCTAAACAGAATAAAAGACAAAATCTTCTGAGCATTTTAACAAATAAAACTGCATTGTGAAAGAGGCTTGTACGTATCTTTTTCTGTCACACTCAGTTGCTTAGCATTTGGCTGCTGGCCTGGATTATAATAGAATTCAGCTTCAAATCCCTGCTCTGCTTCAGTCAGAGCATTATTATTTATCCCAAATCAAGCAGAGTCTCCTACATGCATACTCTAGCTACCCAGCTTGCTTGTTTCTTGTCCGTAACAGAATCTTCTAAATATTTACTGAAAATCAACAAATTCGTAAAATATTTCACCTTTAATAAAACAGAATATATTGCCATAATCCATTTAAAAAAATATTTTTCCAGAACTATTCCCAATAGCTTGTTCCTGGCTGGCTGCCCCAAACTATTATCATTCTATTAGTATTGTTTGCTTGTCAGATTTCATTCAGCTAATACGTTAAAACTACAGCTGTTCTGTCTACATTTGGATTTTAAATAAGATATCTGTTTTATTATTTTTCTACCTCTAAATGATGAAAAGCAGGGGAAAACTTCCCCAATAGACAGTTTAATTGTGCAGTATGGGGAAGGTGCCTTGTTCTTGTGAGTAAATCAACCTTACACTCTTGTTGGAAACAGGCAGAAGGACCACTGGTGAGATTTAAGATTATAATTCCCCTTTATTTTTTTTACTTTTTGTTTTTTTGGTGGACTGGACACCCTGATACAGTCCCAGTTCTGCCCATTCCATATCTTATTTCTCTTGTTGCAAATATGGCATCTGAAGAAATACAAGTACATGATCTTAACTCACAATGACACCCTTACAAAAATATTTTTTGCAGAGCCCTAAGTCATTAATCTGTGGTCTGTTTATTTCTTCATTCTCTGGTTTCACACCTCAGCAAGATATCCCAGATTTTTCAAGCCAAAACAGGTGACATCCTCACTAGGCAAAGTAGTGATACATAAAGAAGCTGTTCACATAGAGCAGCACAGCTCAGAGATACCTTATCAGGTCCTGGGAGCAATACCATGGCACTAATTCTGCACGTTGTCTGGGCTAATTTGCCTTTTCTTTCAGCTCTGTAGCTTTTCTGATATCTCAGCACTGCATGCAGCAGTCAAACCCCAACAGAAGTATTTAGAGAGCAATCTGACATCATTTGCTTGGAATCGCACCTTCTCTAATAATCGATAAAGAGGGGTTATGCTACAGAAAGCAAGGGTTTGCTGGAGGGGAGAAGATGAAATAAAACCTGATAAGAAAATCAGGAAACTTCCTTTGCCAACAGATATTTGCAGGAAAATAAGTACTGCTTGCCCAGCAGCAAGGGCAACTTGGGTTACATTGCCATGAAAAACGTTCAACAGAAATGTCAGTCACAATTATGATTATAATATACTTGGCATTAAAATGTCAAATATGTCATTGATCCTCCTCTAAGAAATAACCAAGGTTACACATACTTTATGTTTTCTTTATCTACAGTCAATACAGATTTTAAGGGGATGCTCCAGATTGAAAGCTGCATGTAGAAGACCTGTTACTAACACATGCAACTGTGAAATGTTCATGCAGATATATTCAGACAATCTAAATCCCAAAACTATTTGTCAACTTAAACCTGTATTCTATGCTGAAATCTTATGAGGCATTATATAATCTATTTTCATAAAATAAAAATTGTCAAACCATCTTGGTTCAAGTGCAGTTACAAAACAAAAATCCCATCTCTAATGTCACTGAGAAAGTGAAAGAAAACATGAGTGTTTCCTCCTGGTGCTGTTGCCTCCAAGACATCAGTTAATTGTTGCCTGAGTAACCTTTAATGTGTTTTTCTCAATACCTATGCCTCCCAGGTCAGCTGTTACTATTAATTTAATAAGCGTTTCTTTATGTTTGCATTTGATTTTAAGTACAGTACTTGCCCCTGGTCTTAGAATGCATGCTGGGTAGAAAGTATTATCTACACCATTTAAGATTACGTACATTTCAATTAGATCTCTCTACCATTTTTGCCTAGAATGCTGCCATCATCCTAGTTCCTGCAGGTTAAAAGCTGAATATTTTCTTTAGTTGGTATCTTTTTTGTCACTTACTCCATAAAACTGCTCACTACAATCTCATCTATTCCTGAAAATGGTCCTTATCAAATCTGCTCTTTTTACAGTATTTTCCATAACTTACATGCACCCAGGTGAGATAAAAACTGAATTAAATCACTCCACATCCATACGTAGTACTATAATAAACCAAATGGAGCCTTAATTTTTCACATGCAAGGAATATCTTTATGCTTGATCTTTGTCACAGAGCCAGGAAAGCCCTTTAAGAATACAGTTTAATTTTAAATATTTAAGAAGTTTTATTGATTTGAGAGAAGGAACTCATATATGAAAACTCAGTATGTGCATTAGAGTTTAGAAGTGCTTATTAGTTTCCAAAGGTTGGTTTAAATATCTTTCCTAATTCAATCACATGTAATTCATTATTTATTACTCACTTCTCATGTGCAGTGATTAAGTTGTAATTTTTAAAGTCACTTGCCTCTTCCACTTGCCTTTTCTCAACCCTCTCATTTATAAACCGTTTTCTAAATTACCATTTATTTTTATACCACATTTCTGACCAAATTATTGCCATATTCTTGCTCTTCTTTTTGGCTTTTTTTTTTTTTTTTTAACCACCTATCTTATGTCTTTGTCTACTTGGTCACTTTGGCTTCTGTTATTTTAGGTACTGCTGGGGCTTTTTGGTCTTTTCCAAACACTGCTCTTGGACATATCCCTGGCAACTTTGAACACATCTATTATTTTTACTGTCTCTACATAGGACAAACTCATGACAGAACAAACATTTAATCAGAAAAACAGCAGGACAAACAGAAAGCACCTTTGACAAAGGTGATCATTGTGATTTCAGATCAGAAAATATAAACCACTAATTTCCAGCTAAATATTTCATAAATTAAATTGGTGGTCTGGATGGCTTTTCCTAAAGAATTATACTTTACTGCATACTAACATGCATTCACTAGGAATTTCCAAGTATCTCCTGCAGTTAAAATAAGGTCATCTTTATCAAGAATGCCTATCAGGAGATAAGCAACCTATATTAATGTACTGTGCATCTGGGTAAAAAACACAAGAAGATTAAATATATTCACTGCCTTTTTTACAAGTAGTTTATTCAGAAATTCTATGAAGTTAAATACAGGGTGTTTCAAAAAGATGGACCCATTTTGAAATCACCGTATCTCTGCAACCACAATCTATCTTCTCAATGTTGTCCATACAGCAGGTGGAGAAAACTCACAGCGTTTATAAAAACGTTCAGAAAACTTGATCAGTCATTAAACTGTTTGTAAATTTTTGTGCAGTTGTAACATATTGGGTCCATCTTTTTGTTAAATGAACGGCAAATGAGTCTGGGTATGTTTTGTTGTTGTTGTTTTGGTTGGGGTGGTTTTTTGTATGTGTGTGTTTGTTTTGGGGGTTTGTTTGTTGGTTGGTGGGTTTTTTGTTGTTGTTGTTTTGTTTGGGTATTTTGTTGTTTCTGGTTTTTGCTTTTTTTTTAATCTTTACACTTACTTAGTAAAGAGAACTATGTCTTTCACATTTGAGTCTCCTGGTATATTTGATGACTTATCTAGTAACAAAAGAGAAGGTAAACCACAAGTGACTCTGTCTGAACAGTAATAAAAATGAAGATACTTTTCCCAGAATCACAGAATAGTTGGAATCAGAAGGGAGATTGTCCAGCCCAGTCCAGCCACCCCACTAATGCAGGTAAACTTAAAGCAGATTGCACAGTGTCATGTCCAGGCAGGTCTTGAATATGTCCAGAGAAGGAGACTCCGCAACTTTTCCTAATGAGTGTATGGTATCTTTGCAACAAGTTCACAGAAAGTCCTAGAAATTGAATTAATAGGGCATTCTTTTTGTTTTAATGTCTTTGGTGGTGGTGGTGGTTTTTAATTATTTTCTTAATTTGATTATCAGATTCATTCAGCTTACTATCCCTAAGTTAATGGAATTACCACCTTTTCTTTCTACAATAGTATTAGTTTATTTATTCTCCAGCTTCCCAGAATCCTGATTTTCTACTTGTAGAGAGATTCAGCTTAGTCTCAGCAGAAAAGCACCTGCTAGAGTACAGATGAGTGATCAGAAGGTAGCCAGCTTGGGTACAACTTGACTCATTCCAAAACAAGGCTCTTAAGATAAAAAGTGGGCAGGAAACCCTGGCAGGAAATAAACAGTGCAAGAACTGAACAAGAGACCATGAGACAGATGGATGAATGACAAGAGAGAACAGAAGTGATGCTGCTCAGGGCACAGAAAAAGACAAACTGCAGGAAACAGAAAGAACAGACCGAAAGAAAACATGGACGGACACAGTGGACAGATGCAATGAATAGGAGTAATCTTAGTCTTATTTATAATCTGCTGAAAACTTGGCTTTGTGAGTACTTGGGCTGACTTGTACAAACTCGGGCACCTAATAAGCTGCACAATTATATGTCCACACGATCAATGAAGGAACTTAAGAAATCTACAGCCTCTGAAAAACCTGCATCACTTGTACCTCAGAGAAGAGAGAGAAGAGGATAGCATATACTTTCTAAGACTTTCCTTAAGTCTACATAAGCAACTTTACCTCCCAGTATATTTACAGCAGTGTAAAGCTTCAAGTTTGATGTGATTTATATTGGTACCTCATAACTTGAATTGACTTGCCTGAGATAAACCTTAAGGTGAGATGAATCATTCCCTAGAAGCATCTGCTTCTCACTTCTGTAGGCACTAATGGGAGACTACAGTGACTGTATCAGATGCAGCCACCTACGCTGCACTTGGTTGAGTGAATCCCATACAAGTTATCAGATCTATATGGATATTTAAGTGTGTGAAGAAGCAGTGAGGCACCTAGAAGGCCCTCTGGCCTCTTAACCCCTGAGGATTTTTAGACACATGTTCTCTTTACAAGTTTAAACCAAATGGTAAGTCAAATTGATGATGCCTTAATTCTTCAAAAACATATTAAATATAAATACAGTTGTTACAAAATGTTCAAGTGGATCCATATCTACACGACCTGGAAAAATTCTTACCATAGTGCTAAGGTTTAAGGTAACTGAATTTTCCCTGTAATTTCTCTCTCTCTTAAAAATACCTGAAGATTCCATACACAGAATTTTCCCTTCAACACATGGACTGGAAGAATCAAGAGCCGCCCACTGTAGGAGAAGATCAGGTTTGAGATCATCTAAGGAGCCTGAAGGTGCATAAGTCAATGGGACCTGATGAGATGCATCTGTGGGTCCTGAGGGAACTGGCAGATGAAATTGCTAAGCCACTATTAATCATATTCGAGAAGTTGTGGCAGTCCAGTAAAGTTCCCACTAACTGGAAAAGGGGAAACATAACCCTCATATTTAAAAAGGGAAGAAATCCAAGGAACTACACACCAGCCAGTCTGACCTCTGTGCCAGTAAGATCATAGAGCAGATCCTCCTGGAAACTATGCTGAGACACATTGAAAATAAGGAGGTAACTGGTGACAGCCTACATGGCTTCACTAAGAGTAAATCATGACTGACAAATTTGGTGGCCTTCTATGATGGGGTTACAATGTTGGTGGATAAGGGAGGAACAACTGATGTCATGTACCTGGACTTGTATTTGACAGTATTTGAAGTATTTGACACAGTCCTACAGGACTTTAAATTGGAAAGATGTGGATTTGATAGATGGATCACTCAATGGATAAGGAATTGGCTGGATGGTCGCCTCCCAAGAGTTGCGGTCGACAGCTTGGTGTCCAAGTGGAGACCAGTGAGCAGTGGCGTTCCTCAGAGGTCAATATTGGGACTGGCTCTGTTTAACATCTTTGCCAGCTACCCAGTCAGTGGGGTTGAGTGCACAGCCAGCAAGTCTGCCAATTACATGAAGCTGTGTGGTGTGGTCAGCATGCTGGAGGGAAGGGATGCCATCCAGAGGGACCCCGACAAACTTGAGATAAGGGCCTGTGCAGACCTTACGATGTTCAATAAGGCCAAGTGTGAGGTCCTTGCACTTGGGGCAGGGCATTGCCAAGCACAAATACAGGCTGGGCAGAGAATGGATTGAGAGCAGCTGTGAGGAGAAGTACTTGGAGATGTTGCCAATGAGAAGCTCAACATAACCAAGCAATGTGTGCTTGCAGCCCAGAAAACCAACAGTGTCTCAGGCTGCATCAAAAGAAGAATAACCAGTAGGTCGAGGGAGGCCATTCTCCCCTTCTGCTCTCATAAGAACCCACCTGGAGTACTGCATTCAGCTCTGGGGCCTCCAACATAAGAAGGGCATGAACCTGATGAAGCGAATCCAGAGGAGGGTCACGATGAGAGTCAGAGGCCTGGAGCACCTTTCCAATAAAGACAGGCTGAGAGAGTTGGAGTTGTTGAGCCTGGAGAAGAAAAGGCTCTGGGGAGACCTTATAGCAGCCTTTCAGTCACAGAATCATAAAATGTCCTGAGTGGGAAGGGACCCACTAGGATCATCGAGTCCAACTCCTGTTCCTGCATAGGAAAACCCTAAAGTTCACATCATGTGTCTGAGGGCATTGTCCAAATGCTTCTTGAATACTGTCAGGCTTGGGGCTGTGACTACCTCCCTTGGGAGCCTGTTCCCAAACCATTCTATGATTCAGGCCAGACGTCTCAAAACATTCTTAACCCTGTCCTTCCCACATCTTTCATCATAGCATAATACTTCCACTACTAATTAAACAGCTCAAAGCGACTTACGGGGTAGCTGTTTAATTTGTTGAATAGGAGTTGCCATTTGATCTAGTGATTTTTTGCAGTGTCATTAAACAATTTATATGTCATCCCTATTTAACATCCCTCTATGACCAGCAAGCTCATTTAGCTTAAACCTCAAGCAATAGTCAAACAAAACGATGCTCATAGAGTTGCACCTGCTCCTTTTAAGCTTTTGTACATATATTGATGTCGCTAATGCTGCAGAGAGACCAGTGTCACATACAAGCCCAACCAAAGTTTGCTGCTAAGTCTAAACCCAAGACAAGGGGCTACAATTTTACCCTACCCCTTTCCACACTAAACTGCATGGCTTTGCAGAAGTAGTGTGGCAAAATGGAGGGAAAGACGATACCAGACATATACTGCAGTCAAACCTAATTCATTTTTGGTTTCAGAAGTCAGGCATAATTATCCCCTTATGACAGCAAGCTAAAGATGGATGAGAGGCAGATGGATAGAAGGCTTTCCCACTGTTCCTTGAACAAAATGCTGCAGCATACATGTGAAAATTTCCCTGGACAAAGTAGGAGCCACAGCCACAAAAGAAAACCAGAGTAAAGCCTTAAAAGCACATGGTCTGGAAATATTTTAAATTGGTGGATCCAGAAATAAGAAAAACAGATGGAAGCATTATACTCTCTTTCCCTATGTTGGTTATAAAATATGTTGATAGTGTCAGGATGTCATTCAAATCATAGTTGTTTCAAGTCCTTTTGTGTTAAAGTGATGTCTACTTTCAAATTATTAATCAAATGAAAATTGAATGTCCTCATTGCTGATGAAAAGTATTTTTTCAGTATTCACATAGAGTACATAATAATTCAGAAATTTTGACGCTATTATTTATTGATGTTATTGAGAACACATAAGCTACACATAAAAATCAATATACATAATTTTTCTGTGTTGAGAGCCTCTATCTCTCACTGCCAACAAAATCACATATTCACTCAAGTTGTGAGCCTGCAGGACACAGTTCAGTGTGGTGGCTGGGAGCCAGTCAGGAGGCAACAGGGGAGGGCAGCAACTCCAAAAGGCATAAAGCAGCTTCCAGGTATTTCTGGGTTTCTGGGTGCTTCTTTTGGGCAAGCACAGCAATGTTTCACAAAAGCTTTCAAAGAGCAAGAGACCACTCTAGTTTTGGGCAGATGAGGTTGTGAACAGACATGTTCCTCATAAGTCTTCCTATCTCTCCTGTTTCTCCTGCAATTCAAGACATTTGCCTCCTTGAGAACAAAGGCAGAAAACAGGCATCTCTCTATTCCTGGCATAACTTCATTTGACTCCTCTTGAGCTGCCTGGAAGACTCAAAATCTGGGAGCTGTTCCCAGAGGAGTTGGGGTAGAAGGTTAGGCTGGAACAAGTATCCGAACAACTCAAAGAGCTGGAGAAAGTGGTGCTTGCCCTTGCTGATCTGCTCCTGACTTTCCTCCTGCAGTGTTCCTTCTCTCATTCTGTGCCCCACAGCTGCTGAAGACCACCGGTCAGGGAAGGAGCAGACACCCAAGGGCAGACGGTCCCCATGTCTTGGTGCAGAGGCGAGACAGACAGCCCCCACAACACCTCTGCTCCTCACAACTTCCATCCAAATCTAGCGCTAGTGGCACGTGCAAGCTGCTGCTGTTGAGCATGACTGGGATTTGTAACCACAACCTGTTGTGAGTGTGCAAGCAATGCCTATTTTTGTTTTGTGCAAATGAAGTTGTTCATGATGCCAAACATGGTCTTCATTCTTATAAAATGGAAGTATTAAAAACAACCCTGAGGATTGTATACAATATAAAATATATACACATATTCATACACATATAAGATCTCCCCTGAACCTCTTCTTCTCCAGGCTAAATGACCATAACTCATGTTTCCCTTGTTCTGGGGAGCCCAGGCCTGGACACACCACTCCAGATGTGGTCTAGCCAGGGCTGAGCAGAGAAGACTCACCCAGCTCCCTTGACCTAGTGGCAAGGCTCTCCTTGGTGCAACCCGTATGCTGCTGGTCACCTGTCCCACCAGGGCACATGACTGGCTCATGTTCCACTTGATGTCCATCAGGACCCTCAGGGTCTTTACTAAAAGCTGCTTTCCAGCCAAACACCCCCCAGTCTGCATAGGTGGGTGTCCGCAGTCTCTTCCTCCCCAAAGGCAGGACTTGGCATCTCTCTTTTGCTCTGCTTCAGGAAATTCCTGCTGGCCAAGATCTCCAGCCTGTTGACATGCACCTGAATGGTGGCCAAGCATCTGGTGTATCCATCAACCCTGCTACTTTTGTTACAGCTGCAAATCCACTGAGGGTGTGCCCTGCCCCCTTACCAAAGTCATTAATGAAGATGTTAAGCAGTATTTGCCCCAGTATCAAATCCTGTAGGCTAAATATTAAATAATGTATTTTTAAATGGATACATGCATACTTGAATTCCATGCTTGTCACCTTCTGAAAATATTTTTTATAAAAATAAAACAGAAAAAATAAAACTGGTGAAATAAAACAGTCATAAAGATGACTTTTAAAAACCACTAAGGTACAGTTTCAAGTTAAAGCTCTAAAGTAGAATAATATGTATGGTGTATTCCTCTATTTTCCTCTTTGCCAACAAATTGATAGTAGAGCAAAGACATTATTCTGTACGAATGATGCCCCCTAGCCCTATTATTCATATGCAGTTATACAGAAAAAATCCTCACTAAATCCAAACTAACTGTGTTCAGCCTCAATCCTCTGTATTGTTTCTGTATATGCAGTTACTGTGCAGTATTTCAGGCTCAGGCAGCCAGCTTACTGTCTCATTATTTAGACGGCTGTCATTGAAAAAACAGTGTTATTTGAGTCACATAATTCCAATACGTTTTCACAAATGCAAATTCACAAATCCCACAAATGCAGTTATCTCCTTGCTTCTGCACTCAGAAACTGCCATCCAACTACTGCAGATAAGAGAGTAGCTTTAGATTTCACCTAAGATAATCATCCATAAATTTGTTATCACTTCACTCCTCTTCATAAACCTTGAGAGTTGACAGTCTGAGGAAATGAATGGGAAAATTCACACAACATTCAGACTTATTCATTCAAATTTATTCAATCAGGTTGTTCACAAAGGAATGCAAACACCTCTGCTAGGGTCCACTGTGCCGCATGCTCTGATTCAAAAAAGCTTAAGAACCTATCAAGGGAATGGCCACATCAGGTCAAAGCAAAGATACACACCACTGGTTCCTTCACCCCTGCACCTGCTCCTTCCTAGACATCTGCTCTCAGCCCCTCTTAGAGACATTCCCCCAATCTCCAGAAATTTGTGGCTCACAGATTTCTTTGGATCTTGCTGATGTCTCTGCATCTAATATTCCTCGTGTTTTTTTTCTTTTTCCTTCCGTGAATTTATCTAGTTCAGCTATCTTTTAAGTTGTAATTTTTGGCCCGCATAATAACCCACAGCGAGGAGATCCAGAGCTTAAATATACTTTACTTGAGGAACCACCTTTTCTACTTTGTTCCGAACCTGTTTCTTTTACATTAAATTTTATACTGCATAGTTCTTGCTTAGAAACAGAGTGAATAAACTACTGGCTTGGTAAAAGTTCACTAGAACTCATTTTAATCGCAGAACAGGTAGGAAAACTGCCTACATAAGCAATACAGTGTGCCCATTATCATCCTAAAGAGTATTTGTATTTAATGAGAAAGTTAGGATTTCAAGATCTGACTACAATTGCTTAGCAGTCCAGTTTTGGCAGAAACAGTGGAAAGATTCTTTCTACTAACAAAAAAGTAGATGTTCATGAGTAAATACTATTTTTTGGCCTGTTACAATCCTACATGAACCAGTAATTTTGTGTATCCCATTGGCAATTCTAGAAATGTTATGATTATTTATTCAGCACTTAACTGATGTATGGCAACATGGTGCATCAAATAGTGTAGGACAACTGGCCTATGCACTTACATTTTATGTGCATACAGGTTGATGTCTTTTAAGGTTTATATTAGTAAGTCTTCCTATATTCACTGCAGCTCCCCATACAGACAACAAGCAAAGGGTGGAAGTTACTGGCACAATGCTGCAACTCTGGCAATTCTTAGTTGGAATCTCTAATTCTAAGGTTGCTTTCAATTATTCTGAGATGGGAAATAGCATGGAACCGCTCCCAGGATAAAAAAATTTATAGGTGGTTCCATAAAGACCTGGCCCCACCCCCGGCAATAAATAGAGAGTATGGCCGCAATGAGAATCCAGTCTTTTTCTTTCCTGAAAATGCAAGGACAGCTGTAAACTACAAAAACAAACTTAACATTTTCAAGCAGTGAAACTTATCTGCTGATTTGCCAACAGAAATAAACTACACGGACATTCTAAAATTCATCAGGTTTTATCTTGGTTTCACCAGAGCCCAGTGAAGACGGGCAAAAGAGAGGATGCTGCAAGTCCTGCATTTCAGGTTTTGAGGCTGTTACAGACATGGCTGTGAAGGCAGCAATGCCTGCAGCCATCAGGAGTCCTGCGTTTCAGAGCTCCTGGCTGCTCCAAGCTCCGTCAGGCAGCCAGCAATGCTTCGAGCTGACATTAATCACCTACTTTGGGGTTCACAGCTGTTACAAGCAGTTCCAGCAACTTGGCAGTGCTCATAACAATTTATTTCACTTAGCGACAAACGCTGGCAATATGGGTGTTGCTTATAATTTCTAAGGAGCTTTTTGCCAATGCCATTAGCTTCCACAGTCAGCTGGGGCTACAGTAATGAGAGATTTAAGACGTTTTAAGAATATTTCTAACAGTGGTGCCCAACAACATAGCGTACCTTTGGCTATAGTAACTGTGCATACAAACATTGCTAATACGTTGGCAGCTTTCCTAATAGTAACCAAGTGCCTGATACTACCTACAGCTGTGGAAGCATTAGTCAGTGCTTAAAAATGCTGCTGCTATGTCAACAACATATATAGAGTTTAACAAGTAATTCTTACGGTATCGGGAGATATTCTGCCAGAGCTCTGTGTTGCAGCTAAGTCCCTCAGCAGGGTATATTAACTCAGGCTCAGCACTGTGCTAATAAAGTCACACAGACTTTGAGCAACGTGAAAATATTGAAAGCTACACCACCGAGAACACAGGATGCTGAGAACATAGAAAGAGGCTCTGCTGTTGAAAACTGAAAAAAGTGTTTAACACAACTGAGAGACTGAATAGAAAATTTTAATTCACTGTCATTATCCATTAATATGTCTGTAGATTAAAAAAAAAAAAAGAAATTATTTGTTAAACTCTTCTTAATAGAAAAAGCATATTACCTTTAATTTCCTCATTTCATTTTGAAAAATCTAAACATTTTCTTCTACAATTCTTTGGCTCAGCTTGGTTTGCATTTTATATACTATACATCTAAACATGTTATATTAACATTAGTGCGCTGAGATGCATTAAGTTATCTTATAAAACATGTCTAAAAGTAATTTTGATTTTTCATATTCTGGACAGATGTTGAAGTACACAATTTTACTACATAACTGACTCTGTTTTCAATACTCTTTCTTTTTCATTGTTGACTCCTGCATTAACAGCAAATCATGCTAAACTCGTCAGATCATCCTTTTTGATAGCAAATAAACTCTGTACCTGAAGAATAAACAGGAGAAGCCACACATTTTGTTTCTAACAAGGCTTTTGACACTATCACATGATACTTTCTAAGCAAGATAACAACTACCCTAAGCAGGCTGAACTACTGTTCACTTGGTATTTAACTAGCATAACCTCCCTATTGCAATATAAAACTAGACCTTGATCATTAAATCCCATTTCAGCAATTGCAGGATACCATGTAGTAAGAAGAATCTAGAGAACATGTGCTCCAATAACCCAAACCCACAAAATATTCCCTACACACTTAATTAAACTGAAAACTTGTAGTAAAACTCCCACTGAGACGGCAATGATGTGCTACAAAACGAGAGCATGGAAAGATGAGAAATACTGCCAATACCCTTGACCTACATAAAAACAGCGAATTTGTTCTGTGGAACAAATGACCTTTGCTAGAGTTGCTGAATCTGGTGGCCCAACACAGATGAGGCTGCCACAGCTCCATGCCCCCAGGCCTAGTCAGCAGTGAGGTCGAGCAGGTATTCCCTGCGTAGGGAATACACACATACGCGTATACACATGCACATATACATATGGCCAGCCACACAGATGAACACAAAAACTACAGAGCTCATGAAAAAACAGACAGCAACAACAACCTCATCCTGTTTCCCTTTCTGGCTGGTCAGAACGAAAGTGCTTTAGTGGCATATATATATACACATATACACAACACAGACCCCTCTAATAGCTGGGCTTAGACACTCAGTCTTCCCAGTAGCTGTCCCTGGACACCCAGGTGTCCCCAGATGCTGGCACCTGGACATACAAGCCCCTGAGACCCACAGCCCAACTCCAGCTGCTGGTGCTCAGCCACATGCATCTCTCCAGCCACTGGTCTTGAACCCTCAACCTATCCAGTAACTTTCCCTTTGATCCTCTGGTTTCCAGGTGCCTCAGGCACAAACACACACACATGTCTCTCAGTTGTGCCCCATGTCCTACGGTCTATTTTGTAACTGGTTTTGGTTTTCAGGTCCCTCCAGCAGTCAGCTCTCAGACCCTTTGGTCTCTCTGCTACTCAACCCAGACTTCTGGTTGATTCAACACCTGGCTCCCTGGACTCTAACATTGCTCACTGGCTAGTCTAACATGATGTTTGCCGGTGGTCATACACTGCATACATACATTTGCTTCAGTTTCTGGCACTGCAGACACATGGGCCCTGTGAGCCATAGTCTCCGCTTCAGGTGCTAGCACTTAGACCTTACACACAGATATGCACAAAGCGGCTAGAAAACTAGCTAGAAATGGAGTTAAATGAGAAGACACGACAAATGGCCAAGTACAGGGCATGGCCAGACAAGTGTACTGACCAGCAAC
This sequence comes from Patagioenas fasciata, assembly GCF_037038585.1. Lineage (NCBI taxonomy): Eukaryota > Metazoa > Chordata > Aves > Columbiformes > Columbidae > Patagioenas > Patagioenas fasciata. Next base: position 66,379,039 of record NC_092521.1, read on the forward strand.
CTGTTTACACAACAACCAGCTTCTTTTAACCTCTTTCCCTGGGATTTTCCTATGCTTGTTTCTCTCCAGTTCTCCTTGATCCCTCTCTTTTTCCTTGCTTATGGTTCCTCCTCTAAACATCCCATAATAAGTCTCACACAATCCCAAGATGCTCTCTCCCAGCATCCCATAAGGATTCCCACACGCAACAGGCAGTAACCTCCCTCTTTTCAAAGGTGGTCCTAAGACCCTCTCCCAGTAACTGATCTTGATGGGTCTCACACTCAGACAACAGGGCCCATCACCCTCCTGCAGCAGACCCGTGAGTGGCTGGGACAGGATGGTCTGTATGCCAGATAAGTTTCTGAGGTTCCTCCACCTGTCATTGTCCCTCTGCTACTCTGTGCTCACAGACAAAAGCCTTTTACCTCATACTGTAACAACCTGAAAAAGTGGGCTATGTCTCGCATGGCAGAGGAGTAGAGGAAGGGGCAGGAGTCACCACTAGCCTGAGGTGGCATGTTCATGATCCTGCTCCCAACCAAGGCAGCAACCTGCAGTCATGACCAGGACACACCAAGTGAAAGAACTGCTTCCAAATAGGAAGACTATTATATCATGCCTTGCCCTTCTCTCTGTCTCTTTCTGTAGCCAGCTTCCAATGCTTAAAAATAGGGTAATAAACAAATAAATTAACAAGTAAAAGAAACAAACAAGCAAACAAAAAGTTTTTTATCTTAGAGGTTGAAATCTTTCCTGGTCCTTGGGGGCACCTACGAGAAAACCTTAAGTAATATGAATATTTATGTGATATTCATATAATAGTTGTCCAAATCACCACAACTAACAGAGGTCAAAACCTCTTAACCCTTCCTGGGTTTACCAGCCAGTCAGACATTCACTGACTCATTCTGAGCCTGGTGGTTTCACTACAAACTCTGTAGAGTTTTTCATACTTTCCCTGTTATAAATACAGTAACGCAGTCTACAGACAGACATTAAATATTCTCTCTCTGCCCCCACCACCTCCTTTGATGTCAGCTGTCCCAGAGCTTCACTCTCTTCAGATGTTTAGAAACTTTTAAAAAACCTTCTAATCTGAATACTTTATGACCACTGTACATGTATTTGCTCTTTCAACAGAAAGAATTATTCTTCCTCCTTGATAACTAGTCTGAAAGCTAGTTGGAAAATACTAACGTACTCTCTCATCATCTTTTCAGTAAACAAGTTAGGACGTTTCTATCTCTTCCCTCAAGATATATCTTCCATTCTCTTATTCAACTCTTTTGGGCTGTTCCAGTTCAAACTCTGTGAACATTTTGGCCAGATTTTTGCTGAATATTCTAATAATTTAATGAGGTATTACTGATGTCTTGAACCACGGTACTAATTGTTTCCTGTTCCTATGAAGACACCCTTACCATGGCAAAACTGAATTACCTTTTGCACATATATCACACTGGTGGTCTACAGTTATAGATGACTCAAGTCTCACATCTGTTGCAGAATTTTTGCAATCAGTTTCAAGATTTATTATTTTGCACTATTTGTTCTTTCTTGTCATTTCTATCGCTCCTTTCAAAAGTCCATGTCTTTATTCTGGAACTAAGAAAAGTCTTCTTCAGTAATACAAAATGTGACAGCTTTGGTGAGGATATGTAACTTCCCCCAAACTGTTGAACACTGTCAGTATAGGTAGTCTTTGTGAGAAGGTGACATATGGGTATGAAATCCTTCAGAAGAAGGAGGGCAGTAAATTTGCATATTGCATGTTATGATTCCCGAGAGTTTTAAAGGAGATATGTGTCTGTGTGTAAGCAGAGCAGAGGAAGGATAGCAGGAAACATTCAGGTGTGTTGGACAAACTTACTGATATTCATTGCTAATGTGGAGGCAGCATAATTTATTGGGATGGTCTAAGTAACATTCTATTTGGGGGATATTCTGATTTGCCCATTTTTGAAATTTACTATAGGACATAAATACAGCAGTGGATCAGTGTGATTGGTGTGCCCTTTTATTTTTTATTTATCTCTTATAGGAAATTTACAGAATATTTAGCTTTGTTAATATGCACTTAATCACGGTGCTAGGGAAGATTTGTTGATCTTGACTCTTGGAGGTCTTATTTTATTTTTATGTTTTCATTTCAGTTTTTGTAAGTCTTCCTAATTTGCATGCTAATAATTTCCTTCAGCAGTATAATCATGAGCAGTAGTCACTGAAGACAACAGAACATACAGCAGAGACAAACATGAATAATTTTTATACTAATTAATTACAAATGACCAATTACAGGATCCATTAATTTCATTTTGTGGCACCAAATCAAATGGCCCATGTGTAAAATGAGAAGAGTGCTTCCTGCAGGAGCAGGAAAAGAACCAGGCCATTAGGTTATAATCTGTTAGCTTTCACATACACAAGTCCTAGTGAGGATAAAGAAAAATCTGTCTAGCATTCAGTGGCAAGATCTGTCCCAAATTTGCCTAATTGCTTCGTAAGTGCTATTGAGACAGGAAACATAGCTGCTACTGCAGTTGTAAAATGAAAGGAAGAGAAGGAAGATGGTTATTGAGTCTATTTTTAAGCATGAAAAAAGCACTCACGTAGTACAATGATGCAGACATTCAGACATTCTAGAATGGAAATATGAATTGTACAGCAAAAGAACTGGCTTGTGTTACATTTCAAGATAATGACAACCACCCTAGACCTACACATTACAAGAACACAATGGCTGAATAGCTTATAAGGTTTAAAGGTTAGTAGAAGCATCCTGCAGATAATACTTCATGTGGAAAATATGCTTTTGAGAATTTAATATTATGTTGCAGCTTAAGAACTAGAGGGCTACTTTCCTGTCAGTTCACATAACATAAAGGCTGTAGATACTTTCCTGAGGTCCCTTTAGTTGGAGAAACAACTTACCTTACTGAGAGTGGCCCTTCCAAACAAAAAGCGTACATTATGACTTTTATTTTAGGTCCTATTATAGCGACAGAAAATTTTAAGAAGTATTCCCTTTGAGAGCCAGGTAGCCTCAGAAGAAGTGTTTCTTTTTTCATTACTCACAACATGAGAAAAATCACTGTAATGTACAGGAGAGTCTGGCAAACCAGTTGTGTATGGGTAGTCCTGAAATGCCAAGGTACAATAACAGAAGTGACCAATGAACTTTATCACAGAGCTAATCCCCCCAAAATGGATGAATGGGACATGGCGCTGACACAGTGTAATGCCGCTGAAGGGTTTCCAACTACCATTCAGAAGGGCTTCTAAACAAAGAGAAACTGTCTACTGAAAACAGATCGCAATCTCCGCAGAGCTATTGCAAAATGCTTCTTCTGAGTGGTTTACAGGGGATGAATCTTGACTGGCATGGAAAAAGCATTTTTCCTTAACAGAGGTATTATCTAAAAGAAGCCATTTTAGCAGCTAATCTATTACAATTAGTCTACCACTGCTGATGGAGATAAGCAGATCAAGAAAACAAACCCTCAGTAATGCTTACAGTACTACCAACACCAAGCATTAAAAAAACCACTTTTTCCCTTCCTCAATGAAAATAAGATTAAAAATAAATTACAGTGGTATTTGGCATTCTCTCTTTTTTTTTTTTTCCCCCCCTCTGTTCTGTAAGTTCATAGTTCAAAAGCTTGACCCACTCATTCATTTTGTAAGGAGGATGGAGATTCTTGCATAACAACAATGCAGAAATCAAGGAGTCAAGTAAAACAGCAAATATCACAAGTGTTGCAATTGAAACTTGAGGGCTGATAGCTCTGCTCAGTTCATGTCTCCAGGGCCAGTGGCAGCTGACAAGCTGGGGCTGGAAATGAAGGTGTGTTTATGTACAAATGAGAATCTGATGATAGGTACCCACTAGCTAACTTGTGGGTAATGACTCAACTTAGTTTGCTAATCGCTTCCTAAGAATAAGGCCTTAATTAACAAGTTAGTGTGAATGTGGATTTATAGCTTTACAGCAGTCACCAAACTACAAACCTAATGTCTATATTTGAATAAAACCCCCTCATCTTTAAAAAAGCGTGCTTTTTTTCCCCTTTGGCTAAATAATGAAATTCCACTTTAAGTCAACCCTTATCCTCCTAAATTACTTACCTAGATTTCAGAAAGGTCTCTTAAAATTAAAAGAGCATCTCTTCACAAATGCTTATCCTATTTGTGGGCTCACCGAACCAGCAGATTGAATCTTGCAGGGTTGAAAGAGCCCACTTTCTTCACACCTCCCCCAAATCCTGCATCTGTCAGCAGCTCTTTCAGATTCAACCACAAATTATTGTTGCTTCAAAGTCATTCTAACAATCCTCAAGACTCTGCCAAGGTACCTGGAAATCACAGCAAAGTGGAAGACCCTTGGTCAGGAACCATTCACTCCTTCTCCTTGTTTGCAGTGCCCTCAGAAGTGTTATTGCGAGTCGTGAGATGCAGGAATAACTGACACAGATGCCTTCAGATGAGCAGTTCCTAATTCTGTCGTGTGGATATGTGGCCCAGAATATGGAGATGGCCTTCAGCTTTCAGTAGGCAGCACGTGAGGAGACTCAGGCACTTCAGAGCACTAATTTGTGTAACTCTTAGTAGCCAGAGGAAAACGGCAAGCAGGAAAGCAGGTATGAAACTCTGCCTTTATGCCAAGATTATGTCTATCCTCTGTGTACAAGATCAGCAGATCTACATCCCTCTTTAATTTCACATGTTCTCATCTTCCTTTCCCAACATCAAGGACATCACCCTCAATCACAAAAGCGCAACCACACCAAGGAAGGGCATACTACTTGGATGACATAGCAAAGGTCATGACAAGCCATGCAAGGAGTTCATACCTCCCTTTATTGGCCCAGTTTCCTCTTCTTGTTATATCTTGGGAGAAACTGTGGAATCCACTACATTTCATAATAGGCCTGACCACACTGATCTGACATAGACACTTCTACAACATGACTGCTGGTCACTGTTGTCAGGAGATCTATGCAAAAAACAATGGGGTTTAGCAGGATCCAGGTGTTACACCACTCAGACTAGAGCAGTTCAGGAATGAGTACAAGCAGAAGTGTCAGTGCTGGCAGAACTTCAAGCTAAATGGGAACATGCCAACTGACTGTAGACAGAGCCCCCGTGAAAATTCAACTTCTACAGCTTTTGTTTTAGGTACTCAAATCCTTCCTACATCCAACATTAGATGTACACACTATCCCATATTTGAATTAACCCATAGAACTGTTGTAGTAACTCACTTCAGATGATAAGTGGTTTTCTATTGCCTTGCCAGAGTTTATCAGTTAACTAGTTATGTCGAAAGCAGAGAAAGAGATTTTGCTACTAACTCTCCACTTGGTTTGTGACAGTCATTTCTGTGGTAATTAAGTGGACTGAGGAAAATGGTGGCTTTATAAATACTCAGCAGAATGTACACTAATACCTCGCCCACTGGAGGATTTCAGTCTTTGCCACTGCAATGCTGTTCTATGCCTAAGAGAAGTTTGGGAGAAACACAGAGCATAATGTTTGAAAAAAGTTAGCTGATATTTCTAATATCACTAAAATGAAGTTTAAGCTTATTTTTGTCCATTTTATTACTCAGGTACTGCTAGAAAGATCCATAGAGATTCTGACTTAATAGACTTAAAAGAGATCCATATAAAGAAGTATGTGTGCTGACCATCAGTAGAAAAGCTACAGATAATATCACCTGCAAAATGTCTAGGAGGAAACAGAGAACCTTCCACCCATTGGAGGAAAAGGACTACACATACTAAAGGAGACAAAGACAAAAGAAATGAAATTATAAACCAAGAACCAGGATAATATAAGGAGAATACTAGCTGATTTTGTAAATGTTGTAAAAGGGTAAAGAGGGAGTAAAGAATCTGCTGTTCTGCCAAGCAGGATTTGTTTGCATTTCCTCGCTGTGAATGGGAACTTGGTACAGCACACAAAGCAGAATTTTTTTGAGGTAATAAGAAAAATTAATTTCTGAAGAACATTAGTCAGTGATTGCAGATTTCCTGTGAAATGAGGCTAGAGGTTTAAAAAGTATTTTTCCATGATGGAAAAAAAAAAAAAAATACAGAAATGCATCTATAGAAGAATAGAAGCTGAGGAACATCCTTTAAACATGCAACAGCAGGAACAAGATAGAGAAGGAAGTCAGGTACATGAGGATGGTCTAACAGGAGCCAAGTCAGAGAATCCTACAGAGAGCTGGAAGGGACCTAAGTTCTTCTGGCAGACAGACTGATCTATTTCCTTAGATAATCTGACAAATACTTAATAAAGTTGGAAAGTTGTTGCTGAAATTTGAGCGTAATCTTTCTTTCTGCAGTGGAGGAAAGAACCTGCCTCTGCTTTCTTTCTCCTGCCAGTCACCTCCTTCGCGCTTGAAGCTTGTCTCCATTCTTCCTTCCCATCCCTCCTTGAAGAACTTCACTTCTTTGGGCCTTTCTTTACAGGTCAAGTTTTCTGGACTAATAATCATTCTCATTGCTCATCTCTGGGCCCATAACCTTCAAGTGTCATGCTCAGACATGGACACAGGCTTTACCGGGGTTGAATGCCTATCCCATTGTCACATTTCCCCTTGCACTCCTACCCTTGGCCAGGGAGCTGAGCTAATTATTTGGGTTTTATTACCTCGTTTCCTTTAGGAAGGTAGTGTCAGGATCAAAATTCAGACAGCCCTTGGTACATTAAGACTAACTAGCTGAACACAGAAAAACAGAGCTGAACTTGTTAGTTTCAGGACTTCTCAAGGACATTCTTCCATGTTTCTTCAAAAGCCAATGAGTTTCTTGCTGTTTGTTAGCATTTTTGTTCCAATCTTTTAAATGTTTCAAATTCCAGAATCAGTCTTCCTGTCAGAGAAACTGGTAAACCAGAGAAAACTTGCCAGTGCCCACTCATCAGGCAGTTGACTCAGAGGGGCAGTGAGGCCATGCTGTATTTCCATGCACACCCATGAGACATCAGGAGATGGAGATTCTGCTGGAGATTTCTATTTCTTTTTATGCCACTGCTACTCCACATTTGCCTGAGTATGGGATTATTGCTTTAAATACTTGATAGCCTTCGAACACAGAGTATAGTTATTAAATCTTCAGATAGCACCAAGTAAATCACAGACTCATAGAATAACAGGTTGGAAGGGATCACAATGATCACCTGGTCTAACCTTTCTTGGCAAAAACACGGTATAGACAAAATGGCCCACCACCCTGTCCAGCTGAAAATTAGAAGTGTCCAATGTTCGGGAAGCCATCACTTCCCCAGGGAGATTATTCCAGTGGCTGATTGTTATCATCGTGAAAAACTTCCTTCTTCTGTTCAATAAGAATGTCCCCAGGAGTAACTTGTACCTATTGTCTCTCACCTTTTCCATGTGACTCCTTGTAAAAAGGGATTCTACCTCTTCCTTGTAGCCACCCTTTAAATACCAGAACAGATGAGCTGTGCGCAAATTAATAGCTGATCTCCACAGTTTGAAAAAACAGCTTGAAAATAAATCAGGAACTCCATAGAAATATGGGCAAACTACCACATTTGAAGGCAGAAATAATCACCTGTACAAACATAAAATGGGAAATGAGTGGTTTTTCAGAAAACAACATTGGTTCAGTTTAGGGAATCACTTCAAGTGGGCTGTGGACCAAAGTGAGGGTGCCCAGAGAGGAGCATAAGGAATGACCAGAGGTCCAGAAAACAAACATTTTTGGGGAAAAACTGGGGTTTAACCTTGCTGGAAAGAGATAATGGATCTGATAGGAGTGTTTAAGAATATAACAGGCTTCTTTCATAAAGCTAGTGAGAATAATCATTAGTCTTAAAAAAAACAAAAAGAAAGAATTATGAGTTCAGATTGGAGTAAGAAAGATTCCAGTTAGATCTGATTTAAAAAAAAAAAATCTGCTAGCTAAGCACTGGAGAAAGGAGGTTGCACAATCATCATTTTGCAAAGTTTTAAAACCAGATTTGTCAAATACCTTTACCAGTAATGACACAGATATAATTTCTTTAACTCAAAAGTCCATTACAACCAGGATTGCAACAGTGACAGGTAACGATTTCTGATTTTTTTTCTTTACTGTGATTATTAGGTTAAACAGAGAAATAAAATTAAACTTCATTACAGATTGAATATTCCACTGCATGGATAGTCCCAGTGGCTTGCAAAGTGAAACTCAAGCACCCAAACACCAGAAAAACCTTGGGTTTATATGACCAAGTGAATCCTGGGACCAGCTCTGTCTTTCAGGCTTACACCTGTAAGTTCAGGATGATCACTAACCCAGCGTGAAAATTTTGTTTTATTCCTCTGTCCTAATTAATGCCCCATATAGACTCCCATAAGCCCATTCTTTGAGCTGGGAAGCAAACTTTGTGCTATCTCTAGAAATCAGAAAAACTGAAATGAGAAACTGTTAAATGAATAGAAACAAACGTACTAAATACAAACAGAAAGTTGAATAAGCAATCATGCCAACTGATTCCAGTCTACACCTGATGTAATGTAGAAAGAGCACCAAAAAAACCCTAAATCTCCACTTTTATGTATTGTCTAACCTACATTTTTGCAATTTTTCTTGTTACATAAATTGTATGCAGAGAGCTAGTCAAATATTTTATGTTAAAATGTGAATGACAGGTGTATGAAGATTTATATTTTTATCACTTCTATTTCTAAGTATAGTCATTTTGATGGTATAATGAAGCAAGACTTGTAAGCTCAGTTAGCTTCTATAAAAAATACATTTTGCTTCACTGTTGGACCTCATCCGCACTAACAAGGAGGGTCTGGTTGAAGCGGTAAAGGCTGAGGGCTGCCTTGGTTGCAGCGACCATGAAATGGTGGAATTCAGGATCTCCTGTGGCAGGAACAGAGTAGTGAGCAGGGCAAACTTTGGCTTTTTCAAACAATTGCTAGGGGAAATCCCATGGGCAAGGGTACTTGAAGGTAAAAGGGCCCAAGACAGTCAGTTAGTCTTCAGGAACTGCTTCTACCAGGCTCAACATCAGAGCATCCCGACACGTAGGAAGTCAAGGAAGGGAACCAGGAGACCTGCGTGGTTAAACAGAGAACTGCTGGGTAAGCTCAAGTGGAAGAGGAGAGTTTACAGATCATGGAAGGAAGGGTTGGCCACTTGGGAAAAATATAAGGCTGTAGGGAGGCAACTAGGAAAATTAAGGCCTCCTTAGAATTAAACCTGGTGAGAGGGGTCAAGGACAACAGGAAAAGCTTTTTCCAATAGGTGGCAGATAAAACTAAAACCAGAGGCAATGTAGGCCCACTGATGAACGAGGTGGGTGCCCTGGTGACAGAACATACAGAGAAGGCAGAGTTACTGAATGCCTTCTTTGTCTCTGTCTACTCTGCCAGAGGCTGTTCTGAGGAGCCCCATACCGTTGAGGCCCCAGAGGAAGTCAGGAAAGTGAAGAAGTTTGCCTCGGTTGATGAGGACTGGGTTAGGGAGCAGTTATGCAATCTGGACACCCATAAATCCATGGGCCCAGATGGGATGCACCCACAGGTGCTGAGGGAGCTGGCTGAGGTCATTGCTGGACCATTCTCCATCATCTTTGCTAAGTCTTGGGAAACAGGAGAGGTGCCTGAGGACTGGAGGAAAGCAAATGTCACTCCAATCTTCAAAAAGGGCAAGAAGGAGGACTCAGGTAACTATAGACCGGTCAGCCTCACCTCCATCCCTGGGAAAGTGATGGAACAACTTATCCTTGGTGCCATCTCAGAGCATATAAAGGATAAGAGGGTCATTAGGGGCGGTCAACATGGCTTCACCAAGGGGAAGTCATTTTTGATCAACCTCATCGCCTTTTATGAGGACATAACGAGGTGGATGGATGATGGAAGAGCAGTGGATGTGGTCTACCTTGACTTCAGTAAGGCATTTGACACAGTCTCCCACAACATCCTCACAGCTAAACTGAGGGAGTGTGGTCTGGACGATTGGGTAGTGAGGTGGACTGCGAACTGGCTGAAGGAAAGCAGAGAGTCATGGTCAATGGGGTGGAGTCTAGTTGGAGGCCTGTATCTAGTGGAGTGCCTCAAGGGTCAGTACTGGGGCCGGTATTATTAAATATATTCATCAATGATTTGGACGAGGGAATAGAGTGCACTATCAGCAGGTTTTCTGATGACACCAAGCTGGGAGGAGTGGTTCACACACCAGAAGGCTGTGCTGCCATCCAGCAAGACCTGGGCAGGCTGAAGAGTTGGGCAGGGAAAAATTTAATGAAATATAACAATGGAAAGTGTAAAGTATTTTATCTGGGTAGGAACAAACCCAGGTTCCAGTATAAGTTGGGGAATGACCTATTAGAGAGCAGCATAGGGGAAAGGGACCTGGGGGTCCTGGTGGACAGCAGGATGACCATGAGCCAGCACTGTGCCCTTGTGGCCAAGAAGGCCAATGGAATCCCGGGGTGTATTAGAAGGGGGGTGATTAGTAGATCGAGAGAGGTTCTCCTTCCCCTCTACTCTGCCCTGGAATATTGTGTCCAGTTCTGGGTCCCTCAGTTCAAGAAGGACAGGGAACTGCTGGAGAGAGTCCAGCGCAGGGCAACAAAGCTTGGAGAAGAGGAGATTGAGAAGTGACCTTATTAATGTTTGCAAATATATAAAGGGAGAGTGTCACAAAGACGGAGCCAGGCTCTTCTCGGTGACAACCAATGGTAGGACAAGGGGTACTGGGTTCAAACTGGAACACAAGAGGTTCCACTTAAATTTGAGAAGAAACTTCTTCACGGTGAGGGTGCCAGAGCACTGGAACAGGCTGCCCAGGGGGTTGTGGAGTCTCCTACTCTGGAGACATTAAAAACCAGCCTGGACACATTCCTATGTAATCTCATCTAGGCATTCCTGCTCCGGCAGGGGGATTGGACTAGATGATCTTTTGAGGTCCCTTCCAATCCCTAACATTCTGTGATTCTGTGATTCCCCAGCAGCACAAACCCACACTGAATACACACTTTACAATCTCTAGGCAGTGGTTTTAATTATCTACACATTTCTTTAACTTTTGGCATCATACAACAAATTTTCCGTTATCTAGGTTTTCTTTCTGTGTCACTGGATCAGTCAAACTACTTCTAAAAGGACTGGGTGTTTACCCATATTCAGAAAATATAAAATAGAATCACATATATAAAGAACAACACAAAAGTCTGAAAAATTGTTTTAATGTAGAAGACCTAAAATGATTAGAATGGCAGACTTCAGTTACCTGGTCATATAGATGGCATTTCTGCATCTCAGAAAAGCAAAGGTACATTCCCTCTGGCCAGATGAACAGCAGGTTTTGGGTTTTTTTCACCTGTTTGTTTTGTTTTCAAGACACTGGGAAAGTCATATAGCAACTGAAACTTGACTCAAGGACAATACTAAGAGCAGATGTTAACTGCCATCAGTTTTAAAGTGAGCAATAACTGGTTTGTCTTTAACAGAATACACAAAATAGGTTTAAAAAAAAAAAAAAGGAAATATTGTGCCGAATATTTCCTTTATCTTCCAGTTTTTCACATCTCAATTTCTTTTTAAGCAAGAAAAAGAATAAAGAAGATTGATATCAACACAGTTTTAGTATGATTGGTAGTCGCAGCAGATACACTCAACAAAATATCCTAATTGCCGTATATTTCTTCAAATACATTACCCAATGTAATTGGTCTTACACAACATATTTATCTAAATGAGTAAAAAGACAGATTTTCTTTAATATGTTTTTATCTGATAATGTAAGAGAATTTTTTTAAAGTGATTTGGAACTAACATGCATGTTATACTTTCCCATCTGTCTGCAGGCGTAAGTTGGCATTTGCTCTACCACAGTGTCTGTGGTAACCTACTGAGTTGCCATCAGGACTGCAGAGGATATGTCACATCAGGCCAATAGTAAATGTAACCAGATTTTTAATTAAAAATAGCAAACCCAAATATGATACTTGTATAAACGTATACAAAATGAATAAATACATATGCAAAGAAATAATCAATTGAAGTACAGTAAGAGCTTTTTGGCATTTCAGCAGGAGGAAGTGAGGAGGGGCGGGCAGAATAGGTCTGTTTATTTTCCTATCCACCTTTCTGTTCTTGTCTGCTTTTAAAATTAATTCTTGCTAAAATCAGTGGACAAAAGTAATGTTGACTGTCAATTAAGGCTGAGGAAGTACACTATACATAAACCCTGAGGTACATTTTTCATAGGGGAAAGCCTTCTGTGATTCTACTGCCTTAATGCCTATGATGTACTTTATATTTTCAACAAGTATCGGCAAAATATGTGTTACTTAATAACATGCCACTTTTCCCATGATCTCATAGCCTTTGGGATAAAACTCTCTAACAGGATCAGTATATTTAACTTTCAGGCAACCCATGATGTGCGGAATTTTTCTGCAAAAAATGACTGCCAAAGTCATGCTAAAGGCTTTCCTTTTCCCTGCAAGTTTGATGCATATGGGACACATATTGCTTTTGATATTTGTCAAAGACAGATCCTTCTGTGTGTTGTCATTAGCTACTGGTGAAGCAAAATAAATGTCTGCAGAACTTATATATAGATATATACACATAACACACACAGACAGTCCAACACTGCAAACGCTTTGTAAACACCAATCCCTGATCACTGAAGTACAACACTGAACTCTGAAGGTCACCATATGCCTGCACTTCGTGTTACGCCATGACTTAATATTCAGTGCGCTGATGGAGTCTGTCCTGCCTGTGATGCCTATCCCTGAAAAGAATGCAGAAAAAATTAGTGTGTACTTGTTTTCCTGTAAATTTCTAGCCTTATTGTGCATCTTCCATGACGTAACCAAGGGCATTACTGGTGACTTAGAGAACAAAGTGGATGAAAAGTGATTTTGTAAACTTCATGTCATAGTAAAATAATGAAATATTCACTTAAGTCTGCAGGATTAAAGTACTAATGGATTTCTGTTGAAATTACATTTGCAAGCAATCAATCATGGCAGACAAACAACTTCACACAAGACTGCAAAATTCAAATATGGAATGTATGGACTCAGGTAGAGTATCTGTCTCTAGGAGCATTGCCTTTCCACTGCAGTGCATTTCAAGACAATTTCAGAACGACTGAGAGGTGTTGACTGAAGATTAATGATAAACCCCACCTACAGAGCAGCTGCTTCTGTTCTTTTCTGCTTCCATGGTGAGAACAGACTAGAAAACCATTAAGACATTATTTCCCTGAGAAATGCACCCTGTACCTGTATACATTGACACCTTTGATAAAGAAAGAAACAATTAATTAATTGCAGCCAGCCAGAACCCTCTTCCTCCTTTCCCAGCCAAGCAAGGAGTTCCTGGATGTGGTGTCTGAAGAACATCTCTTCCTCCAGCTAGCACAAGAAAAAGGTGGATCTCCTTCCACAGCATGAGGAATACACTGCTGCACAGATCTACATCGTCTCCTCTTAGAATAAATGCTTTTAATAAGAACTAGAAAGGAGAAGCAAGAAAAGCTATAGGTGATCTTCCTAAGAGGTTGAGATGGTGCAGGAAAAAGGTGAGCTGCTATCGCAACAGCTCAGGTCCTCAACTAATATTCTGTTCAAAGTTTAATTACTATCTTATCAACTAGGTGTAGAGCAGTCATTTTAGAGACAACTGAATGTAAACTTAAACTAATATATTTCAAACAGCAAGAAATAGTGAAATGCTTGGTGTGATAATCGTTGTCTTAATATCTTTATCTTATCAAAACTATAGTCGGGGCTACTGCCTTTCCCATTTTTGGCGAGAATGCACACCAGTTAACCTTTTCAAAATACAATTATATTCTCTAACATCAAACCAATTTTTTAATGTTTAATAGAGTTAAGTTTTAAGTCCCACTTGCACCATATCTCTTTAATGTAGGATTTATATATCTCTGAGAAGGTTAATGCAGGGGGCTGCAGTGCATTTTATTAACATACTGAACTTCTCAGATTATAGCCACTTGCACATGTGAAATTATGTACTAGTGTGGGTGCCCTCTGTACTGTTAATGTCTGATAAGGGGAAGATTATGGACCAACTATTTTCTTCTTATGCAGAAGAGAGAAGCAGACATGCTAGGCAGTTTTAGGTGCCCAGGCTATGTGGAAATTAAGGACTTGTATCAATAAGTAATTAACAGTTGCATTAGGCAGGCTGCTGGTGCACACCTCATGCCTCTTAATGCACTTTATAGCACAGCCAGTTGCTACTCATTTATGGGGCTGGTGCAGTAAATTCAAACAATACTTTAAAATGTCATTAGGAGTTGTGAAACTTAGGTTCATTGAAAGAATACTACAACAAAAGAGCTTTGGGGGATTTATTTATTCCTTTTCTCAATAACTTTTTTTCTAAGATTATCCTACTTCAATATGTACATTTTCTTCTTTCCTATAAGACTTTTGAATACTAGTTAATTATATGACAACACTTTTTAGCTCCTTTTTAATCATAAACATTATGTTTGGCAAAGGATATCTCTCATACTATAGCTTTCACTCAGAGCCCACTTTTATAATTCGCATCACAGGAACGGTGTTTTACACCCACAAAAAAAAAATTCTTGAAATTTCTCTTCTGGGCACAAGGTTTTAACTGAGCAGTAGCATTTATTATGCCTTTGATTTGTAACAGTAGCTGATAGGCTGAAAAAATGTCTGGATGCTAATAAATAGAAGTTGAAAGAGGGTCTTATTCTTGTCATTTAATGACAACCTGTTTGTCACTTGTGATAAAGAGCTGGATTGAATGAGGGTTTTTTTCCATTTTGCTTCCCCCACCCAAGCTGTTTCTTTATAATACTTCCCTCCTTGTTTTCCAAGGCCACCCATGACCAGGTTTTGTTCACAGGAACAGATTTTGATACGTCAACAGAAAAACAAGGGCATTGCTGTACACTGTTGCTATACAAGTGTTATTTTTTAAATGCCCAAACTTACCTATAATGATAAGGACTTCAAAAATCATTATTCTTAAGCTGATCTTACTGCTTAATTCAGAATCTTTATTTCAATGCAATCTAGACTGTATAGCTAGAAATCAAAATAAAGATTAAATATATTCACTTATCTGAATTTCCTTTGGTTCAGATACAGTATTTCAGCAGACGCTGTCAAATGGCTACATGCTCAAACAATTATTACATCAAGCTAAATATTCCCTACAAACTTAACTACTTGTGGTACAATTTGTGACCTTTCTGTCTTGGTGGCATCTATACTTCAGTCTCAACAGAAAAATATCTAGATTTTTAGGAATAAAAAACTAAAGATTTCAAACCAGCTAAGCAGTAGTTCCCTGTTTATTACAGACAAAACATAACATGAGCCAGCAATGTGCTCTTGCAGCAAAGGCTGGCGGTATCTTGGGCTGCAAGAGTAGTGTTGCCAGCAGGTCAAGGGAGGTGATCCTTCCCCCTCTACTCAGCACTGGTGAGGCCACAGCTGGAATGCTGGGTCCAGTTCTGAGCTCCCCAGTACCAGAGAGATATGGACAAACTGGAGAGAGTTGAACGAAGGACCATGAAGAAGATGAATAAAGGACTGAAGCATCTCACACATGAGGAAAGGCTGTGAGAACTGTTCAACCTGGAGAACAGAAGACTCTGGGGAATACCATCCAAGTATATAAATATCTGAAGGGAAGGAGCAAAGAGAATGGAGCCAGGTTCTTCTCAGTGGTGCACAGTGACAGCACAACAGACAATGAGCACAAACTGAAATAAGGAACTTATCTACTTTGAGGGAGACTGAGCACTGGCACAGGTTGCCCAGAGAGGTTGTGGAGTCTCCATGCTTGGAGGTATTCAGAAGTTGTCTGGACATGGTCCTGGGCAACTGGCTCTAGGTGGCGCTGCTTTGAGCAGGGGTTTTTGACCAGATGGCCTCCAGAGGTCCCTTCAAACCCCAACTATTCTGTGATTCTGTGCTTATATATGTTTTCTATCAGCTATGTATTTTAATAATGTTGAAATATACGACATCATGAGATCTATTGTAAAAAAAATTGGACTCTCTTTTCAGGTAACTTTCATTTAGGACTCAAACACTTCCAAGAAAAACAAAATTTTTGTTAATTATCTCAAACTGTGCTTGCTTTGTCCTCTTTTATGTCAGAAAGAAGCATAATTAATTCAGATTAACAGTCTGTTACAACTTTACTGAACTATATCTTTTTCACTTTCAGACTTCTTTACCAACTTCCACCTCCTAATATATTTGTCAATTTTTCACTGTTGCCAAGCTATCCAAGCAAAATAAGAGCCGACTCCAAAAGAGGACCATGCAGAACACTGTCTTAAATTTCTACATAATTGCATGACTACACCTTTTTTTTAAGCATAAAACAATGTGCATCACATTTTAAACTACCCGATGGACTACTAAAATTTTGAAGTAAGAGAATAACATGGATTTGTTGGGTCATCTGTATAACATCTGACTTCACCCAGTTTCTAGTGGAGCTGATGAAATCTTGATTAAATAATCCAAGTGATGCTGAGTTTAAGACATCACTCTGCTCCAGTTGCTAATTATGTTCTGTTAAGCATTTGTATCTAATTCTTAATTTGCTAATTTTACTTTCTAGACACTGAGTACTTATATTTTTCATGATAGTTTAAACGGGTTTACTTAACATCTTTCCTTGTATGCACTTAGAAGGCCATAGATGAGCCATCTCTTAATAGGCACATTGATTAAATAAATATTATATTGTACTTTACAGTACTCATATCTAACATCACAGGGAAAATGCAGAGGATTTTTAAGCTCATTTAGAGAAGACACTACATTCTTGGTCATGACACTGAGTGGACAACCAGGCAAACTGTTTGACTTCATAAATCAAATTATCTTCAGTTTCAGTCAAATTGTTTTCTGAACCAGCTTAAAGAACTGCAGTTCTTAAAAATACTTCATTCAGCATGCAATGGAATTTCTTAATTCACATTCTCTTTTTCTGAAGAATAACAGATCATTGTGAAGTATATACTCTCAAGAATGAAATCACCTGATAAGTTTAGACACGAATGCTAGGAATAGACACTTAATCAGATAGCTGCCATCCTGATTCTGACTTTCAGTTACTTTAGGATTTTTTTTTTTAGAGGAAAAAGTAATGTACATGCTCTGCAAAAAGCACAGTTCTGGTGAACTCTGTAGATTCTCTAGCCTGTGACAAAACTCGGTCATTTTGAATCACAAGGACTCAGCACTATGTGGTTACTACTTTCTAAAAACCACTCAGGATATTTTCTGAAAACCACCACAGAAAGCCGTGGACTTCGAAGAACATCCTTCCCCTAAAGCATACCTTGTTCTTTTTTCAAATCGAATGACACATGATTAAAAGACTCTTTGAGCTTCAAGGAAAGACTAGCCAAGACAAAACTGCTGCTTGCTTTTTCTTCGCTACAATTAAAATGTTATTTATAAGAAGCAACTGCTCTGAGAAGCTGGACAAATTAATTATTGGAAGATTTTGGGAGATAAGATGAGGGAAGGGAATATTTATATTCTTCTGGCCCAAAATAAGAGGAAAGGCAAAATATTGCTTTAGCTACCTTTATGCAGCTGAAAGGACTCATCTTTGCTCAGCATTTGTTTTGCAGTTATAGAAATATATAATATATAATATATAATATATAATATATAATATATAATATATAATATATAATATATAATATATAATATATAATATATAATATATAATATATAATATAGTAGGAATATCAGCTATGAAAATACAAACACTAACAAATGGCACAAGTATCTTTTTACATGCTGCATTGCAGATACTCAAAAGACTTCTACAACTGACACATTACAAAGGTTGCCAAACCTGTTTCCTGTCTAAACAGACTATTTTTAAACTTACATTAAAAATCTACAGTTTTCATTAAATTCCTCCTTTGCTGTTTTTACATAGACTGCAAAAAATATAAAAGCTTTACTATTATTTTTGCACTGTAGTATTGTTTTAGTGACTTCGAAATATGCATATCTTAGTTTTAAGGAAGACACCAATAAGGAATTGCTGTGATGCTAGAAGAAATATTATCTGTGAAAAGCAATAGTGGAAATAAAGCGATACTGGATTAAAAACAAAACGCAATAAACCCCACCAAAAAAAACAAACAAACAAAAAACAGCAAAAAAACCCACCACCAAAACCCACCAGACTAGAGCACGGACTCAGATTTATACTGCATGTCACGAAACTATTGTTAACACTAATTTACATTTGCTTCATGTGCATGTTTGCATGGAAAACAGACACTCTCAGATGCACAAAACTAGGAGGTATAACCTAATTGATACACCTCATTACCCTAAGTGTGGGCAATATGCAGAAGAGCACAGGACTACAAGCTGTGAACTCAATTTGAACAGACAAAGTGCAGTGCTAGGCACAAGTCCCCAGCACAATGAAACCAACCCAGTGAGACACTGAGCTCATTTACCCTGCCTCTCGATAGGAAAGAATTTGTGGGGAAAGCTGTGTGGTGACACTCACAGTCACCTGGTAGCTCTGCCATTCCCTGCTCCAGAATAAGCTTAGTCAGGGTATTCCTAGGAATTTTTGGGCCTCCGAGATGGTGAGGTCAAAAGAGTGTCTTAAAAACAATGTGATGGAATTAATAAAGACAAAGTGGGAAGTCATTATGTTTTGCATCCTCTCTTTGTCTGGCTTCAAGAAGTAGGAACAGAAAGACAGACAAGATTACAAGCCAAAACAAACAAACAAAAAAAAAACACCCCACAGAATCCATGACTGGGGAAATCTAGTTGACCAGAAAAATGAGCTGGCAGGACACAGCTGGCATGGAGAGAGGGCAGAGTTGGAAGAAAAAGTGGCAGGTGAGTCTCCAGGGGAATGTCAGTGAGGAACTTTATGCAACATGGAGTTACAGACTTCTAAGATGGATTGCCTCTCATATCTCAAGGGACAAAAACAGTGGTCACAAAATATTCCTCAACTCTACTGGTGGTGAATTTATTATTATGCCATTTTTTAACCATTGATTTTACTTCTGAATTTAATACTTCACTTAGATAAATGCAGACTTTTTTTTTCTTTAGCCATCTCTGCTGATGTTGAAAGCACTACTCTGATCTCTCCCTCTGGCTATAGTCATGTTGCAATTACCTATGCTTTTCTTTCCCTGAGCTAGATCATTCTTGTAAAATACTAAGTCATCAAAACTGGCTATTGACTCAAAATGAAGTTGCTTAGTTATTAAGGAGACTTTTGAACGATTCAGCACAAATTACCAGTATTACAACATTTAATGGATAACCAAGTTGTAGAGGTCTCAGTTACAAAACCTCAAGTAGTTTAAGACCTTTCCACCTGACAGCTATTCCAGATATATCGTATATGTTTCAGGGATGCTCGGAAAAGCTGTGGCATTTTCTGAGAAGACAAATTCATTGTAGATTCATTTTCTACTTGGGTAGATTTCTGAGTCCAGGCCCTCTGAGTGGTTTCCATTCTTCTAGAAGGGGCAGGCTGAAGAGATTGGGCTGGATAACTGTAAGATCTGCAGCACTTACAACACTAGCCACTAGTTTGGAGAAACAGAAGAGATTACTGTGCATCTATTTCTTAAGTTAACACAGCCTCTGAAACTTTGTTCTGTCTTACTTTACATCACTGCTTACAGTCTCATACTGTTGACAGCTGATCAGAACAAATCACTCTCGAGGACACTGTCACCAAGGTTGTAAACAAAAAGCAAATACTAGACATATTAATAAAGTGACAGCCTAACTCTATTAACTGAAAGAGGGAAGCTTCAGAAAGTGGCAATGACAAACTAGTGTTTAAAGAAAGCATATTTCAAATTTTTCCACAGTAATAAGAGGAAATTCACTGTGAATTCAAATTTCCATCTGCTACACCTGGAGTGTTTCTGTCCTGAAGATCAAAATTATGATAGATGAGAATACAGCATGAGATAAATACTGATGCATTGTAAGTCTCTATCACTATTCTGTGTTCAGAGACTACCCTGCAATTAATAGCATTTCTATATTCTATGTGTTAGACTTTATCCAATAAATCACCTGAGAGTAAGACACAAATTTCCTAAATATGATTCTCATTTCAGCATTCACTTTATGTCCATCAACTAGAACAGTAGGTAAGACAGCTAAAAAAAAAAAAGGAAGAAAAAAAATAAATTCAGTAAATTAAATCTAGTCTGCTGCCTGAAAAACGCTGATATTGAAACATCAGAACACTGTGGAAGAAGTCAAAAACTAGGCTATATGCATGAAACTTTATAATTTTTTTTAAATTTACCCCAGCTGGTGACATATTATGGCCTGAAATTTAAGGGGTTGCCTCACCTATATTTAGGGTTTACTCTTATTCTTCTCTAGAGCATGTAAAATTGTACTCATGCTTCAAACAAACAATATTTTTTAAAAAAAAATTTTATTCAGTTATTGCTTTTAATGATAGCTTGAATCACTAAATTTTATTGAGTGTTAAACACAAAAGAAGATATTAGAGCTGAAAGATGGGTGCATTGACCCCAAGCAGCAATACCCAGCTATGTAAAGAAACAAGCACTAACAGTGGGAATCGGAAGCAGGGGAATTGTTGGTGCTGTTGGTGGGGTTATAGGTTTTGTTTTCTAGGTCACAGTTTAAAGAGTGTAAGGGATTGAGAAAAGAGTTCTTTAAGTAAAGGATGCTGATGTTCTCTGACAAAATAAAGCAGTGCTGCCTAGTCTTATATAGGACAGTGCTGTTTTCTTTCAGTTGACTTTAATTGGGTGGAGTTGTCCAACTTCTTTGTTCACAGCAAATAAAAGACAATTTGAGTTTCAAGCCTGGATTTCTGTGGCTTGGTTGACGTAAAGCATAACTAGGCTACCCCAATTTTAAGACCAGTACTTTTCCATTTTACTTGATGTGCATTTGCAGAAACATAGAAAGACAACCTCCAACTTTATGCATATCAAGTACAGATTCTGGAACTGTGTTTGCAATAAGGAAATGGCAATCTGAAAGAGGACTCATTAGAATACATCACTTAAATGACAAATAAGAGAGTGAAAATAAATTGACATTTCTGAAGAAACTGGTCTGCAAGAAAGATATGAACTTTGTGGAATTAGTCCAACAAAGTGCTGCAAGGACAATTAGGGGACTAGAGCTCCTCTCCTATGAGAAAAGGCTGAGAGAGCTGCAACTGTCCAGCCTGGAGAAGAGCAGGTTCAGGAGGGAAGTTATTGATGTGTATAAATACCTGATGGAAAGGAACAAAGAAAAGGGAGTCAGAACATTCTCAGTGATGCATAGTGACAGGACAAGAGGCAATCCACACAAATGGAAACACATGAGATTACATCTGAACATCTAGAATTTTTTTTTTTTTTTTACCATGAGTATGACCAAGCACTGGAACAGGCTACCCAGAGAGGCTGTAAAGTCTCCATCCTTGGAGTTACTCAAAAGCTGTCTGGACATGGTCCTAGGAAACCGCCTCTAGGTGACTCTTCTTGAGCAGAAGGTTTGGACTACACAATCTACCAAGGTGCATTCCAGCCTCAACTAACCTATGATTCCAGCAAGTGACTGGAGTTGTTAGTTGCTGACACTACAGCAATATGTCAGAAACTTACCAGCTCATACTGAAGACTAATTAGTTAATTGGTCTCAATTTAAAAATCAGTAGGTGGGAAGTACATACATTCTTTAATCAAAAGCTATATGGATGTGTTATGACGATTACTGGATTAAACAGCTTGTATTACACAGGGGGCAAGTCTAAATTACGATAATAAAAATGCATAGATTTCTTTGCTCATAAAGACCCTTTTGGCAGTGTTTTAAGTTAATTCATTCCAACAGAACCTTTATGTTATTAGAAATCAATTTAGTGAAACATAAGTAATACAGAAAATGTCATCCGACACTTTACTAAGATTTTGGAGTTTAAGCAACTTTCAAATTCTCACTTTTTGAGCTTTTAAGCCTCATAATCTTCAGTGACTCCAGTGGTTGCTTGATCAGAGAAACAACAATCGCAGGACTTGTGCAGGGGTGTCAAACATAGTTACATTTGTACAGTCCTAAAATTACATTCAGCCCTTTGAAGGCAACTGTGAGGCTGATGTGGCACCAAGTGAAAATGAGTTTGACACCCCTGGTATTAGTGGGTAGCTTTACAGGGTAAAGGTAAAAGTCTTAACATCAGTATAAAATCAATTCTTACTATAAAAGGGAAGATCAACCACCGCTGCAACCGATTTCTTTTCTAGAACAGAAGTCAATTGACCATGTACATGCTTTATGGCTTACATCTAAAAACAGAAGGTGCTGCAGCCCCACAAGAACCACTTGAGACATTCCAGGCCAGGATGGACAGGGCTCTGAGCAACCTGGTCTAGTTGAAAATGTCCCTGCTCATTGCAGGGCAGGCAGACCAGATGATCTTTAAAGGTCACTTCCAACCCAAACTATTCTACAATTCTATGATTTGCAATGAAAAAAAAGGTATCAAATCAAGAAGGCAGATGCATTTTTCCATGCTGGTTGGAGTACTGGTTAAAGACTGGATAAGAGAATGAAGAGTACAGCAGAAACTAAGATAAAAGCAAAGGAAGACTGTTGGTGACATAGTGAGAACAATTTTCTTCTCCTCCATTTACCAGGACTATACATTTTCTGTGACTCCCACTTCTCAAAGAGCATTAAGGAATCATATACATTCCTGACAAGCCAAACACTGTCTTAAAATATAATCCAAACTACCCATTTTCATAACCTAAGTCCAGAAAAAACATGCTTTGCTAGCCTGGAAATGTGTCTGGTTGGCTAGGATGGGGGATGACTTTACAATTCCTACTCTGGTTGCAGTTATTTAAGTTTTCATTTAACTGACTTGGTTTTGCAGTGCTACTTTTATCTTCTAATTAAATGTGGCAAAATATTCAGTCTACGCCTTGCAGCTGCACAGGTGATAGTATAATAACATGCAATAATTACATTTTACTGTCTTAGATGTTATTAACACTTGTATTCAAAGTTACACATAGTTTTCAGCTGTCACCTTCAGAATTAAGACTGCAACAGGTGAGAACATCTGTGCCAGTAACTGCCTTTTAGTTGCAGAGTTCTCGATCAGATCTGGAGTTTTTGCTATATTATTTACTAACAACTTAAAAATGCAGGATTTCATATAGCATCATAAACTAAATTAAAAATGCTTCCATGTCAGTGTTTTCAGGTCTCTCAAGAATTTGTGAAAATGACAAATAATCCCTGCAGTTTTCTCTGTCCGCATAGGACAAACTGTGCCATAAATATTTTCATGTTCTGCAGGCAGATGAGCCAGTTCTAGGTGGACACATTAAGTGCAGTACATCTGAATATTGACAGTATCTGTGCATGGGAAGCCAGATTCAGGTAGCAAAACCAAACAAAACCTGCAGCACTAACTAGTTGTGTACAAAGCTGCACTTTAAAACACTAATCATTGCGTGTTTATGAAAAGTAGGCGTCTGCAGACATCAGATAAACGTTCAATGGTAGCCACACATTTCAACAGAA
Organism: Patagioenas fasciata; assembly: GCF_037038585.1. Taxonomy (NCBI): domain Eukaryota; kingdom Metazoa; phylum Chordata; class Aves; order Columbiformes; family Columbidae; genus Patagioenas; species Patagioenas fasciata. The sequence continues at coordinate 66,402,631 of NC_092521.1, forward strand.
TATTAAGAATTTCTAGTAAAAGACCATAGCACAAAACAGAGGACATCCTTATTTACACCCATGATGCCATGTTACCTAGAAAACTGACTGTTTCCAGTTCTCTTTTTCATATTCCACTTCAGAAATTAGACAGTAGAATCAAAGTACGTACAGCAAAAGGGTGCCAAAAAGCATCAAAATCATGGAATGGTTCCCACAATGTGACACTAAAGAAACCAGCGAGACACACAAATGTGTTTGCAAAGGAGTTATGAAAACATAAATGATAGCAGAAAAGATGGTAAGAAAGTGAAAGGGGAGAAAAAAAGAAAAAGTAAAGTGAGAAAAGTACAACAGTTCTCTAAATTCTCGAGATGAACACTTCCAATATGTACTCAGAGATCTGAACTTTGAAGTGTGCAGGTTAAAAAGGAAAAAAAAAAGCCAAACAAAAAATACCATTGCTTATATGCCCCTTCTCTCATGGTTTTACGCTTCCATAAGGAAGGAAAAAAGAAAAAAAAAAAAAAAATGAAAAAACATGCAATCCACCAAACACTTGACGTAAAATCTTGTCAGATATTGTGGCATTCCACTGCACTTTGTTGTCGTTGTTTTCTTCCAGCAGAGCATCTTACAGTATAAGATATCATTATAGCTGCGAGATACAGCTCCTCAAAACAGAGCAAAGAAAACTGGAGGGAGGGAAGTTTCCAGAAAAGAACAGTGCTCTTTCAGCCACATTCTTGTGGTTATCTAAGTTCACTCCAGAAGCACTCCAGAACATGGGCCTCCTGCTCCCGGTTCCTGTGCAAAGGCCTACTCCAAGGCCAAGAGGAGCCTTTACATCGCCCTAAGTAGATCAGACCCTTTGAACTCCGAAATGTGTGAATACTGCCACTTATTCCAGCCATTTTTGTAGGAGATAAATTGTTGCTTTAATGTTTTACAGAATTTCAAATGAAGGGCAGGTTCTCATCAAACAAATGTAGTGAAATAAACAGAGTTCACATAACATTTTGCCTCCTCTGCTGTGAAAGACACACTCATACCATTCAAATGAAGGTTTTTCCACTGGAGTTTGCTCATCTCTTTCAAATCTATAAAAAGAAAAATCACTAAGGAGCAGCTGCCTGTTCTTCAAGAGCAAAAACCTGCAACCTAATCTAAATTCTGTTTTTCTTACTGCATAAGCATTTTTGATTCTTGACTTGCATTTTAAACTCATTTAGCTCTAAACATAGATTTAACACTAAGCCCATTCAAATTTCCACACAAGCAATCATGGTAAGTGGTTTAACAATGGAAAAAGACAAAATACTTTTAACATCTAAAAGCTAACTGACTTAAACTAAGCTTTACCTATTGTCACCCTCTGAAGTGATTAGGTAGATATTTATCTGCTGCTGTCTTTATCTACTTATCTTAATCAAGTAACTTTAAGGCAAACCCTGCTAAAACATCCTAGCGCAAATTTTTAAGACTGGTGCAATTATTGGAGACATGCAATACAAAGGCCCAGTAGCAAACCTCTGTGAAAAAGCAAGGCACAAGATGTGTCATATTTGTAATGGAGATTTTACATGGCCCCAAAAGGCTTTCCTGAATGTCAGGAATGTTTGATATAAATGAGGTCTTTTTTTCTTCAACTGCTCAGCCTGATTCAAGCTAAGAAAGACTGCAGATTCATCGTTCCTAACGCAAACGCCTTTATGTTTTGTTGGTTTTTTTTTAAAGATGCATGCACTTTCATATTACCATATTCACCAGTACCGCAGAAACATCTGTGTACCACAATAGGCTTACTTGCAGCAACTCATTTTCTTTTGGCTGACATTTTTCATGACTTTTGCCTCAGTAGCTCTTGCACTGCATGCATCTTGAAGCATTATGTTCTTATTGCTAGTTATAAATTCTTTTTCTCTTCATTTAAGGTCACTTAAGAAGTTGGAGACAGTTCCTGTTCTCCTTAGTTCCCTATAGTGTTTAAAATCAACATATATTATCTTGTTGAGGTTTTTTTGGTTAGTTGTTTGGTTTTTTCCCCCAAGTTGAATAACACTAGCTCTTTTTAATTGTTTATTTTTTAGCCAATAATCCTCTTTTGCTCTTTCTAGGAGATCCTCTCCAATTTAAATACTCCTGTTTTGTAGGTATCTATTGATCTGCTATTCTAGAAATATTGATTCCATTCAGTACAAAAAAAGTAACTAAAGTTATTCCTTTAAAAGAAGAGAATGAACACTACCAAAAGATTAAAAGCCTGAAGGTTGTAAAATTAAGGTCCATGATTTATGCATTTTAAAAGCTAATGATCTGCATCAACTACGAATGCATCAAATCACTGAAATCAAAAAGCTCTATTTCTATTTTTACCACAAAGTCATTGACAGAATAAAGAGACTAAAAGTAGTGCAACATTCATGAATGATTTAGTAAGAGGAGAAGATGCCGATTGCATCAAGATTCAGACGTCAGCATCTGTCAGCCAAATGGGACAGAAAGCTCCTCATAAATGAACCATTAAAAACAGCTGAAATAAAAAAATTTAAAAAAAAAAAAAAGTTGCCAAAAATTTTTATCCGTTATCTATAGATAATGCAAATGTCTGTTATGTTGTTCTTGTGCCTCATAATATATTTTCGTCTGTTTGCTGTATCTTTTCATGCGAGACATAAAAGGATATCTCTAACATGAACAGAATAATCTTCATCTGACCAAATGTATAATCTCTACCTCTCCATTCCTATTCATTATAAAATTATATATTTGAAAAACATAAACACAACAAACATACTAGATTCCTTTTCTGTAGAAGGCTGATCATGTCTCTCTACCATATGTTTCAATAGAAGTGCCTGGACTGTACATAAGGTTACAATTTAGCAGCACCTTTCATAACTTCATAATTTTACTTATGACTTTCTAAAATATGGTTCTCAATACTCTAACTTGGCTTTAACTTGGTAACCTGAAGTAGTTCTCTTAGGGGGTTTTGGTTAATTTTTTTACTGTTTGCATTTTGTTCAAAAATTGAAATTAAAATTACATATTATATTCTGAAAGAAACTGTAAAATTAATTACTCAGCAGATATAAAATACCAAAATTAAACTACTGATGCAAGTAGTATGTATGACACAGTATGTACTTACTGAAATTATTCTTATCATATGGGGCTCAATTATGTTCCACTGAGGGGCACTCTTAAAAAAAGTTTAACTGATCTGGATGTAGCAAACTGACTTGGAACTAAAAATACAAAAAAAAACCCCAATGAAATCTGCTTCAGAAAGATTTGCAAATGGAAAAAGGTCAGCATAGCCATCCAAGCAAAAGCAGGTCAAAGTGTTGTATCAGTGATACTAGGATAAAGTAAATTCCATGTCCAAAGAAGGGGAAAGGAATATGTCTGAAAATTCTTGAGAGAGCAAGAGGAATTGCAACAAATTCCTAAGAAAATAAAGTGGCATGATGGTATGATGGTGGTATGATGGTAAACTTGAGGAACTAGAGCCATTAATTCATAAGAACACAGATCCTAAGAAAGGATTATAAAAAACACTATAGCATGTCTCCATTTTATTTAGGGACAAACTAAAAGCAGAGCAAAGGATTCCATTGCACCAACACTATGAAACTCAGGAACAGAAGAAGGTTTTTCCTAATTTAATACCATGATCCACATAAAGACTTTAGAGATTAAAATGGAAAGACTTGAAGAGAACTTGTAAAGAAACACATATAAGTAGCTGAAAAAACGCAGCACAGCATTCTGTAGATACTTTACTAAAGTAACAGTAAACTGGAGACGCATGCAGCCACTTTCAGGTACAGTTAAATGAAATATCAACTCATCTCAATCCCTGCAATGCAACAGTGGGCAACAATCTTTAGATTCAGTGACTTTTATTAATTATTTGAATTTAACAAGACCTTTTTCTAGATTCATGAAGTACATCAGAGGGACTAACAGTTCCATCTAACTGTGACAGTCCCCAGCTCTGAGTTGTCTCCTAAAATGAAAGAAACCCCCAAAGAGAATACCTATAAGTCAATATGCTTTACTGAACCAACAGTCTGAAGATATAGTTATTTCACTTCCATAAGATATAGCCTAGGTTTTAAAATAGAATCAGTTTTGCTCATCACAGTCTTTAAGGTCAGTGAATAACTGCCCAGCAGGTGACTGAAGCAATGTTACATGTCACTCTTGCTGCGCTGTGATTAGCACCAAGACATAGAGTCCATTTTTTAACCATATTCATTTGTGCTGCATGCTAATTACATAGTGACAGAAATAGAGCACTTCAAAATAAAATAATTCCATTTGAATCTTTCAAGCCAAAAGGCATGATTTTCCTACCTTCTGATTCTTTCCCAGGATAGCTGAGGTGACAGCCTCTCACCCTCCTCCCAAGAAACATGACAAGTCTCCATTTAATACCAGTGGGAACAGTAAAATGACAGAAAACAAAAACTACATGGAGTGACAGAATTTGGAGAACGACTTATAAAAGATGAGCTTATTCTGGATAACTGCAAAGTAACAAAATTTGTAATTCTGTACAAAATCTTATTTTGGGCTGGCTGAAAAGTCTTATTTTAATTTCCACTTTTTATATTTCATTGCTATACAATGAAAGAATGAAAACAAGAAGTTTTTAAATGACAGTGAACATTCTTATTTATAAAAATATTTAAATAACTAATTTTGTCCATCCATTCTGTTCTCCTAAAACTCTATTGCTAGTTTTTCTAAAAAAAATTACCTTATATCAGAAAAACTTCACATAAAAACTCCTGTAGTCTTCCTGCACTTTCATAAACCATTTAATTTTGCACAAATGCTTGCTCCAGCAAGGTCAGTTTCTCTGGTTTGCTCTCCAAAAACTGATGGTCTGTTCAAAATTTTTTGAGTGACTCACTACTCAATGATATTTGGAAGTTTACAGTCAGGAAACAACCCACTTTTATTTATGTGAAATCAGCTGCACCATAAGGCCCCGAGTTATGGTAAGCAACTAGGTAATGCAGCTAAATCACATCGATGTGGATTAACTGGAAATGAAATTTATTTATGACAAAATTCAATCTGAATATAGCAAGGTTACTTTCGGAAATAAACTTGGCTTGGCAGGAAAAGCATGGACTTAAAAGGTACATGAAAATAAAAATGTTACATGGAGGAGAAGAATGAAAACTTCCATAGGTAAAAGAACAGCATTCCAGAGGATAAAAAAAGAATACAATCATAAGCAAATGAAAACTACCAATTGCAGATAAACGAAACAAGTGGCAAAAAATCACACATTCAACCAGAAATCCCAGCCTTTTTCAACTACAAACTAGAAATAAATATTAAAGATTCAGTACACAAATGACTAAAAAAGACTATTAGGCTGTAATTACAGAGACATATTTCCTTTTGTTCTTCAACAAAAATATAAAAGTAAAATGTTTTTAAAGAGTAGGTTCTGATATGGGAAATAAACAGAGCAACAATTCAAATTACGTATCGTAGCACACTCATGTTGGTAAAGAAAAACTGTTAACACAACTTATGGTACAAAGAACAAAACTCTGTGGCTTGTATTTAAAAGGTATGTCATTTTAAGTGAATCGAGAGTACAAATAATTCCATGATCTAAAACTAAAACTTGTAATGTAAACAGTTATATGGATATACATTTCTATAGAACAAATGTAAGCATGTGAAATCGAGTTAGTTGTTTTAACAATACATCGTATCTAGCATATTGTAGAAAATTCAGGTTTTATGTGAAAGTGATGGCTGATACTGAACATAGGTCTACAAGGTAGATATTCTGCATGTGTGTCAAATAACTTTCATTTTAAGTGGCATTTCAAGGGGCTGTTTTAAACTAAATAATATCAACTGGATGTGCAAGCTAGAAAGAGCAGTGAGCTCCTTGCAAATTCCTTTTCAAATAAACAACATGCATGAAGAGGCTAAGTAGTGTTTTACTGCCTCCCATGCAAAAGATCCCTACATTTTTCTCAAAAACAAATTCGGAAACAGTTTTCAGTCACATTTGTGTACTAATTGAGACACTCATGGAGAAGATATTTTGACTAGAAGCTGAAAAACTTAAAAATAAGGATGAAAAGATGGAAGGTGAATTTATATCACAGAAAAATTTCCAACATGTTGATATAATTAAGCCTTCTTAATGAATTAGAAATCCAGGCTAGTCACTCGAGTTATTTTAGTTTCTCTAGCCTTCTTCTGCAGCCCATGGAGAAAGACTCTTCTTGAAGGCAATGTCCAACTCGGGAGCTGATTTTGTTCTCTAGAGGGCATTCTCTTGCTCTCTCTCTGCACCAAGTACAAAAAGAAACTCAAAGGATTAAAAATCAGCAGCACCCCTTTGTTAATAACCTCATTCCATGCTAAACTGGTGCGTGGAAAGATTGGCAAGAGCAATTACTTTGAGAAATTAAATACTGTCCCTGCTATAAAGCTCTACGGAAATGTTTCAAGTTTAACAAAGAACACAGGATATCTGTTAATGCAACATCCTCTGCAGGTTGGAAGGCTTCTTCCATGATGAATAACCAGTGACACATTTTGTTAAACAGCAAATAAAGCAAAATGAAACTATTTTCTTACAGAGAAGCTAATACTAGAAATTTATCTTTATGTTTGACAAATGTTTACGATTTGAAATTTATTGAAAGCAAAACAAACTAACCATTAGAAACCACTTCATAGGAATTCAAGTGCAAAGGTCTGTAGAGGTCTGTGAAATATTATGCCAGTAAGAAATTATTACACAAGAATTTCAATGCCACTTTGCAAAAATGAAATTAAGAAGCTGTATGAAAGGAAATTTTATATGACTCATACCATCCTGTCTTGTAAAAAAAAAAAAAAAATTAAAAATGTGTATATATATATATATATGTGTGTGTATATATATATATATACACACAAGCTCAGAGAAATTCCAATGGCAAACACTTTTTCGGGATCAATGATTTGGGAATTTATGCAAGCCAAAATCTAACTAGCTTCCTGACTCAAGACCAGAGTTAAACCTAGAGGAGATTATTTGCAAACCAGCTGCAACAAACGAGAGACAATGTTAGATATCAAACAGCATTTGGCAATCTAGAGCATAGCAGCCTGTGCTAAGGCTGTATGTCCTCACTATCTCTTAACTGCCTTGCTGCACAAATAAAGGACATCTAAATTAAAAAAAAAAGAAAAAAAAAGAAAAAAAAAAAGAAAAAAAAGCTGTATGCTGACTTTGCATTTTTGGGGGGTTGCTTCAGGTAGAAATAACTTGTGCCATCTCCTGAGGGATTAACAGCATGAAGTCTCAGTGTGGGTGAACCAAGAGACCTTTTATTTCCGCAAGACAATTACATTTATAGTTAGTATCTGTTGTACATGCATTTAACTTCCTGTTTTAATTGGCTTATGTTAGCTGTTCACACGCTTAAAGTTATCTTGTGATTGGTTTACTTAATCTTGCACGTGTTCTGGTAGTTTCGCTAACACATTGTAAATATCTTTTCTTGTACAAAAAAATTCTGGTTTCTCATTCTATTTTGGTTAAGGTCATTCCAGTTACTCAATATGACTGTCTGTCGGATATTCCACAATCTCCTCCACTGATGGAGAGATTAAAGGAAGGTGGTAAAAGGCAAGAATAAAATACAGAGAATGGTAAACAGTCAAATGTAAGAATTAATATCAGAAGTTCAGCAGGGCAGCTTGTCTCTATTCTGCTAATGAGGAGCAACGGAAAGAGCAAATCACATTCAGTACAAAACCTCTGGAAGACAGGACTATGCTCATGTGCTGGCTGGCGCTGAAAATTGTCATCAATTGGCAGGGGAGGAAAGGGAACTGAAACCCAGTTACCAACACGCCAGCTGGTAAAGGTATTGGTGCTGATTTCTGTTCTGTGGCAGTGGGGCTCATACCTGAAAGACATGCTTTTTAAATCCTAGTCCTGACAGCATTTTTTTTTGAGGAGGGGTGGGGGAGTGTTTGGATATACACACACATTTATATAAAGAAATAAATATACCTATATGAATGTATAGTACAGCTGCAAAGCCCTTCAGAAATGTAGGAAGCTCAATCAGAAAGGCCAGAAAAAACAAAAACAAGAACATACACTTCTTGGCTGGAAAAGTCACCTGCCTTCTGTATCAATTACATTGGCTAAATAATAGAAAAGTCATTTTAGGGATGTTTTATCATCTTTTGAGACCAAGCACCATGTCTCTGCCCTGTCTCCAATGCCCTGTGTTACTCAGGAGCAAAACCACAAATTCTTGATCCATAGGAAGCCAGCCAGGTATGGATGAATTAGTTAACATCCCCAAAACAGACCAAAACAGCTGGTTACTGTCTTTTACTCCCAGGAAGGCTTACGTAATTACATTTATTTGTTCACACCCAAAATCTATAAGGTCAAACCCGTGGAATTCTCTCATTTCATCAATTTAATTCTACCCCAGCAAACGGCAAATGTCCTTATCCTCTAAACGCAGAAAAACAGCAACATCATCACCAGTACGGACATTATGGTCCCAATTATACGTTGCACTGCTATGCCTGGTAGAACTTGGGAGCTGTTTGATGTTCTTTTGTCTTCCTGAGTTGGCAGAGAATAAAAGTCTGAGATGTGAGTTTCCCTGCCCTCGGTTGATCTAATTGGGTTGTTCACTCATTTTAAGTGCCGGCATTAACTGTTCAATGATCCTGTTTTGGAAAGCAGTTGTGAGAGGAAGTGGAACCGAAGCACAGGGGGATCAGCTGGGAGTTCTCAAAAGCAATAAAACACAGAAGGAAAAAGTAAATGAGAAACAGAGGATGAACTGGAAAGAAAATGCTAAGAACGCCAGGGGGAAAAAAAAAAAAAAGAAAAAAAAAGGAGAAAGACAATAAACAGCAGCTCTAAAATTGGCTTTCCAGCTCTTTCTGACATTGAGTCTCACTGAGACATTTACTCCATGTACCAGCAGTACATTTAGATATTATTATTTATTTCATCTTCTCAATAACTTTCTACTCACTTTACTGGAAAATCTGATGGGGGGGAAGGGGACAGTTCACAGGCTGCGTGCGAGGCTTGAAGGTGGTCTTCTCATGAGGATATGTTCAGTCCCAAATTGGTAATGCAGAAGGACATTTTAATTTTTGCTAAGTGCAAACCAAATTAAAAATGTTTACAGTGCTCTGGGCGTCAAGTCAAGCAATACGTGCTTTTCCAAACAAAAATACTTTGTTGTCTGGAACCCGCGAGAGCAGAGAAGGCATAATAAGCTCTTGGCTTTGAAGGGCAAATTAAGAGAACTGTGTAATAAAGAATACTCAGTTATCTGTGATGAGATGACATGCAGGAAAAAGCAGAAAACTTTATAGAAAATAAAAAAGGGGAGGTGTAAGTTTGCAGCACCTGTTGCTAAAACCTGCATGCTGGGTCATGCTATTAGTACAGCAACAAGAGTGTTTTATAATATTTGCTAGTAAATTTATTTTTGACACTGCTGATAGTACCAGTCAGAGAATAATCAACACTGCCTAATAACACAGACAACTGTTCATTAAGCAATAAGAAGAAACTAAGCTAAGTATTTTAACATAAATGAGTAGCAGGCACCTTTCAGATGTATTATGTTACTGTGAGGAAAGCTATGGGCTTGCAGGCATGTTTCAGTTCTAACATACTGAGGCACTAAATGATAGACAAATCAAAAGAAAATTTTAGGACTGTGAAATAAAAGGCATTCCAGCGAGCAAACACTAACCAAGTATTGCAGAGAAACAAGGATAAATAAAACGTTCTTCACTTGACATTCAGTTAAAGATATTCTTGACTTCAAAGTTTTGCTGATTATTAAAGTGAATGACAGCAAAAGCAGGGCTCATCTTGTTTGTGTATAAATAAAGTGTTGATTGTCAAGGGGATATCATTTGGTACCTTTGATATCAGAAATTGAAACCTTCCACTGCAAGTATTAAGCTATGGCAGTGAAAACAAATATGATATTTGAATTAGAATGACATAACCTAACACTTGAAAATACAGCTAAGTAAAAAGGACAAGTGTACTTTATCAAGGTAAAAAATTGATTACTGTTAGAAAAAGAACACAGAAAAATCATGATCAATATTAACATTTTGATACATGGAAAATGTAAAAATGTATAATGGGTTACACAAAGGCCACCAGAATTAGCTGATTACAAAACATCTTGTTATCATTTACATTTAGGCATATATCATTATTTTAACTGAAAGAATTTTAACAACATTTTAAGTAAAGCAAACATATGTCAAACTTTGTGGGCACACAGAGAGATCTAATTTTTCTGAGAACTTTTTAAAGAGTCTTACAGTAAGAATCATAATACATGTATTCTATTTTGCTTTCCTGAACCTGAGGAGTGGAAACTAAATACTCAAAAACTCTCAAAAATACACATCAATAAAGACCTTTGTTACTAGGATCTTACTGTAACTTGGCACTATAGTCCCAAGGGTCACCTCAGCTGAATAGCTCATTACAAACAGTGAGAATATTTCTGGTAAAATAACTGAAATTAAATTAGCTTTCCATAAACTAATACTGAAAGTAGGAAGGAAAATAAAAATCATATGCAGCCTTTACAGGCACTTTCTCAGTGAGATTCAAATGTCACCACAGACAAAGTGTTTCTCTGGTCATAAAAACAGACATATTAATAACCTACACATATTTTTTCAGCCTGCTCTGCAAAAAAAGTCAACAAAGCCAAAAATGAAAATACCCTATTTAAAGGCGTGCTGCCTTGTTCTCAAGAAAAATAAAAAATCTAAGCAATCAAAACTAACGTGAAAAAGCAAAACAGTTGCAAAAAGGCGGAAGTCTCCTGCTCTAAGTAAGCAAGAAGCTGACAAAGCTTGTTTATCAGAAATTCATTCTGTAAAGCAGATTTAGTCTATGGTGCCAAAACAAATTTGGTAAGAAATTTGCATGTATTTTTAAGGACATATTTATTATTTACAAGGGCAGTAGATTTCTGACAGGGGAAAACATCTTCTAACTTCATTTAATTATGTAAAAATTAGTTAGAAACTTAGTGGAAAGAAATTACAGGACTTACAGTAGATTCTCTGTCAGACTTGAAACTATTGTTCTGGTTATCCTAAATATACTGCCACAAAAGCAAATAAAAGTTAAAAGTGGTCAATATCAATAGAAGAGTTTAGGTACCTAAGCAGTAAGAAGGTGATATTACTTTCCAACTTGATTTTATTTGCAGTAAAGGTACATAACATAAGACAACTAAGAAGCACTTAGAAATCTTTGAAAGTAACTCCATTATCTTTTCTAGTGTTTGCCTAGCAAGTTGCTTTTCCCTTTTTAGTGTTTTTGCTTGCTGACAAGGCCCTTTTTGTGCTCTGTTTTTGCTGTAAGAAGGGCAGCAATACCTGCTCAACCCTCCTGCACCAATTACCACGCAGTTGTTTCAACGGCAGATGCTGAAAACTGACAGAGGATATGAGATACTTTTAAATCATCTCCTTAGAGAGTACATCATTCAGTGTTTGTCATGTCCTCCCCTATGATATGGTTAACAGTATAGACAGTTTCTTTCTTCATGTGTAACCATTAGAAAGTAATACAGAGAATAACCAGTGCAACTTTGATTTTAAAAGCCCCTAACACTGTCAACAGGGAGCACAATGAAAAATGCACCTTCTCTACTGTCACAACAGATGTACAAGAAAGGCATTGGGAACAGCCAAGCAAACAGAAACATCCCATTCTAATTTCAAACTTTCACCTCCATCCATCAGTGTCATGGTAGGAAACAGTCCCTACAGCGTCACCATGGAGGACACACAGGGTGTGAGGCCTCCTCATGCAAGGCAGGCAAGAGAAGGTTGTTCAACACTTCTCACGTCAACCTCCAACCAGTTGTGCTTCAGCTGGAATATACCATTCAGAAGACTTTCAGTAACAGGAAAGCTCCCAAAACTCTTTGGAAACTGCAGTTGGCCCTTGCATATAAAGAAGATATCTCCTAGACATAAATTTGAATTTTTGTAGCTGAGCAAGGGATCACATTATGTTTTGTCTAATAAATCAGAGAAGGTCAGGAACCTTATAAATCAACTCCTTTCATACAAATCAAGTTCTCTAAATCTTTATTCAATCTCAGAGAAACTAGATTGAAAAAAGAATATGAAAACAAAAATTGTGAAAAATGTTCCCAGTCACAGCACTATTTTCAGAAATTTAAGATTTTCTAATACATGTAACACTTGAGTCCTCAAACTGTTCTTCTTACAGTTTCTGTAACATAGACACAGCGGATTATCCAGTAGTTCCACCTGTGCCGGAGTTAGAAGCAAACTCGTCTTCCTTCTTCCATATTTTCTTCATTTGCTTTATTAAAACCATGGAATCATGTGTTCAGTTCACCTACCGAGACTACTTGAATGACTTCACATTCACTGATGTTGAGCCTTTACAAGTCTTTACACTTTATGTGAAAAATGTATATAAAGTTTGGATTAAATAGATCCTAAGAAGCAAGCTTCAACACCATGGTATTACATGTCAGCAAAACTCCCTTTCTTTTATATTAAAGAAGAAATTCTAGACCCCTTAAATCTAGATCCCATATATGCGTGTGAATTTCGAGGGAAATCAGACTTGAAAAACCTACTATAATCCAGAATAGAAAAGACAGTGACATCAAGAGCTACAGAAGGCTTGAAAATAATTTTAAAGAAAAAAATGAACATTATGAAAAAAGACCGAAGGCATAAAATACTTGAGAATGTACTTTTAGCATGGGCTTCAGCATGAAAAAGGGGAATTCTTATTTCAAAGATCACAAGCATTTTATTTAATGATTTGTGTTCCGTCACAGAATGACACACCAGAGTTTCTTCTTTCTTCAAAAATTAAGTCCCGTAATGTTGGAGCATATCTCAGCAGGTATCTAATTTCTCTCCTCCTTGTAATCACACACTAAAATCAACAGGCAACAAGGAAGCTAAATAGCAGTGAAGAGACTAAATTTTTAGCATGAATTTGATACATGTGGTCCGCACATGTTTGCCAGAATGACATCTCTGAATAGTGACTTTTATGGCTTCTTTCCATTTTAATTATGCTGACTTGGTAATTTCTGACTTCACTATTTGGCCAGAAAGTAGACTGGACAGGGTCTCTCAAGTCAGAATCTAGGTCCTTGATATTACAGGTCTGACTACTCTCATTAAGAGACTGGTCCAGAACATCACTACTCTACTGACGACAAAACTTCGGATTTCCAATGTAAATATACCAAAAAGTTGTGTAAGCTAAAAGATAATGTTTTCCCCGTTCATGGAGAGAAAGCAATCAGCCATTCTTGTTTGCAGCTGACTCTGGAAGATTTGCCCATTGAGCACTTCTGACTCAACTACAATGAATGGTTCAAAAAGATAGGGAGCAAACACTAGTGTTAGTTTTGCAGAGGGATTAGGAAGAGCTGGAAACACTGGCCAAAACCTCAGACGCACAACTGAAGCTCTGTCTTCCACAGAGATTCCTACAGTGCACTTGGCATCACAGACTTGAAACCATCTTATAAACAGGGCAGTTGTAAAGACTTGTGGAAGTCCTGAAGAAGAGCTGCTCCAACAGGCTTCAAGCTTAGTCTCTGGCACATGGGAAAAAGCAGGTTTAGACAGGGACTGTGTGTGGTCTCAGTGATCACGGTCTAAGAAATGTGGCCATACTGCTTGGAAACCATGTACTTGCTGAAAATATTAAACCAACATAAAATTTGTTTATTATTTTCAGCTATGAGTCATACTTCGTGCCTTTGCAAGGGGCAGAAGTGAGGACGAAGAAGTGTATCACACAGCAACAAAATAAATTGATATTGGCATGGAATTTAATGGCTGCCACTGCAAAATCCAGAAGTTGCTAAAAGAGAATTTGATGCCCTTGTGCAGCAGAATACAAATTACTTCAGCTACTTTTCAAACTATTTGTATGAAAAACTTAAATTCATAAAACGCTTGCAAGACCTTCAAACCACAGAAACGCATTACTATACTCTGACTCATTTATTTATCAAAAGATAACATAATTCAAATCAAAATATTTCCTGGTCAAGGAGCTGGATGATCATTTTGTGTAAAAACAAAACAAAAAGCAACACCACCAACATCCCCCATGACACACAGACATATAATTATGTAAAACCAGTGCACAATCTTCAGTTTCTTTTTTTATGATGCACCAAGCAGATTCACACAAAAATCAAACCAGAAAAACAGAAAAGAGACCTGCATCCCCATCATGTAGAAAGTCCATTAGAAATAAATAAGTGTTGCGATTTTCTAATATTTTTTGCAATTGAGACGACTACTACTACTACAAAATCCAACTTCTCCTTTAGAAAAAAGGAAAAAACACCACTAATTTCTTTCTACGTAAAAATAAGCAAAACTGTGTACAAGAAAGAAGCTAATGATGGTCAAAATAGCGTAAAAGAGACAAAGATGATAATTCAGATGAAAATACTGGCTTAGCTTTACTCACACTAATCTTGAGAAGACTGTGGGAAAACTGAAGGGAGGCAAAAGAGGAGTTCAGCAATAATTAACTGAAACATGGTCCATAATTGCACATGGACAGAGAGCAAAAAGGAAAAGAAAGCAGTCATGGAATTGAAACAGTTGAATTGCACTGTTTTTTTAGTAACCATATTTGATCAAATACCTTGACTACGTGACCACTGCTGTTACCCAAGCAGTTGAAAATTTTGCTGAAAATAAGTTTACTATAGGTACCTAACAGCTGAAATATTTGACCTTGCTAAAACAAGCAGTCAAACCAACCAACCAATCCACCAGCCATACTGTCAACTATCAGTAGAGCTGAAAGGTAGTTATGTTCCTAAAAATGTCAATGACTCTTGACATTCAATAATTTTGAATTAAGACGTGTGTACTTACTGAATACTACTGGGTTCACTTTTATGCCTAAAAGTTAAGCATGTAGTTAATTTATTTGCTGAATCAGGAACTTATGTAACTAGTTTATTTTTATCAGATGTATATCAAAGAGTATTCTATTAGAGACATTTATGAATTTGAAGGCTGACAGCCTGGCTTCTCAGATTTAAAAATTTCCAGACTTCATGGTGTATTTATAGAAAAATTACAAAGACAGGCATATCCTTTGTTTGATTAAAAGGAATGAATTAGGTAACAGAATAATACTTGTTTAAATTTTGTGACAATACACTGTGCTAAAATGAGAGATTCATTTTTCTTTTTAGCTTGTACATTGGCTTCTCTGATAGAGGCAATATTTTGTAATGGCTAGAGAACTGCAAGGTAAACGGCAAGTGAATAAAAATGAGTTCTGTTTCCTGATTGCTAGTGTCTTTCTGTGTAATTTTCAATAAATGCAAACGCCATGCCTCAATTTACTCATTAAAAAAAACCAAAACAAAACACCACCACAACAACAAAAAAACAACAAAAAAACCCCCAACACAACAACAAACAAAAAAAAACCCAGTGGAATTAATTTTAGGCATCACCATTTGCCCAAATGTGACTGCATGTCAAAAGATCAAGTCATGAAATTGAGATTTAGTACTCGCAATACAGAACATGGATAGTTAAATCTTGGACCTAATTATAATACTTTTTCTGTTGCATGTCAACAAAGCTGCCAACTTAGACTACCAGTTCATTAACACACTGTTTCACAGGCATCATGTGCCTGGGTGATATGGTCAAATGGGGACCTGCTGTCTGTTTTCAGTCTATTTGCCTAAGGACAAGGGGCTTCATTGATCTAGCCAATTCTTTGTGGGGTTGTTCCCCAAACATTGAAGACACTAGTTTTCAACAAGCTTCACACATCCTCAACCAGTCAAAATTTTGAGCACTGCCATGGAGAAAGATTCAAAATCCTATCTGGGAACCTGTTCCAGTCTCTGATCATTATCATGGTAAAAAAATAAAATAAATTTCTTTATATCTAACTGTGTTCCAACTTATATCCATTGCCTCTTGTCCTATTATTGTACATCCCAGGCTGAGAAGCCTGGCCCCACCTCCACACTACCTATTGGGTATTTTAATTTTATCATTCAGAGAAAAAAAAGAGCTTTAGTTAGCAGTAGCTGCAATAGGAACCACTTTCTGAGACAAAACTGATTTTAAAAAATTCTAAGTAACCATGTTATAGCTCTCTAAAAGTGATGGCAACTGTGAGGTAATAGGAATGCTATTCCAGGGTTTCTTCATTTCAACTTACAGCCATGGCTTGTTAAAAAAGTTCTCTCCATCTCTGGCAAACTCAGTATAACTATACTGTATAGGAAGAAGAAAAAAAAAACAAAAGTACCTCTCCTTTCCTTGTTATTCCGCTGTAATTGGAAAGAACTGAAAACAAAGTGATGTTTTAAATTGTGGTTCCCTTCCTTTTACAAGATTTTGAAAATATATGTCACTTTTACTGAACTATTTTCCCAAGGGCAGCAAAGTTTCAGTTTGGAAGCACCTATGCATTAAAAGATTTTTCAGTGGCAAGCAGCTCCTTGACAGACAAAGGCACAAAGACGAATGACTGGAGACTGAAGCTAAGCAAAGCCTGACTGGAAATATTTTAAGAGTGAATGCAATTAATCAATGCAACACATCACTTAAGGGTATGCCAGATTCTCTGTAGAACATTTTAAATCAAAAATGAATGTGTTTTATAAAGATACAGTCTAGCTTAGCCATAAATTACTAGTCTGTACAAAGATGTATGCTAGATGAAAAATTTTGGCCTGAGTTTTAATTGGATGTCAAGCTAAATATTGTATTTGCTTCTTCTAACCTGGAGATTTTTGGACTCTGCAAATAAATTACTTCCAACTTCTACAAAACAGTAGTTTCAGTAAAAGTTTGGAAGGACCAGTGTAAGAGTGTGGAAGGCCTTGGATACATGATGGGATAAGCTGTGTGTCATAACTGCACCCATATGGTCTCATGTCCCAGCCTGGTGAATATTCAGGATTCTGGTTGCAAAATGACTCTTCAGTCTTCTAAAGATGCAGAAGGAAAAGAACAGAGAAGCTCAAGAGCTGTTCAGGAGCAATATTTACCAGGCACAGATGACAGCAGAAGGCATCATCCTTTCCTCCTCAGTAGTTTCTGCTGTTTCTGCCACAGAAAGGGGACAATGATCTGCTGCATGCTTGCAGTTCTGTCAGGCTGTGAGAACATCAGTGAGCAGTGCTAAGAAGAGCTGACCTGCCTAGCACAGCAGTTGGTGCAGTGGACTCAGTGTCCGGTACATCATACAGATTAGCTCTAAACTGGTTCTGTGGGTAAGCACCAGTTTCTGGAGGAAGAAGAGTTAGTTGTGTTCCTGGAGCATGTTTGGCTCTTGGCTTTTCCTTGTGGGAGCTAGGCCATGCATTCAAACACCTCCCCTTGGTAAGAACCAAGGCATGGTAAGTGGGGACAAAAGTAGGATTTATTTCAAAATCACACTCCAGATCTGAACTAAAATGCTAATGTAGGTATTGCCTTACAAGTGCTAGCCAGCTGGGCCCAGATGCAGCTGAAAAGCACAAGGACAAGGAGAGTACTTCCATATCTTCATAGCTGCAAAAGAATCTGTTGCATTTCTGATGTCTTGGGGCATAGTAACCAACTTTTCCTCACAATACAAAAGCTAGAAAATTACTAATGACTAAAACAGAGTTATTTTTGAATGTGATTTAAGGAACTGATGTTCAAACATTTAATAAGATTATTTCTGTTTTAATTTAAGAGCAAATTAAAAAATACATTTATTTATATAATTCCTTCCTCTGCCTGCAAACTACTGTGATTTGTAATGCTACTTCCTTCCTATCTTCCCCCAGAAAAGAGACTCACATGAACATGTTTTCCAGTTGAAAATGTAAAATATTCTGTTTCCTCAAAAGGTCACATACTGTATCATTACTGAAAGACATTTGTCTGCCTCTAGACTGTCCTCAAAAATCAGGACAGAATCATTCACTTTTTTCATTGTGGATTTCTGACGAAATGCATTCTCTCAAATTATTAAAAGATCCAAGCAGAGAACTTAGTCATGTTTTTTTTTTTTTTCTCAATTACTTAATCTTGTTTACAATGAACTGTTAATATCCACTACAAATTCACTTCATGTATTATAATTTCCAGATGAATAATTTCCTTCTAATAGTTTTTCCTTAATTTAAGACAATAGGTAGATTTCTCTCTTATCTAAGGATGGTTTTCTGATTTTTTTAAAAGTCATCTTCCATGCTTTCATACTACGAATGATAACACTTCAATTTTTCTGTAAAAAATTCTGTGTTCAGTTGACTTGTAGATAAGGCTGGACAGAATAAGTCTGAGGTTTTAGAATGACCTCACATGCATGACATGCCAAAGCATCACCCTGAATTCCATTTTCTTTAACCTAAAGCAGAGGCTTAGAAAAACATTTGCTCTTGACTTGCTATTAAGATAAAATAAAATGAAAGCTTCGGTAAGTTGTTCTATTAAAGATTCCTACTGTTAAAAATGTATACCTTATTTCTAGCCTTATTTTGTCTAGCTTCCACTTTGAATTATTCTTGATCATTTTCTTTGTAGTCTGAAATGGTTATCAAAAGTTCTTATACAGTTTGGCAGACAAAATTTCACCATCATCTGTCTGGGGGTCTTAACAGAATGCTTGAAATTTCTCCTTAAAAGGAGATCTTTTTACTGCATTTTAGCTATTTCATAGCTGTTCTCTGAAAAATTTGGAATTTATCAATATCTTCTGATATGAGCATCAGAACTGGACACAGAATTTCTTCTACAAACTTCCCTGTTTATCTGCCTATCCATCCAAGAACGCTGTTTTGTTGTGTAAAGCATCACACTGTGATGACAGGCTAATCATCTACCGAGATTATAGTTCTTTTCAGGAGCACTGCTTTCCAGAAGAGATGAGTATGATCCAGAAGACAGGATTATGAAACGTATTAAGTCATGCTATTCTCTCACTAATCAGGATCACTATGTGCTATTGACTTGTTTTCATTACTTCTAATTCCCTAACCTTTGCAAAGCAAATGTCTTATGAGAGATTATTTGGAAACTAACTCAAGTTATTAATAAAAAAATAAATTTTTTCTTAAGAGAAATTACAATTCCGTCAAAGCAAGACATGTTTGGCAGGAGGTAATTTTTCATAAATCCATATAGGTCATTTTTCTTTTCCCTCTGTCTGTTCCTTATCAGTCAAAACCTGTACCATGTGTTCCATTTTGTAGGACTCACTTCAGCCTGTAGCAATTCAAACCATCCTTTATAGCCTTTTAACTTACTAATGCAGTGTTAGCTTCCTTCCAGTTCTTTTGACATTCTTCAGTGGTCCAAAATATTAAAATTCATCACAAACAGCCACAATGTTCCTTGAGCAATTTTTCAGAAAACTTCACTACAAAATTGTTTAGAACAACTTGTTTTAAAATACCTAACGACCATCCTCACAAGTTACTGCAGAAAAGCTTACAGTATTTGTTTCATCATCTGTTTCCCCAAAACTGACACAGAAAATACAAGAACATTAAGTCAACACTTGTACTGTTTATACATTGCTACTGACAATACTATTTCTTCCTAACCATGAGCTAGTATCGTTAGATTTCCTTTGGTTCCCAATATACTTAAACATGTCTTACTGCTATGCTCCTGTCTCTGACCATCCTAGAATTGCAGAATAATTGGTGGGGAGGGACCTCCAGAGGCAGCCTGGAACAAATCTCTACCCCGAGCAGTGTTAATGGCATCAGATTGCCCATGACCTTGTTATGTTCCAAATTTTCCTACTTTCTGATTTTCATCAACTGTTACCACTTTTTCCTTTCTAATTTTGTTTTCATTATATGTCAGACAGTGAGCCAGTTAGCTTCTCATTTGTTTATTTTTTATAATAAGGACAGCCTGTAAATATACGGATATGGAGTAATACTATAAAACAATTCACAGTTATAAACTATGTTAATTTAAACATAGAGATTTATGTCCAATATTCCTTTTTTGTTGTTCAAGAACTTGAAACTTCTAACATATTTCATCCAGATGCAAGTCCTCCATCATACATCTTCATTTTCCCTTGTATGTATCATAACTACATCCTGAGTTCATCATCTTGTTTTCTAGTGTGACCTGATGGTCTTCTGCAAATATCAGGAAATAACTTTATATTGATTATTTGCTTCATATTTCTCTAATCTGACAGTAATCCCTTAAATATTCATTTTCTTTCAAGAGGTCACTGACATAGCAAAAAGAAATGCTATTTTTGAGTGCTCCCTCTTGACTTTTACACACTTGATCTTTCTTAAAGAGGCTGTGACTGGAATTTAACACTCCAATTATGTCAATCTTTCCAACAGGATCTGGTAATACATAAGGTTGAACTCATTTTTATAGATAAGCAATTATAGTTCTACTCATTTGAAACTCAAGTACAACTAAGTAAAGAAGGTCTTGACCACTGATATTTTGACCAACTGTGCAAAATATCATCATTTTGCTTGAAATAGGTACTCTTCCTCTCTTCCCTGTATTCTTTCTCACTTTCAGTGCAGTAATCTTTGACCATCTTAGTCAACATATCTCATCCTGAGTTTCCATTTTACTGAAGAAGAAGCCACACAATTTATTCAGTCTCTGCTCAGGATAGAAGGCAGCCACTGTTTCATTACACTGTTTCTGTACACTTCTGCCTGTTCTCTTCTTTGGCTTGTGGGCTTAACAAGATTTTTGAAGATCTTTTAAATGTTACTGTTTGTCATATTTTTGACTGTTAGCGATTGGTCATTCGGTAACTAACAGAGGCCCAAGAACTTTGCTTTCAGAAGAATAGCTTTAGCACTTTAGCAACCACCAGAAGTCATTACGGCAACAGATGTTTTAAGTTCTGTTTATCTGATTATAGACACCATTCTTGCCATTTTTGGAAAAGTTCTTATTATCAGCTGGGAAGCAGTATGTTTTCAGTACTGTGCACAGTTTCTGGAAAGCAATTTTCCTTGTTTGAGGATAATTTTAAGCCTACATAAGCTCACATTACACGCTGCACACATTTTAATATTAATGTCTACCTGCCACAGAGAGTTTTCTGAAATCCATTTACTTTGACAACTTTTCGGTCTTCTTGTCAGTATACTCAGCAAGAACTTTACCTTCCACATCCAGCCACAGAAGGCCACATGTGTATCCAGAAATAATCATATGCAACTGAGACAAACAAATGTTTTCCATATGCACCAAAAGCAGATCATAAAATAAACAACTCTAAATGCCTATTTTAATTTCACACTTATTTGCAGTGTAAATTCCTAGTTTGAATACTTGATAAGAGTTGTACTTAACTGCTGGTAAAGCACTATCATTTCCAAGGTCCAAGAAAAGTTTTAGAAGTGACTTCATAACAGATACTTTGCTTTCTTGAAAGCCATTGCTGTTGTAGGAGTTCTCTGCTGGAACTAGTTCAGGAGTTATCTAGAAAATGGCACTGGATTAAAGGTTTCATGGATCTGATGGCAGGTCAAACAAACAAAAGTGATGCATGATTTATTATAGAAATTAAAATTACTTAATGCAGAAAAGCTCTGTATGTGAACTGACATTATCCCTACTTTAGAGTTTATTTCCCTCTTCCCAATACAATCACTATAAAAATCATTATCCCCTCTACAAAAATATATATATATTAATCATAGCACTATGATAAAATAAATCAGTTATTTGTGTATGAAAACCAAGCAAACAGATTACCTCGCAATGACTCTGCTCTCATCTAGAAATACATGAACCCAGAACTAAAAGTTTTGATGCTCTGGCAATTACCAATAATGCCTACATTTTCCAAATTACAATGTGTGAAAGATAAACCCTCTTCAGTGTTCTAAACCTAACAGGAACTGCTATGGCTCAGCAATTTCAGAATCACAGGATCACAGAGCAACAGGGGAGCTCAGGAGATCAAATAATCCAGCATCCTGCTCAAAGGAGGGTCAAACCAATGTTATTTGTGTTATGAAGATCTTTGTTTTTCAGAAATACTTATTTGTGCGTGGAGTCAATTCAACTCAGAGGTTATAGTCCCCTGTTTCATTATTATTGCTTTTAAAATCTGAAGGGGGATTTGGAAAAAAAAAAAAAACAACAAACAACCAGTAACAACAAATGCATACTGAATCAAACAGGATTAAAATAAAATCTGCTCATAGTTTTTAGCTGATAAGGGAATCCATAGTGATTTCAGCCTATCAATGTAATTTCGTTCCTCTTACTGCAAATTTTTAGTCTACTGTACAAAAATAAACATGAAGAATGGGGGCTACATTCACAGAGTCACAGAACAGCTGAGGTAGGAAGGCACTTTGGCACACTGTCTAACCCAATCTCCCTGCTCAAGGTAAGGTCGACTCAAGCAGGTTGCTCAAGGCCCTGTCCAGTCAAGTTTGATTATATCTCCAGCGATGGACTTTCCACACTTTTTCTGGTTTTGGTCACTCCTACAATGCCATGGAATTTCCTGCATTTTGGTTTGTGCCCGTGTCCTCCTGTCCTTTCACTAGGCACCACTGAAAATAATCCAGCTCTGTCTTTCTTCACTCATTCCCATCAGGGATTTATACACATTGACATGATTCCCCAATCCTGCTCTCCAGCATAAACAGTCCCAGCTCTCTCAGCTTTTCCTCATATGGCAGACACCCCAAATAATTAATCATCTTTGTGGGCCTCCATTGGAATCCTACCAACATGTCCATGACTCTCTTGTACCAAGAAGCCCAGATCTGGACACATCAACACACCACTCCAGATGTGCTCTCAGCAGGGCTGTGAAGAGGGGAAGGATCAACTTCCTCAGCCTCTTGATTACAGTCTGACTTATGCAGTCAGGCCCAGCAAACCGAACATCTCCAAGGACAGAGAACGCACACCACCCCTGGGAAACTTGTTCCAATGTTCGACCACTTGAATGTCCATTTTTCTTCCCCATCTACTCAGAAGTTCCTTTATTCCAACTTTAAAGTATCCAGATTAGGGAAAACATTTATGCTAAAACTAGAGAATACATCTAAACCAGGATCTCATTTGTGCACTGCAAAGATAGCTCTAATTTTTATGGTTTTAGATATTTCAAGTCTATTTCTAAAGAAAAAATAAACTTAGGGTCAAATAGACATAAGACATCATTATATAATGTTTGTAACCTCTAACTACAATACTAAGATATTTCCACCTGAAGGAAGAACTTTTTGATAACTGTTTTATGCAAAAGTTATTACGAAATTACTACTTCATCCAAGAGAAAGATATATAGACAAATAAAAACACAGAATTAGAAATACTGGCAGATCAGTATTCAATTTTGCTCAATTTCATTAAATTATACTTATATTAATAAAAACTTCATTCTTCTGTTCTGCATGTCCCATTATACTTTTACAGTGCAGAATTTTATACTTTTTATGTTCAAAGAAAACCAGACATAATACCATGGAAAAAAATCTGAAGTTTCATAAATATTTATTTATACATCATTAAAGCAGTGCATAGAATTCAGGAATCAACATACAGAGACAACTATCTTGAAAATATGGAGATACTTAGTCTCTGAATGTGCTTGAAGAAAGCTTAGAAAACACTAAAAAGGTTTTGAAATATTAGAGCTTTTATGTCCAGATTGCATACAGAACCAAAAGAGCTAGAAGACTGTAATATTTGGTACGTGTAGAGTACTTTCGTATATGATGTCATGACTCCCTTAGCTGCAACTTGTGTTAAAATGTGGAACATCATGATCCATATGTTAGGGTGCTGAAGAATCTCTACAGTGATTGTGGAAAACACTTGCTCTGAATTTCCAAAAATGTAGTGTAATCAGTACCTAAGTTACATAATATTCTTCCTCTTTGAATACATTTTGAAAGTTATGCATTAGATTACAGAAAAACTAAAGATTTCCCTTACTTAATAAAAAAAAGTTCCAGTCACTTGTTCCTGTAAGACAGATAATTTGAATGTCCTATTCTGAAATTACTCCAAAGAATTTACAATATTTTACATGGATATAAGTTCATATATGCAAAAATGTCACATCCTACATTTAATAAAACTTAAAGAGTGTATGACTGATCTTATCAGCTCTAAGTTACATCTTCAGGAGAATAGGGGATGGATTGTTACTCTATTCATTCCTGGAATCTTTGAAAATGAGCCCTAAGCTATAACCAATAAACCAGCTATTTGTTGGTCTTATCCTTACCATGTGCTTATATTGTACAACATAACTGTATGTAGCATAGTGAATATGAATTCAGTTATCAAAGAAATTAAGTATCCCAGTATCTGCAAGTTAAATACTGCAGAATACAAGTTGTGGGAGCTGGGTCCCAGAAGAGGACCTTAAACTCTGTGCACATTTCACCTCCTTGTAACATGAACTGGAAATAATGGTGGTGCACAAATTCAGCTGAAAACAAGCTATTTACTAAGCAGGGCATATCAAGCTGACAAGGATGCCAAGGGTAAATGGTGACTGCCTCATCCCTCTCTCTGCAAAGACCAGAAACATCAGTCAAGGCATAAGATCCCTAGATATATCCCTGCAGACCACAGGCTGAAGGTGAGCACTGATACCTGTTCTGCCAAAGCTGCTGGCTACAGTTCATTATTTTTATCTAAACACATTGCCTGCCAGAATGTAGGAGCACTTATATTTTACAGACAGTACAACACTCTAAGTCCTGTCCAAGAGAAAGGAAGCATATCTGGGGCATCACCCTCAACTTGAGGCCCTGTAGCTGCCTTTATCATCATCCTAAGCTCAGGGTGCCAGCCACCCTGTGCAGTCTTCTCCAGCCTCACGTCAGTGGTGCCCCACTGCATGCCAAAGTATTTAACAGGTTCATGTGACCAGAAAAAGAGAGCATGTGAGGGACAATGACCCCCATAATCTACTGGTTATGGCACTCAGATGTGATTTTGATTGTCTTATGGGAGGACTGTACACCTTCAAATTTCTGGGCAAGTGTTCTGAGTTTATTATTTTAACAGTCATAAGCACCAGCATCTTCTTTAATGCCTCATCTGCGGGAAACATCTTGAAGAAAAACAGTATATTTTGTTAAAGCCTATTTCTGCTGCTAAGTGACAGCAACTCACATTGATTAGAGCAGTTCCAGATAGGATGCACAACAGCAAATTCCTACATATCCTGCCTGGAACCATGTGAGACAAACAGAGAGCTGCCTTGTACATTTAGGTTTTCCTAAAATCTGGCAGAATCTTCACTAAGGGGATTTCTTTTCAGTCAGTGTGCTGGTCTGCAATGTATAATATTGGTTTAAAACCTCAGTAGAGGCATACAATTTCCCCTGTGCTGAGCCCATAAAGTTGTTATGAAAACTTTTAAAGAGATTTCTCCAGATGACTGTTAGATTGCAGAACAGGAAAAAAAATATTTGGGTAATAACTTTTCATTTTGTTCATTACAGCCACTTCCACAGCAGCCAATTGTGATGTTAAAATTAGAACTGCAGTTTTATATATGGCGATTAACCACAGCGAGCAGTTGCAGTGTGATGGAAGACCAGATATGGTTTCAGAAATACCTGGCAAACACACATACTCTAAGAACGTCCATGCTCTTTCAGAGCAATTAAGCACAAAGTTGGGCTCTTAAGCTCACTGTGCAGCACACAGGGAGAATGAAGTGCCTCAGGATGGGACTCAAAGGCAACAGCCACGCTGGGCATGGAGGCACTTAGAGCTTGAGTAGTAAGCCATTCCGGGCTAGAAGTGCATTTGAAATCCCACCCTCCACAGGGCTTAGGCAGCAGACTTTGTAACTCCGTGTTCTTGGGGACGTAGGCATTTCATTCTTTCCCACTCTTACGCTTTCAGGTAAACTTGAAAGTGGGTATGCTTATTATTCCATATAAATATTGGTTAGAGCACCCCAAGAGAAGTGAAAACCCATCCCTCTCTTCAGTGACATAGGTACTTAGGCAGAGAATAGTTATATCAGTAATCACCAAAAGAGAAGCTGAGACAGTACCACTTCCAATCCATAAATATTAATTTCACTAGGGTAAGCACCAAGTTAGGATCATCTGAGACAGTTCGCTGTAGCTTTGATGTTTTGTGGCAAGACAGAATTGCCTCTCTCAAATGCCAAAAAAGCAAAGGTGGCAAAAAAACCCAGAAATCCTGATAATGACAACAGTAATCATGATGACAATTCAGAAAAGTGACATTTGTTTGATCTTTTTTCTGATTTCTTGAATAATGACTGTAGAAATGGCAGTCTAAAATACTGGCAAGCTCACAAGTACCATCAGTTGGGACTGGAGCCCTCCTGAGAAAACCAAGCAAGCATGGAGGCCTTTGTCGTTGGCTACTGAGAAGACAGGCAGAATAGAACATTTGCACTCCGAAGCAGTGCAGGATCAAGGGCAAAGTCTAATGAAAAGTTTATGAGGTGAACACTGGGACTGGGCCTCAAGGCATCCTCATACAGTGAGGTTACCAAAACTCATTCCATACATGGACAAGTCTGAAGCTCTATGGAATTCATGTGCTCCATATTTCATTATTCACTTACGGAGTTGAGACAATAACATTATGCTTGAGGGTGAGGTTTGCTTTTTGGGACTATATATGTTATAAATTCAGCTTTTGGGGAACACATTCAGGTAGGGTTAATATAATCTCTGGACAGGTGCCTAAGACTTCCAAAGTAGCACTATGAACCCACATATTCTCAGTAAACGTGAATCATTGGATTTACTGCGGAGTGTCTCCCCACCTTTACAGTTATGCTAACAAAGTCATACTCCATGTGAATTCATTTGTGACTGGAGACACAAGCTGTCTTTGCAAGGCGATTATAATACTATAATATAATAATCTGTCTGCTGAACAGTGGAATATTGGGCAACAACATTTAAAGTTTCATTTTCCTGGTTTACATAACCAGTTACACCACTGAACTAAGCAGAAAACTGCACCCTGTTGGTTCATCTGTAGTACTAAATGTGGACTTCTGGACATAAAAATAAACGCCTACTGTTCAAATGAGCAGTCGGCAAGCCATGACTAATTGGCAACTTGTTGCCTTTACATCCTCCTAGCACTGCTTGTGGCAATGGGAAATGGAGAAGTTAAAAATGAGGTTAACAGAAAGACCAAACTACAAAATTATTTGTACAAATATTATTACTCATTTTTGTTGTCTTTCTGTCATAATGACTTAAATTAAAAAAAAAAAAAAAAGAAAAAAAAAAAAAAAAACAACCAACGAACCAACAACAAACACACCCACAAAAAAACACAAATACCAAAATCTTCTTTTAAGACAATGTATGTAGCAGAATCATAAATCTCTTATTGTGGTCTAGCCATTGGATGGTGAATAGGAGACAAGTCAAGCCAGTGCAAGCGCATTTGTTATAAGGAAGGATTTGTGTTATAATTAAGGATATGGCTCATGCAACCTTGAGTACAGTCTATGCATAAGGTGTCTCTATGATAATTATAGCCACAAAAACAGCAGCTTGAGGTCTTGATCAATAAGGGTGGATGTGTCAGGCAAGGAAACTCAGGGCCCCATAGTTGCACCTTTCTGCCCTTTCCTCTAAAAAAAGCAAAGAAATTAAACAATTGTCTGCATTCTTCTCTTTCTTTCCAAGTCAAAACCAGCATAAAGACAGGAGCTTATCACATTGTTGGAAAGTCTCCCAAGAGCAAGGGCAGAATCACATTAGTCACAAGAGTTTTCACGCTGGCAATTCAAAGAGCTCATTATCAACATTACTGTTAACATCATTAAGCATTATCACATTTGGCAACTGTAACATCACTGAATTTTAATAGTAAAGACATAAGGACTTGAAAAGATTCCATGAAATTTGCTAGGTAGAAATTGTTTCTTAAACTTCTGTCTCTATAGCCAAATTTGTTCCAGACTGGCCTGACTACAGTTTCTAATCTCTAATTATGACCTCCTGTATCAATATCCACAAATAACATGCAGGAACTCTATATAAGAGTGAACTGTTGGTTCTGATCCTTCCTTCTCTTTCAGATTTGCAAATTCAAATTTTTTAAACTACTCATAAGCAAGCAGAATAATGCAAAACAGGTGAAAGGCAAAAGGAACTGGACAGCAAAAAGTCACAGAAAAAAATTTTCAAAGCAGGTTGCTTATGTAGCATCCCACCTATGCACGTCAGCCACACTTCCGAATGTAACTTAATCCAAATGCAATATAAGAATGCAACTACATTGATCTGAAACATAACAGTTCCCCATATAATGTATGTATATATGTATGTGTGTGTACGTATATATGTAGGTACACATGTGAGAGAACCAGCACCTTAGTGTTCATCCTTTTTGTTATTATTTGATTCGCATTTTGTTAATAAGAGAGAAACATAATACTGATCTTCTCTATTGCTTGCTCAGTCAATCTTCTTTTCTCAGTAGCATTCAGAGCCTTCAAAAAAGAGTCAATAAATATCTGCTTACCTAAACAAATCTTTGGGTTGATTGTTTCAATTAACAGGAGACATTAGGAAAATAATCTCTTTCGCATGAGTATGTCTTTACAACAAAAAAACCCACATTATTATCACTGGTGCAAGTCTATCCTAGAACTGATCTCTTCCTTGCAGCTACAGATATTCTTAAACAGAATAACGGATCCAGTTTGAGAGTTTGTTTGCAAAGCATTCAGCTTTTGATATATAAGTGTAGACTATTTCAAACTGAGACTGTCATCACTCTTATACAAGCTCCTATTTTCAAAAGGGTTATGACAAAGAACTTGCTCTGTTTTAAAGAACAAATGAAATCTTTTTTATGTCAACATGGCAACATTTAATAGTGTATACAGAATTGTAGCTCCCAAGCACTTCTTGCGATACTTTAGACTGCTGAACTTGAGATCACTCACTTGCCAATCACGTATTTTATTGTTCCCTCATCTGAATATTGAAGGATTTGAAGAAACCTTTTACAAGCTGTGCTACTAATCTTTTTACTTACAGGAATAAAAACAATATAATGAATCCACATCCTGATACATATTGTGCCCTCATGGCAGCTTAGTTATAAATGACCCTAGAAGTTTCCTCGCTTAGCGTGGTAACATAACACAAACAAAGCTCATAGTGGTTATATTGCCAAACCTGCCATAGCTTATCAATCAGCTTGTGATACCCTGACTATCGGATAGTAAAGTCTAATGGAATTATGCAAAATAATGAAAGATGAGGACTACACTTCACTGGGGAAATGCTTTCCTTTACTCTGAGAATTAGGAGCAGAATGTGTCACAGCTTAACACAGAGGTCAGAAATTTCAAGCTACTCATCTCCTCAAAAAGAACGAAACCACAGAAAGACAAAGAAATCAAAGTAAATCTGGATTTGCAACTCCAGTTAGATATTACAACACAAATAGCCAAGAAGAGATTCTGAAAGACCAGAAAGTTGCAATTCTGGAACTATTTCTCAGTAACAAAAATAAGCTTAGACTCAGTAACTTAAGCTTTCTATAGCTGTAACTATTTGAATGTGATGGGAAATAAAAGGAAATGCCTTATTACAAGTCTATGCTTAAGAGCTGTGCACTATGTTCCTGTTCTCAGTCTAATCCTAGGATGAAACCTTCTTACTCCAAACATATATTGTTTCAGCGGCACTTTTATATACATTTATTCGGGCTTTTCCAACAGAACCTGGAGGCTCTTCTGCTATGGTGATCATATTTACTTTCCCTGACACTGAGATTTTGTTTTTGCTATCTGTGCTAACTAAGACTAAAGGAAATAAATGCGTTTCCATAAGTTCAATTAAAACATATCTCTCTCTTGTTTTATAGGTCTTATTTTAACCCAGTTGTGTTAAAACTCAACTGATGCCTCGAGACCTATAAGTCTCCAGGAACTGCTCTAGAGGTATGGAGTACCGTGAATATCAAGAATTAAGATAGATGCTGTACTGGTTGTAATACTAGACAAATCACATTCCAAGAACACTATAGTGCACTTGAGAATCAGGCCCTTAGAAAAGCTCCTATTATATAAGGATTTGTACTTCAGCGCTTACTTTTATATAAACATATTAGCAATGTATTACATCTTCAGTGGAGCATAATTAAGCGTTTTTTGGTTTTGAAGGCCAGTGAATATTTTATTTCCATTTTAAAATTACATAAAGGTGCTTTCTTTTTGCAACTGGGTGGTTTATGAGTTTCTTCTTCAATCTGTGCCCAGGAGCTGCTTTTGCTGAATTTGTATGCATTATGCTGTCCCTCAAAACAAGTAATTAGGTAACTGCTGCCACAACAGCATGCAGGGGAAAGCGGGTTAATGAGAAAGCTTTCCTTGTCCTGTTTTAGGACAGTAACATGAAGAAAAACATCAAAGGAAGAGAGAATGAAATGAAAAAGCAGATTTAAGATTGTGGGAACTGTAGTATGAAACGATCAAATTTTATCACAGCTATTTTGCCTTAACTTGATGTATTTACCTCCTTACTGTGGCCACATTTTTATGTTCCAAGGACAGCAACAGCTATGGCAGAGAGTGCTTTTAACTTCATATAGGTCCACTCAATCCAGGCTGGTCAAAGAGACTGGAATGAAAACAATCCTTGGGCTTTTCAAGGCAGCTGTTAAGGAACAGACCAGTAAGCTGGGCTGTAGAACACACTCAATGTTGCCTTTCAGAAAAAAAATAAATTAAGCAGTCACTCTGACAAACAGCATACCAAAATAACCAACTCCAGCTTTCCAGAAGTTACAGGTATGGTAAAAATAGCCAGAAGGACCATATTTGGGGCACTAATGGTAAAAGAAGCTTGAAACCCGCTTTCTAGAATATTTCAAATGTCTCAATATTCGAAGAAATGCAATACCACAATCTGAACGTTTTTGAGTAAATTAATGATTGCCAGGAACCAACCAAAAAGTGAAAAAGTTATCGTATTTTCAGTGAAGTGAGACAGTTTTCAATCAATATAACCTTTAAAGCAGAAAAATCATGTATAAATGGGCAATGAATTAGTATCTTTTTTCCCTGAGCTAGCTTTCAAATAAGAAACATAAAACCAAGATTTGTATAAAGTCATACACTGGGAAAAACGCAAAGGGGATCTCAAAATTCTGTGCTGCAATTACCGAAAAACTTTAATAATGCTCCTACCTACCAATGGGAGATTTCAAGCCAGGTTTGTGGGTCCCAGAGTAATAAAAGCAATGGGATTAAAGAATCCAAGGGTGATTCTTTGGGCTTGCAGAACTTCAGGTACAATCAAAGAGTGTCATTAATGGAGTGTTGGTGCCACACAGTTATATCCCCACAAATTGTATGACATTTCTCAAAGGAAATCAAGAGAAGACACACTGACCAGCTGTGGGTTAGAAGGAAATTTAGTAGCACTACTGTCCACTGGGTTGGACCATACAGGAAACGGACATCAGACAAGGTACTAGAAAACATGTTATGAAAAAAATCTCAAATCTGAAAGAGAAATCAGTGTATATCACAGTCCTCCTTGTTCAGCGTAGTGAAGATGCCAAATCACAAGTCATTTCCCAAAGAAGCAAACCTCAATCTTCGTATCGTATCAGGAAAGGGAGGAGGAGAGAAGGAAGAGATGGCAACCAAAGCTATCAATCTACTTTTCCAAAACACTTCCATAAAAAGCAGCAGCAAATAGAATTAAACCAGTTTGAGCGGACATGAAGGGATATCTTTTGTAGCAGTGAAGGAATTTGCAACAATAGCTGCAGGGTGCAATATTGAGACATTTTGGTAACTGAGTAAGATTCTACCTGGCATGTCTATCCCAGCTGAGGGCCTGTGAAAGCCACAGAATAAAAGACTTCAGCCTTCTTTCACAGAAAGTACAAAAAAACCCCAAAACACAAACAAGAAGTGAGACAGAATACTTAGATAAAATTACACCAGGGAAAACAAAACAAAGCACACACATCCATTATTTATTCTGATAATAAATTAAGCTGGGGTATTGTAAACACCTTGTTTGGAAAAACACCAATGCTTGTCTGTTACACTATGGGGATGGGTTGTTGGTTGTTTTTTGTTTGCTTGTTTGTTTTATGTATTTTATTTTTCTTCAAGAGACTGTTCAGATTCAAGGAAGGAGTATATGGAGGAGAGGGAATGTCTCATTTCTTCAGAATTAAATGTGTTTTCCCAGACCTGAAGTATACTACATAGCAAAGTGACACCCTTGCCTTTCAAGTCTGGGTCTGTACCCTAGACCATCATTCATTCCTTCCACATCATTGATCCAACACTAAACAGAAATGAATGAATAATTATGGGAAAAAAGCTAAGAACAAAAATAACAAAAAAGATATTTTTTTTCTGTCAGAACATGCAGTCATAGTTAGAATAAATATACAGGTTCAGACTTCAACAGCTTTCACCTAACTCAAGAGCCATATTTAAATACTTTTATTCACACTTTCTATAATGAACTGAACGTGCTGATGTTAGATCAAATGGAAAAAAATAGAGTGTATACTGTAGTTTGTTGTTTTTTCCAACAGTAGAAATACAAGACAAATGAGATGAAAAAGAACAGTTAATCATATTTAAAATAAAGTGAACGCTGGAGAAAAAACAATTTCAAACTGAAGGAAAGCCAGGTTAAGCCAACTTATCTCCCTATAAACCAATTTCATACATTTAAGCAGAAGACAGAAAAAAAAGAGGAAGGTTCTACTAAATCTTCCAGCCCATTTGGAATACAGGATGTGCATTTCTTACCATACCTCAGCCTGGAAATTTTCTGAAGTTTTCAGTTTAATCTTTGTCGACCAAATTTCTACTATTAATGACTATGTAATGCTAATGTCTTCTCTGGGGTACAACTGAAATAATGCACTGGGAATCAGGGCCAGTGTTTTTATCACTATGAAAGAACACTCACCACTAAATTTATTCTTCTGGCCTAGACTAGTCTCCCCTATGCACTGCAACATTCATTTCTCTAAGTCTAAGGGCGAACATACAACTAACTTCCCAAATCTAAGTCTGCTCTACATCATGTATGTCCACATCCATCCACACCCAGAGAGACACAGTCTAATTAGGAGGAATGGTGCTGCTGATCTCTTTCAACTCCCCTTGTGTTTTCTTTCTCAGCAGCAACCACAGAGCTTCAGCAGGGCAAAATCAATAACAGCAGAGCTCCTGCTGGCAGCTTCTATCAAGGGGATGACTGGCAGAACTAAAAGGTCTGTCTCCCTCCAAATTTGCCAGACCTTCTCTCAGATGAGGAGAAACTTCACATGAAATTATGCATGAAGGTCAGGCCTGCTGTGTTTCCTTCCCGTTCAGGAGCTCCCAAGCATTCCTACGGTGCAGCGAGCAAAACTTCCTTATGTGCTCAGCTAAGTCCGGAAAGCAAGACAGGAACATCATCAGGTTTGAACCTTATATAACAAGACTTTAAGAGGTGTTTCCTTTCACACACTTTGTCTATCTACAAAAATCCCTCCAATCCCAGGAGATAAAATAGGAAAGCAAAGGAGGGAAAAAAAAAAAAAAAGGAAAGAAAAAAGAGGATTATGATTATGATGGTGAATTGTGGGCCAAGAAGCTGAAGACTCTAGTTTTGTGGTGCATTGGGTCATCCCAGTGGGAAAAAGGCCTGCTCAAGTGAGACCACCTGCATCTCATAGATACAAGTAGCTAATCGCCTTAGTCAAAGACTAGTTAAAATGCCCTTTTCATTGCTCAAGCTAATAATACATGGAAATTGTGCAGTGAAGGCAAAAGTAGCACAAACTTACTGTGCTGGAACAAACATGATAAAGAACATTAAAAAAATAAATTAATTAATTAAAAAAGACCATGCTCCAAGTAACAACCATGAAGATTCAGAAAGTTCAGATATTACCAGGAGGAAATTTGATTCAGTGGCCAGTATAGAAACATCTGTGATGACGTGCATTATTTAAGTGTTAAAAAATGCCATTTAAAACCTGCATAGAGTTGTGAAATTCTGTATTAAAAAGTATTTTGATGAGTAAAAGAGCCAGCTAATTGAGCCTGGTTTCCTACAGATACATGTGGCTTAAGCTTCTAAACACACAAACCAGCTCCTACTTCCTATCCTTCTGGGCCTCACCTCTCCTCTGTATTTTCTCAGCTTTGTTTCTCTCTTTTTTAACTCTCTCAACACAATCAGTCTCCTTCCCATAAGCTGCAGCTGGACAGGGAGCACCGCACATCATGGCTGGCTCAAAGTTATCTTTGTGCTCACACTGCAGCCTCCCTTCTGTTCATGTGGATCCCTCTCCTCAGCAGTTCATTTTCACAGAAATGAATAGAAGCTAATAATCTTTGGTTGCAATCGGGTAGTGGTCAGAAATTGTTAGGAGGAACTGACCATGAAATTGTATCAGCCTTGTTTCAGTAGGAAACCAAGGACAAGAAACATCATTAATTTTCTCAAACACCATCAGTCTTTCTGCTAGTTCAGAGATGGGATCTTGAATGCCTGTGGATCTCTGGGATAATAACACAAGTCTCAGGGTAGGCTCTTTAATACTCAGTTATACTGAGCTTGAGAACTAAAGAAGTTTTCCCGTTCTAACATGTGAACTTGCCCTATATCAACATGGGAGACTTATACTTGCTGGAAGTTGGGCCCATAAAATGAGTAATACATCATGATTACGGCACCTAGAATTTTCCTAGAAAATTTTCCAGCATGAGATGCTGAATACAGAACAAGGTTTTTCTCTCTCTTGAATGTTGTTACAATCTAATCACTGGATCACTTGCATCAGTTAGCAGCCTAGAAGTCAGCAGTTAAGACTCGATTGCATTAAATATGTAGAAACAGAGAATACTCTAAGGAAAAGGTAATATCTATGTTTTGTTTTGTTTTTCTGGCAGAGGCTTATTTCCAGGGATAAAGAAAATTGGAAAAGAAGCAGGAAATGAAGACATCACAACAAAAGAGAAAGGCAAGTCTCCAAAATGGAGAGTTTCCCAAATTAATGGAGATGGCCAGTTTGATAAAAAAACCTCACCCTGGTTAAATGTTAATGCCAATATAGCAATCAGGAAAAGTGAGAGATGAACATGGAAAATAGGAGAAACAGCAATCTACAAATTAGACACTTATGCCACTGAAAGAAATTCACATGGAGAGGTAAACTATTGATGGATATCCTGGAATAGAAGACTGAATTGCAAGCTATCTCCTCTGTTTTGCACTACCTGGATACTAACAGGAAAGCTTCAGTGTATGAAACAAAAATGCATAACTGGCCTTTTACAAGACATTGTAGATACTGTTAATGATTCTTCATTCTGCTTAATGCCCTTGAAAACACATGGAAATGAAATAGGGATAAGACAAATCTTGATGTATTTGACATTGACATATTTGTATTTGACTTATTGGGTAACTGCCCGATATTAGACCTTCATGCCTGTATGACCTAATGTCAGATGCACAGAATATTATTGGCACTTTTTAACCAAAATACCAAAGGTTCAAACTGATTCCACACCATCAACTGGACATCAAAGTTGCATGTGCAGCCTCCAGCCCATGCTCAGACTGTCACTCAAGAAAGGTCTGCTGGCACACAAAAATTACTTACAGGGAAGTTTTTTATTTGAGAAGCTAAGGAATGGGGGTCTCTATCTGCCCTACTAAGAACGTGCGTTCGGAAAACAGTTGGCAGGTTGTCACCTACTATCCCTCAGTGAAAGTCCTTAAGGATGACTTCAGTGTTTGCAGGCTAAAGCAACTTACTCCTTCCACAGATAGAAAATGCTCCATTAAAAAGTCATTAATTTTGTTACAGTAATAGATAATTAAATCAGCCAGCAGCTGAAGGCAGACAGTTGAGAACAGAATCTCCTGTTCTGTTGCTGATCATAAGAAAATTTATCAAGGTGGGGGAGGAAAAGTACCCTCTGTTTATATTTGGTACAGATACAAACCAAGTCACCTTCAGAGCGAGACTCCTCTCAAGCTCTGATAGTCTCCCCTATTTCACATTGTTACAGGCCACCAGTGAACTGAATTAACCAGTGAAGTCAAAAATGCAGTGTCATTATTAACAGTGTACAGTAAGAGGAGTAGAGACTGAAGCTGTCTTGCAAAAATTTATTTCGGTGTTTTTTTTATTCCCCTCTCATCACTGCTGTAACATTGTCTGAGTAGCAAATGCAATGTGATTATTTCCAGCACGTTTCTACTCTTTGCCTTTTACTTCGTTGCATGTTTTTGGAGTCCTTTTACTGAAAAGAATGAGGAAGAGGCAGAAAAGAAAAATTACCCCAAAGAGAGGAAAAGTAGTCACACAGAAGCCTTGAATTCAGGGTTAAAAGCCTTTCAGGAAAGTTTTGCAGGTAATCTCATCTCATATCATATTTGCCAACAAAAGTAATTTTCCAGTTTTATATTCTGTGAATCTCTTTTTCCCTATTCCTCCCAGTACTATGAGTATCATCCTGCATTTCTCCTGTGTGGAAGACAGTCATCACTTTGCTAAACCACATGACACCTGTCTAAATCAAAATCAAATACTCCTGCTAAGGTTAAGAGCTCAGTTTTTGTGACTGCCTGCATAGGAAGAAAACTGATAGAGTAAGACATCAAAATGCATATCCTCTATTAAATAATACAATGTCAGGTTAGTTTTTGTCTAAATGCTTTGTTTTTTCTTCTTGATTGTAACATAAAATACATGAATTTGTGATCACGATGAAGTAACTACATGAGTTTGCTGTGATTACCTGAGGTGAAGTTTCAAATTTTGAGGGAGGACAGTCTTGTCTTGTATTGGTCTGAATATTATTGCTCCACTTCCAAGAACTACAGATTTCTATTTCTTCTATTCAAGCTATGCTTTTAATCGAAGATGTTTATGACAGTCAATCTAGAGGAGTGGAAGGATTTGTACTCCATTTCCCCACTATCTTATGCATGCTATATGTGCTGATTTGCAGATGCACATATTTCTGTCACTGTAGGACATAACAATTTCACAAACTGTATTTACGCTCTTTCCTCCTATATCATCCAATAAGCCTCACCACACTTCCCAGCCATGTCATCATTTGTGTTCTTTCATCATTCAGTCAATCAATTTATAACAACCTGACACAAAGTGGAGTTATGCCATGTGAGGATTTATCTAGTGCCTGCAGGATACTAAGCCCAAGCAGCGGAGAATCCCTTGATGTACTGATATCATTAATAATGTTTAAGACTTAGTCACAGCTGTAGTGGTTAAATACAAAGAAATACATGCTGTCTAGTAGCAATGCTTCATATCATTATATAAGTTAACACATATATTGACAAATTCAGGCATTTAAAAGCAAACAGAGGCTTTCTACTTGCCCTTCCTTATTGACTGAGCAACTGCATTAGCAAATTGATTTTCAGACCTTAGCAGCCTGAACTTGACTGCAAATGAAAAGGATTTAGCACAATGAAATCCAACTCCTTAAAACATCCTACATCATCTCAAAGTTCCACATGACAAATTCCAAAAAACACAGAGCCCCAGACACATATTTTATTACAGGCCATGGACTAGGCCATTTTCAAAGGAAAGCATTAAGCTAGTAGTTTCAAGTTTTCTGTTGTTTTATCCATTCTGCCCCAGAGATACACTATTATTTTGTTTCCATAGTAGAACTGATGTTTTTCATATCAGAAAAAATCCTGAACCATAAGAAAAAAGTATCTGATATGACAAGCATTGCAAACACAGTTAACAAGCTACTTTAATTA
The DNA here is from genome assembly GCF_037038585.1 of Patagioenas fasciata. Classification (NCBI taxonomy): domain Eukaryota; kingdom Metazoa; phylum Chordata; class Aves; order Columbiformes; family Columbidae; genus Patagioenas; species Patagioenas fasciata. The sequence goes on from NC_092521.1 coordinate 66,440,499, forward strand.
TCCTCCTAAGATTTTCCCATTTGTACTCCGATCATCATCTTCTTCACAAACTTAATTATGCCTCATTTGTTTGTTCTGCACTAATCTCAGTGAGTATTCCAGGTGGAGAAAAGGAGTCTGTTTGTAACTGAAACCTCAAGTATTTGTTATATTTCATTGTTTTATTATTTTGCTATAGAAAGTTTTGTTTATTTTAATAAAAATGATACAAGCTTATCTTTAGGCAATATGAATACTGAGTAGGAAGCCAGGGCATTTCCACAGATGAAAAGCAAAACTGGCTGCCTACCATGCATGAACAGCCATCAATCCAAAGATCATCACTAGCCAGATGATTGAAGAAGTGAAGAAAATCATGCTGTTATCATCTGCATTTTAAAGATTAGTATTAAGAAATTCCGATTCCTCAGTAGAGGGAACCTTTCCATAAACTTGACCTTTGAGAAAGTCAGAAAGAAGAGCTGGGAATAAACGTGCTTTGTGAGTCAAATACTGAGATACACACCCAGTTACTACTTAAGATTCATACACTTCCAACACTTTTAAAGTCAATAGGAATTATTTTATTATGACTGAGTAAAGATCCCAGTGTATCATAATTTAAGGCCTGTTGAGTTGTTTCCTCTGACTTTGGATAATTCCTAGATTTGCTCAGCTACCATCACTGAACTTCATTTCATTTAGGTTGCGTTTTGAGATACATTAATTTTATTTAATTAATCTACTGAGACACACAACTTCTGCCCCATACTCACAAGCCTGAAAATCTAGTACTATGTAAAAGTAGCTGTTGTTCTTTACACATAACTTCACTGATCTTCAAAACTGAGATATAGTTATTACACAAAATATTAAGCTTAAAAAGCATCAAATACTAGATTTCTAAATTAAAAACACAAAACAAAACAAAAAACAGAGATACAAGATAGTCAGCACTTGAATACATTCCACTTCGTGCCTTACCTGAACCAAATTCCATCCCTTTAGAGATTCAGCAATGATAGAAGTAACTGTTGCACATACACCACCAAAAACCATCAGATGATTAGGTCCATATTTTATTGCATCATAGAAGGCTTTGAGTCCTTTTGCATTGTCACACTGGGGAAAAAAAAAAAATAAAGAGGCAATGTTCAACATCACAAATAACATAATTAACTAAGAAATAAACTACTAAGCAGGAAAAAAACCCAAACAAACAGGGGTTGTACTGATGTAAAAATTGTACAATAAATAACATCTTAAGAATCAAACATTAAAAATTGAAGCACTCAGGTCTGGACCTGTAACGTGCTGTAGTCAAAGAACAGAAAAGCCCTTCCTTACATTATTCAAAACCCCTTATTTCTTCCTTCCAAGCCACAGCTGCAACATCTGAATTCTGATACCATCATTTGACAAAGAATAAAAGAGCCCCAACAAAAAAGGTTGACTGAAACCTCTTCCTCATTCAGAACTACTATTTCCTAAAGCAAAATTCAGAATATAAGACCAGAGGTCAGCAGGACTTCAATAGCTGGAGGAAAGATTTACACTACTCATGGTCTCTGTAAAGAAAGCTTTGTCTCTAACGAAGACTCTAAGTAACCTCTCCGTAAGGTCCAACTTCAGTATTCTGTTCAAAAGCATATAGTAGAGAGCCTGTTCTTTAGAAGGACAACACATAGTCTTCAAAAAAAAAATCAAAATAATACTCTCCTTTAAATTGTTAAGAATTTGTTGGTCTGCTCTCATAGTCCACCCTGCTTTGAGCAGAAGACTTGGCTAAATGACCTTCTGAGGTGCCTTCCTATCTGACCTATTCTGGGCTTCTCTGATAATTAGTTTGTTATTTCAGGTGTAAAGAATTTTACCATAAACCAAGACCAGGACTGAAAACTAAGAAACAAAGAGTGATGCTTGTCAGTATGGCAAAATATTATTAATAACATGCCTTGAATAGAGTAGCATCAGTCATTCATAACTTATGTAGTCATGGTTTAATTCCTGATCTTGCACCAGAGTATCAATAAAACATATACCCAAAGTTAAGAATTTGATTCCAAACTGTACTGGAATAGTACCAACAGGCTATGATGGTGGCTCCCACTGCTCCAGCAGCAGCCACTTTTTTCTCTCTCTTTTCGAAATGAAATTTTCTGCCTTCTTTTGCCTCCTCTACAAAGTCCCCCTCAAATATAGTCTTTATAAGAATTTTCATACACCTGCCTCCAACATTTCTTTATGATGATTCAATAAAACAGTTCATTTACTATCAGCATCCAAGTAGTAATTGTATTGCATTCTGCTGAGAGAATAAAGATTTTGACTAAGAAGTTTGCAAGCTTATATTAATCTTCTTACTGAATTAATATGCTAAAAGAAAAACTAGTCTATTTGCATTCTATCTGCAAGAATAGAATTATCACTCCCACTTCTTCGAATGGATATAGATTTTTACTGCATAGACTTTTAAAAATTACATAATATAGCACACAAAAAAAATACAAACAACGCACACACAGAGTATTCAGTATGGCAGAAGCTTCCTTTGTGGAGGAATTAAGATTGTGATTATCAGAACAAGCAACATCCTCCAGTCTTATTCCTCCACTTCCCTAGTTAAAGATCAGTTTATTCCAAGCAGAATTAGAAGGCTCAGTTACTTTTTTACTTTTATAAGTAGCCAAGGACACCAGAGTTTTCAGCAACTGAACGGACATTTAGCCAAATATTTGACCTCATTCCACTTCACCATTTTAAGCTGTAGCAACAGAGATTATTCAATTACTTTTCATACAAACCTAAACCCAGACAACACTTTTTTAAAATTATTTTGCCTTATATCAGGTTTACAATGTATCACTCTGTAACAGTTTAAGAAGAATACAAGTCGTATATGAAATAAGGAAGACCTTGTTAGTAAAATAACACTCAGAAGCTGTACCCCATGAAGTGCTAACCACATAAAAAGTTATGGAGAAATAAAATTCTGTATTCTAAAGTATAAAGACCTGCGGTCTGCTAACTGAAATAAAATTCATATAAAATGCAGTCTTACATCAAAAAACACTGATGCATCTTTTAACTATTATTTGCCTACAGATTGTTTCTCACTACAGTAGAGTAACCTTGTGCAGTTAAGGATCCTCATAGGTTGATTTGCTGGGAGGTCCAGAATTGCTATTATGATAAGGCTTTTTCTTTCTTATTTATTTAATTTTCGTGTTTATAAAAATACTTGCATGAAAACACACTTTTTCAATCACACAGTGATCTCTTGGGAAGGTACGCTGAAAGCTTTTTTCATCACTCCCAAAGTGAAAAGTCCACACTGGTGACATTAGTGATCAATCCAAATTATGTACAATAACTTGTGGGCACCTCTTCAGTGTGATTGAGTTCAAAGCCTACTATGTTTTCATCTTTGTACTTTCTTCATAACTAGTCACTAGGCCACCACAAATAATTACAGGATACAGTCTACTCCTTGAGTAAAACTTCCAAAATAGTCCAAAGCAGGTCTTGGAAATAAAACAAAAGAACTTATTGCTGTGGCTGGTCATGACTAGACTGAAAAAAAAAAAAAAAGAAAAATGAGAAAGATGAGAGAAAGCAGACTTTCACTTTTGTTTGTCAAATTTCAGAACACATAACTATGTATGACATTCTTCCCAATAAGCAACAGAATAATCTGTCACAAATATTAAAAAATAGACATTCGGGTAAAAATGATAGCCCAGTCAAGCCACACAGAGAAGTAGCAAGCAGTTGGAGAAGTTTCTTCCTGCCTCTAGTGTGAGAAACATATCCTTAGCAAGCTCCTGAAGCCCTTTTAAGAATTTGACTCTTCAAGAGAACCCAGAAGGCCACCATTGCTGCTCATGATCTTCTCTTGTCAAACCCCACATATATAACCTTAAAAGTGGGCAACCTTTTTGAAAGACAACAAGCAAAGATGTCTCTGAAATTCCCACCATATAACAACAAGATGACTTATTGAATCGAGTCGGCAGCTGACTACAACTAGGTACAGGAGCAACGGTATGGCTTCAATGCAATTACAGTAAAACAAAAGACTGTAGAAGAACCAAAATCCACATTAAAAAGCAGAGGCTAGAAAGTCCTGGCCACGTGTAGATGACAAGAAGTTGACATGCTTATTAATGGGAGCATGACTAACAGCAATGAAGGGGAAAGAATCCCTCATAAAAAGTCACAGACTTAAATGATGAAAAAATATCACCCGAAGGAGCCAACACTGCTTTTGCTAGATAGTTTTGCTCTTCCATCTGAATTGTCATCAACATCTCTATTTTGCTGAGCTGAACTCTGGCCAGCTCACTTTCCACTCATATAAAATCAGACAGCCATGCTGTGCTGTTGATCTTGGCTGCAGACTGGAACACTGAGGATGTCTGCAATGCCTTTCATTGGAGAAATGTAGCCTTTACCATGACTGTAATTTCAAATACACGCTGTTTCAAAAAGATGGACCCAGTTTCAAGGAGCATAAAAACAAACTGGGTCTTTACCATTTGATTTGGTACGTGCTACAATTTTCTTCAGAGGAAGGGGCTGAGAACTAGTCACTCCAAATACATAATCACCATGTTAAGTCTCAGCCAAGAACCAGTAATAAGTGACATATAAATAGCAAACATACATATTAATGAGATAATGAAACATATCTCTTAACACACTGATTTGACACAGATTGCATAGACAGTTCACAAGGAGAAATACCAGCAAACCCCCAAGCAAAGGTCTATAAAGGGTCCTATATCACACCGTGACAAAGTGATTAATATCACAGGTGGCACCTGACAAAGGCATAGTTTCCATTTCCAAGGAAACAGAACCACTTATTTTAATTAAGAAAAATAGCCAGATGAACTGCTGCATAGGAGAGGAATTAAATGAGCTTGGGGACTGAAGCGTTAACCTTCCTGAACCATCTTGAAAGAGGCTGGCAAATAAAAACTCTCACCCTTCACCAAGAAAGGGATCTGGATGCACAGGGAGGAATTTCTGCCTGAAGCATACAGGGTGCTCAAGGACAAGAAACCTTTCCAGAGAGAACAGACAAGCAGCCGAGGACATGAGCAAGACCTTCTCCAAAGGCCCTCTGCAGCTGAGAGGAAGGATGTCCCATGTGAAGGACACACAACTCAAGTCAGGAGAAGCAACAGAACTGACTTGTCGGGGTTGGTGGCTGCCAGGAAGGCTGTTTGGCAGACAGAGACAGACATCAGGGTGCGTCCTCAAACCCTCAGGGTTTGAGTGAGACATAATGCAAATCCTTAGTGGACGGAGTGGGAATTCATATGGGTCTGATACATAACGCTTTGAGGATTCCTCTAACATTGACCAGTGCGAGTAATTACAGGAATAGCAGATACTTGTAACAGGAAGTATTGTGAACTGATGCACTGGTCAGATGCATGATTATATTCAGATTTCTAGCTGTTGGACAGCTATGCCCAGCTGTTTCCCAGTTAGCTATATTCTGGCACAACTGCTTGTCTGAGTAAAAGTAAACCTGAGGAACAATTTTGGTATCTATTGAGCTACTGACTACTAAGGTTAGAATTCCTTCATGATAAGAGAGAATAACCAACAGCTGCATCTGCATAATGAAATACCAAACTTTTTCAAGTGATACGAGAGCTTTCAGCAGGGCTGAATATCATCAGAAAGAGAAGCAAGTCCTCATAAATATATGATGAGACTTCCTTGAAGAAAGACAGAGATACAAAGCCTTATTCCTATCCTCTGCAAAATCTTCCTTGGGAACTAACTCCACATGAAACCATCAGCATGAAAAGAACTAAGAGACAAGAAACACCAAAATTAGTTTTGTCCCACTTTCAAAGTAATCAAGTAATACAGATAATTCAGCAAAAAACATATGGACAACTGTGCTGAGCTACAACAAAGGTCAATAAGGTTAACAGCCAGTGCTTGGGTTTACAGGCATGCTTCTCCTGAGGTATCTTCTTTGTTTTCAGGCATCTGCATTTTAGGTACTATCAGAACCAGCAATTCTATTTTTGCATCTAATCGCTGTAGCTAGATTTTTCCTTCTGTGAGTCTGTACAACTGCTCTTGGAACTGCCACTTTGACAACCACGACATCCCGTGACAATGTAATTATCCAGCAAGAGAAAAAGCACTTCCTCTCATTTGTTCTAAACTTCTTCACACTGTGAGAAATAGATGTGAAACAACTTGCCAGGTGATGTTATGGATGTTACAGAGATAAATAAAAAGAAATTGGACTCACTCACAGATCAAAAAACAATCCCAAACTTCTCAATACAGAGACAGTCATTTCCTCAGGAACCTCCTGAACCACAGATCGTGGGTGGTTAGGACAAGTTAGTTATGAACGAGCAGGATTAAATCCTTGCCCTGTCCTACAGATCATCTGCTCCAGAACAATGCTGAGTATTTGCACTAAGTTGTGCTCTGAACCACTGTAGACATGCCTGTGTTCTCGATTTGAAAAACAAAAGCAACCCTCTCCAACAACCACAAACTTCTGTATCTTAAAACCGAAGTTAATTGATCCCAAACCATGGACTCTTCTGTATACAATTTTTTCTGTCATTTTTTAACTACTACTAATCAGATTCCGTTTTGGTTTAGAAGGAGTGGACACAGCAGAGGAGAACTTAAATTCCTCAGTAAAATATTTCCCAGTAAATTAACCCACTCACCTTGACAGCTCTTGACACACTTTGACACACTTCACCTAGCAACTCCCTTATCTGATCCTGCCTGATGTACAGGGAGCAGTTCACCACTAAGTTATGGTGCTTGGCATCCCATTTAACAGCTTATCTTCTGCCTCTTAAGTGAAGGACTCCACAGCAAGGCTGGCCACTCACCCTTCTGTCCCCTCGTTCCCTCAGAGACTGTCTAAATACCTTCCCATTGAGCTTCTTGCTCAAAGTCATTTTCTTTTTCCTGGATCACTATTTGGGAACTGAGTCCACCCAGCAAGATAAACAAAATTTTTCTGCCTCTCATAATAAGAGGAATATATATACTTTCCTCGTTTTTTTTCCATTTAACCTTTATTTTGGTCTGTTATACGACTTACTTTTTCTGTCTTGTTCGTTTTTCTTTGCGTACATAACATTTACACTGGAGGACACCATTCTAAGAACTGCAATATGAAATAGAGTTGGAGTGTAGCAAGTAGCCAAATCCTGTGTAATCAAAATTGATTCTGCCTAAGTTTCCACCGTAATTAAATATGTGGCATTAGCAGAGATCAAATTGACTCCCCCTTTTCACAGTAAATTCTCATTTACCTTGGAATTCGAAGTCTTTCCTCAAAGGAAGTTGAAGCCTTTCCTTTATCCATAACTGTTACACAGAGAAGCTAAGATGACCATCAAGGAACATTTTGCATATTTGTGATATGAAGATCACTCCCTTTCATGATTCTGTATTAGCTTTATGTGGCAGGGTTTTGGTAGGAGTGGGGCTTCTATGAGAAGACATCAGCAGCTGCCCCTGTGTTCAGCAGAGCCAGTTCCAGCCAGCACCAAAACAGACCTGCCACTGCCCATAGCTGAGCCCATCAGTGACACTGGTGGAACCTCTGTGATAGCACATTTAAGACAGAGTGAAAAGCACTGCACAGCAGCTGTAGGAGAGGAATGAGAAAAATTAGAGAGAAATAGACTGCAGAAACCAAGGTCAGTAAAGGAGGGCAGGAGGTGCTCCAGGCACCAGAGCAGAGGTTCCCCTGCAGCCCATGGAGCAGAACGAGGTGATGCAGAGGTTGTCCCCCTGCAGCTCATGGAGGTCCCCCTGCAGCCCATAGAGGACCCTACACCAGAGAAATTCTAGAAAGAATCTACTGCATTTTTTTTTTCCTGGCAGTAACATTGATCAAATGCAGAAGCTGTTCTAGGGCTGTACAGTGATGAAATTCTTAATTCAGGTAACACTGGCCAAGACTTCTGTAAGCTGGTGAATATTAATTCAGAACATTAACATCTCATTCTGAATTGCTAACGGAAAGCTAACATTTGGGCCTTAGAGAGTTCCTATTGTGGAACCTGAGCAATTAGTCAGATCCCACAGTATAAGTTATTGAGTTCTCCTGGATTGTTCTGCAGCTGGACCCATCATCTAATCAGAATCAAATTGGTGTTGACTCAAATACTCCCGGGTCAGAAGGGATTTTATAACATCCACACTATATTTGCTCACCCACAGCATACAGTCCACTTCATTTAACGCATTCATTTCTGCATCAGTCCAATAATATTACACAAGATGGTTTTACAGATGTTTTCTAATTACTAACATTGATTAAAATGGATGAATGTTCACATACACAATGCCATTTTGAATTAGATTTTTTTCCAAATATTCTTAAAGCTTCATGTGGACATTCTCATTCACAGTTTTATAGCGTAAATGTGCAAAAAGAAGAACTATATCGTAGTACTGTATTGTTTTCTCTGATGTTCCACTGCTCACTTATGAGATATTTTGGTACATTCAGTATTGATGGCAAGACCAATGCCTTACTCACTTCTGCTTCTTCCTCCCTATACTATACTGCTCCACTGCTATTATGTTTTCTGAAAATAAGTGGAATTATGGAAAAGTATAAAAATCCAAAGGAATAATGTAGGAAAACTAATACATACAATGATGTTCTGAAAACAAATATCATGTCCTGCTGTTGAGATTAAACTGGTTTAGTTTTCTCTAGCTTTTCCAATTTTTACCAAAGAAGTTCAACATTACAATGATTTCTAACAAAACAAAGAATTAATTTTAATTATTCATCAAATGAGAAAAGTCTCAGTTCTGTATTTGCATCAAAAGGCTTTTTAAAAGTCCTCTAGGAAATCAGTTGTGTTTTTGCATTTAAATAACCTCAAAAGGTGCTAATTGTTTCAGACACTTGAGCCCCAAGACCATTATCACTTAAATTTATTGATGCAAACTACTTACTATTTTGTTGCCTCTCATTTTGAGAGAAAGATGTGCTGTAGCAGATTTACAAGGCATTTGCCAGTTGCAGCGGAAGTACAAAATGAAGAGCTAAGGGAGATCATTTTGGCAGGCTCAGAGTCACTAATGTCAATTGTTCAATTTTGTACTTTCCTCACCTTTCTTTTTCTCCCCTTCATTCATCACCATTTATTATTACATTACTGTAAATAGCCTATGTTTTCATAGATCATACCAGATCTAGTAATATCTCAAATTTCCTTTCATTCTTTTCCTTGTGTTTTGTGTTTGTTTTTTTTTTTTTAATATGGGGAAGAAGTCACAAAAGTGAAAAGAGATGTGTGATCACATTTAAATATGACGTTTGGTTTCCTTTTCCAGATCTAGAATATGAGCACTGCAAAAAATGGGACTTACAGCATTAACAATGAAAAATAATAAATCATAACAATACATTTTTAGTAAAATAAATTTCTCTAATTGCCTTTAAAGAGTTGAGTTTACCAATGTTCTCCTTTTCTTATGTCTACTATTGACTACGTACTTAGTTTCAATATGAGGATTGTTTTTTCCCAGGTGTTCTGGTTTCAACTAGGATAGGATTCATTTATTTCATAGTAGCTTGTACAGGGCTGTTTTGGATTTGTGCTGAAAACAGTGTTGATAACACAGGGATGTTTTAGTTACTGCAGAGCAGTGCTCACACAAAGTCAAGGCCTTCTCTGCTTCTCATATCACCCCATCAGCGAGTAGACTGGAGGTACACAAGGAGCTGGGAGGGGACACAGCTGGGACACCTGACCCCAACTGACCAAAGGGATATTCACACACAGAATCACAGAATCGACTGGGTTGGAAAAGACCTCAGAGATCATCAAGTCCAACCCTTCGTCCAACTCTAGTCCATTTACTAGATCATGGCACTAAGTGCCATGTCCAATCTCAGTTTAAAAACCTCCAGGGAAAGTGAGTCCACCACCTCCCTGGGCAGGCCATTTCAATGCCTAACCACTCTCTCTGTAAAGAATTTCTTTCTAATATCCAGCCTAAATTTCCCCTGGCAGAGTTTAAGCCCATGCCCCCTTGTCCTATTGCTAACTGCCTGGGAGAAGAGACCAATCCCCACCTGGCTATAACTTCCCTTCAGGTAGTTCTAGAGAGTGATGAAGTCACCTCTAAGCCTCCTCTTCTCCAGACTAAACAACCCCAGCTCCCTCAGCCTTTCCCTATAGGTCTTATGTTCAAGTCCCTTCACCAGTCTTGTTGCTCTTCTCTGGACCCGCTCCAGCACTTCAATGTCCTTCCTGAACTGAGGGGCCCAGAACTGAACACAATACCCCAGGTGTGGCCTCACCAATGCAGCGTACAGGGGAAGGATCACTTCTCTTGTCCTGCTGATCACTCTATTTTTGATACAGGACAGGATACCATTGGCCTTCTTGGCCACCTGGGCACACTGTTGGCTCATGTTGAGCTTCCTGTCAATTATTACCCCCAGGTCCCTTTCTGCCTGACTGCTCTCCAGCCACTCTGTGCCCAGCCTGTAGCGCTGCAGGGGGTTGTTGTGGCCAAAGTGCAGCACCCGGCACTTGGTCTTATTGAACTTCATCCCTTACCATATGATGTCATGCTCAGCAATAAAAGATGGGGCAAGAAGGAGGAATGGGGAAACATTTGGAGTCACAGCATTAGTTTTCCTCAGTAATCCTTGTGCATGATGGAGCCCAGCTTTCCTAGAGATGGCTGAACACCTGCCTGCTGACGGGAAGTAGTGAATGAACCTATTGTTTCACTTCGCTTGTGTGCGCGGCTTTCACTTTACCTACTAAACAGCCTTTATCTCAACCCATGAGTTTTCTCACTTTTACTCTTCTGATTCTCTCCCTCATTCCACCGGCTTGGGGGGTGAGTGAGCAGCTGCACAGTTTTTAATTACTGTCAAGGATTAAACTGCAACACCAGGTCATTTTGGGAGAAGGAAAAAGGTCACCATCTCCGAACCATTGACTTGCTTCTTCTCAGCACATAGAAAAATGTTGCATACTAAAAATAGTGAAACTCCTTTTAACTGTAGGTATTTTCTTTGCAGCAAATAAAAGGAGGGACTGAAATAAGGAAACAATATAGAAGGAGAAAATCCAAAATTATAAATAACAATCAAGAAGCTCCATCTTGTAGATGGAAGAAAATTGAAGCGTACTAGTGCAAAACATGTGAAGTAACAGCTATATGGCCTGGCATCCCCCTCTTGAGTAGTAAGCTGCAATTGAAACCAAGACAGGAGTGCAATAATACTCTGAAAAATCACTTGGCCCTCAGCAATCACCAAGAATCAATTATGGAGGAAGTCTGATATATGACTTATCTCTCTCCCATCACCTACTCGCTCCTGAAAAATACTCTAGTTTTTTTGGTTGTGTGTGTTTGTTTTTTTTTTTTAATATTTCTCGATATTTTTCTGACACGAAGTTAAAATCAGACATTATTCTGAGTTTGAGATGATAAAGAAAAAGAGCTCTTCAGTAGCTTTCTGTCATGTTGAAATAAAGTCTCCTGTATGTCCCTCAGTCACATGGCAACAGGGCTCGTCTCTCAGTGCGCACGACCGCGGAAGCTTCTAAATAAACCTTCACCGGGGATGACAAGAGACACAGATGACTCTGAGGCCCTTCAGAAATGTTCTTATATGATAGCTTCTGAAAGTCACTTACCTGGAAAACATGAGAAGATCTCTTAAGCTATCACAAGGATGTCTGTGGTGTTTTTGAGAACAAATATGAATTTTAATCAAAGGTTAGAAAGCATCTGGTATTTTTGGAAAATAAAATTAAACTCTTTTCCTTTAGAGGATGATGTTCTTCACAAAGAGTGAGAAGCAGTACAAGTAGTTCCCACTATGATTTTTTCTGAAGCAGTATTGTCTAATTCTTTTTTTTTTCTTTTCATTCCCCAACAAGAATTTTAGAAACACAGACACAGGTCAGAAGAACAATACAACTGAAAAAGAGTTTTTAAAAGGGCTTAATAAATTAAGAATAGCAAAAATAAATTTCTTGACCCAAAGATCAAGAAAATCTGGTGCAATATTCTTCAAAACACATATACTTCCCTGGGCAGCCTGTTCCAATGCCTGACAACCCCTTCTGTGACGAATTTTTTCCCAATATCCAGTCTAAACCTCCCCTGGCACAACCTGAGGCCATTTCCTCTTGTCCTATCACTTGCTACCTGGGAGAAGAGACCAACCCCCTCCACACTACAATCTCCTTTCAGGTAGTTGTAGACAGCGATCAGGTCTCCCCTCAGCCTCCTTTTCTCCAGGCTGAACAGCCCCAGTTCCCTCAGCTGCTCCTCATCACACTTGTGCTCCAGACCCCTCACCAGCTTCATTGCCCTCCTCTGCACTCTCTCTAGTACCTCAATGTCTTTCTTGTTTCATGCAGTGCAAATAAACTCTGTTATTCACAGGATAACTACACAGTCCAAACATCTTCCCATTTCTTGGAATGTTTTGAAAAAGAGGGACATTTTAAATTTACAAAAAAAAAAAAAGTAGCAAATTGATCTGAAGCACCTGAGAGACTGAACGCACTCCTGATTCAAACCCACTGTGATGAATGGTGTCACCATGCGTGACAATGGTGAACTATCCATTTCCCACACACACAAGCAGTCCCTGTGTGCAGAAAAAGGCAGGAAGGCAGACAGGGACAGAGGGACTCCTACATGGAACTGGCAGACTGACACAAACCTGAGGTGTCATGGGCTTAGCTGCAACAAGGGACATTCTCAGAGTCGAGCCTCAGAGGCAAAGGGAAGAAAAAGAGCAGTCCTGGAACTACAGAGACATGTTGGAATGGAAATGTGTTTAAAAAAGATCCAAACTTCATGAACTTAGGGGGCACGGTCATCGCACATATTTCTTTAAGCCTGTTATTTTATAATATGCCCAGCATCATTTGAGTTTTCCCTACTTAAAGGCTCACCTTGATCTAGTTCGGTTTTATATTCCAGGTAACTAATCAGTAGAGAGATTAGGAACCACTTCAAAAACATGGAATGGTGGTTATGTCTGACTTGTGGTCCTGTCACACGTGGACACTATATTTCTCTGGTTTTAAAGGGATGCAAGAAAGATATTGCCTCCACGGTGCAAACTGCAACCTGGTTTAAAAAGAGCTGTTACTTTGCAAGATCAAGACAGGTTAGCAGACTGCCAAATAAATCCTCAATAGTCACACTGAACAGCATAGTATAGAATTTCTGTAAGCAGGATGACCAATGCTCTTCCCTCTTGGAGCACCTACAGTGAATCTTAATTAAGCTTGCCAAGAACAGGCCATTACTCACCTTGATGTATCAGCCCTTGGGGGTTCCCTCTTTATGCTCCAGAAAAAACAGGACACGTTGAACAAAAGTCAAATAGAGCTGAGCTGCATGCAGGTGAAATGCCCACAGAGTGCACAGATCAAACCTGCAGTCAGTCCCAGATCAACCTCACAGATGTTTAAAAGCGAATACATTCAGTGCAAGTCTGGAAACTACAAACAATCCATACGAGAAGACAAGACCTCCTAGCTTCTCCATCTTATCCTAGTTAGGTCACCCTAATTTTCTTCCTTACTTACCTAATTTAGTTTGGTAAATATGGCATATGCTTGTGACACACTCACAACAAACTCATTGGTTCAACTCTTTGCGTGCTTGCCACCCAAGGTGAGCTGTAAGAGGTGCTACCCAGAAAAGAACCTGTTTTGATTCGGTGTGCACGATTCACCTTCATAATAAAATCCCAACATGAACTCCCTCAGACATAACCCACTGAACAAGTAATTCCTGCCTTTTGTGTGTAACCGAACCATACAGAAGTTTCATTGACATGCACCATGAAGAAGTTTCAGATCACCAAATCCTTCACTGGTTTGTCTGGTTACCTTCACACTGTGGTTATATTTGGCACCTCACTGATTGCTGCTATTAGTTTGGCACATAATACTCTGGAGACACTGCTACCCTGTAGGCAAAGCTCATATGCATGAGCAGAATTCACAGCTGTGTAAATTGAATTTTTTTGACTTGTCTAAACTCTACTGAAAATGCCTCAACCAATCTCTGCTAGACTCTAAAACAACTAAACTCTATTAAATCATCATAGCTGTAAATTCTCAGATCAGTTTTTCTTCTGTCTTCTCCGCCTTAAAAATCTCCATGATTTTTCCAGACTCACACAGTCCTAACTTATAATATCTCATGAAAATATCAAGCTACTTGAAAGAGTCTGCTTCCTGTTACAATATGTACTCCAACAGACCTAAATTGCTTTAAGATTGCACAGGAAACTGATCAGATTCTTGACGTCCCTTTGCTAAATAAGCACAGACTGTCCCCCAGAATCCTAACAGGTTGAAATGGTATAAAACATTAACAGGATGATTTTAATAATTTTGTAAAGTGTGGCTGGCACCACAATGTCAAGTGAAGAAAAGGTACTTTGTACAGCTCTGGATCAATTTTATTTCTTACTATGACATCAGAAATTTAAAAGAAAATGTGTGAATGAGTTAAAATTTTCTTGCTGTTTTTTTTTTTTCAGCGACAAACTGAAGGAAAATGTGGAAGTCCTGACCAGGTGAAATATCAAACTGACAATGAACCTGCCTAGTGAAACCTTTCTTATAATGAGCCAGTGCTCTGAATACCTTAATAGATTTTAAATATCTTACTTAAGTACAACACACAGAGTGCCTCAAGGGGAGGAAAGCTATTACTGTTTTCTAGTACAAAGTAGTGGTGTAGTAAAAGACACCTAAATAGGTTTTCTGCTGGTTACCTGACACGGCATAAAAATTGAAAACTGTGCAAAGTGTTGGTGCAGGAGGCAGGCACATATCTATTTAAAAACCAGTAGAGAAAATGCATACTAACAAGCCTATACATAGCATTTCAAGGTTTAGAGAAAATACACACTCCAGTGCTGTAGGCCAGATGGCACAGTAGCACCAAGAAAAACATCTACTTAGGCTGTGGTCAGAAAACATCACCTGGCTGCCACCCTTCCACATCTCACTGGGAGGAGTTCATGTGAGTGGTTCCCACTGCAGGTAAAGCAAATTTGACCAATTACAGTTGATAATGATCGTTGTTCACATACAAGTCAGCTGACCTCACACATCATCTTTTCTGCTTTGGCAAATCTGCATGTGTATGTACATGTGCGTGTGTGTTGGTGCATGAATGCAGGAGTGGGGACAAATGGAGGAGGACAACAGCATCACTGGTTGCCACAGATCTTCCTGCACTGCTAATTCAACTGCTATGCTTTGAGGGTGAATGACAACACAGCAGTCAAAAGGAGATTCTCCTTTCAACACCCCATATGTCAGCCTTCAAGAATGACAGTTTACCAACAGGCTTCTACATACTAATCATGAAAAAGTAACCCACAAGCAAACAAACAAAAACCAACAATGAACACATACAGACCAGCCATCCAATCTCTCCAGCAAATGGAGCTGGTAGCACGAGTCAACTTGCTGAGCTAAGAAGCACCTGGTGATGACCATGAAACAGACCCTTCCCCAGGCACAGTGGAGACTGTATTCCTTAGCAACACTAAAACCAGTAAAACAAACAAGGCTAGATTCTCCTACTGCCCTTCTGCTGGCATTGTTAGATGCAAACTGATGGGAGACTGAGCAAGCGCAGGCTTCCAGCGTGCTCAAAATGTAGTTTAAGCTACTGTATGAGTTGGAAGATAGGAGACCCACGCCAAAGAAGCGAGACAGGCAAAGATGGATGTTAATCATATAATGCACAATATTAACACGGATTTGGGTGGCATATGGTGTGTTAACATGCAAACATGTGCCTGAGTTTAGTGGGGAGAACAGGGGGAAAGTGTTGTATGTCTCCCCTAACCACACAAGCTTATTCACTCCTTCAAGCTCAGCCTACTAGAATTTTTCCAACAGATATCAGTTAGAAGCAGATATGACAAAACAACTACACCTCCAGATTTCAGTGAATTTAAAGCATGAGAAGTTCTATGATTACAAAACTGTACTGAGGGAAAGGAAATAGAAAATTTGTCCACTGCTTTCTTCGTGGTGGTGTTTGCAATCACTTCTGACAATTTATTCATAATCACTGTGTTCATCCATAAACATTAGAAACAAATATGAACATATTTAATTAAGTAAATGAGATCATAATAGAAAACTCATGAATTTAGAAAAAAAATAGTCTACAAGAGTCATGTGCGGTATTACTCTAAGAAAGAGTTTGTATTTTAACATTCAATCAAAATACAAAAGGCTTTTCAGTAGTTAAGATGTGGTACACAGACTACTGATAATCAAGGTCTGAGCACTGTGTGCTTCTGCTCTATACCGCAAAATATGGAAAACAGAGATTATCTCACAGTTCTTGTGACTAGGCTCCTGGCAATGTAAAAGAGACCTTTTAAAGTAATTCTGGTGGTTTTTCAACTTTTTTGTGCATTAACTCTATCGGGTATATTATAAGCAACTTCGTACTTCACCTGCTTATTCCTCACACAGTAGAAATCATTTGCCTTCAAATGCAATTATCACTTTCAGTGGATTTGCACGCACGCCTTGGAATGTCATTAAATGGTCTAGCTTGGTCTTTTCAAAAAATTTAGCAGCATTAGTTCCTGTACTTTCTCATCTTCAGTAAACATTGGGTAAGTTCCTAATTACAAATTCTTAGGGTCCTGCAAATAGGATGCTATGATTCCAAAGACCATTTAATTAAAAGCATGTAAACCAGTATTACTATTTTATGAAAGACCTGAGAATTAATTTGATGTGAAGTATTAGTTTAGCATACGACCATCATTTTTTTCCAATAGGTCACATTCTTACACGGTATCTGCATTAAAGACAGCACACAGATTGTGCCAGACTGTGCAAAAGAAGGCAAACAGAATTGTTTTCTCTTTAGGAATAATAAAACAGAAGTGATATTGGCACTGCTTTAATCGGTTATAAATAATTTAGTTGACTGCCATTTGCAAAGAAGTCCCATTTTAAAATTCTGCAGAGTTTCTATAAGCACTCCTATTAACATTATCCACTCTGGGACTTCAAACTTAAAATATTTATGATTGGGTGATGCCTTCAAAAAGATATTTCTTCTGCTTAATGAAAACCGCTTATTTTGTGTGGGATAATTTTGTTTCCTTTTAATATAAACCACAAAAAATGGGCATCAAGGACCTGAGTAGAAGATGCCTTTTTTCCATCTGAGCATCTAGACAGAGTAATGCTTTGAATTTAACTCAAATCATTTCAGGACACCTTTAGCAGAAAAACAGAAGCATACCTTATCCAGAACATTTTGGGCCTGGTAGTTAAAAAACTCTTCTGAGTGTCAGGGCTGAATTACCTCAAGCTGAGAAGAGACACAACATGAGGCTTTAAGTATCAGCTAATGCTCTAAACACAAAGGTCAAATTCAGCTCACCCTCCTTCTATGCTGAGTCAAACCCCTGCCAGCGAGTGCTTGTCAGAATAATGCTTTTTAGACTCACATCTAAATGCAATAACTCCTTGATGCCATTGATGCCCAAAGAAAGAGTTTGGTGATGTACAAACATAAAACTCTCTCTTGATGTCATTGATTAATTCTATAACAAGCTAGCAGGGTAGAGAATATTAGCTGAGAATTCAGTAAGTTACAGTAATGACTCAGGAATTCCTCATAAAGTTCCAAAAGGTAAAAGCTGAACGAGATACAGAGAACTTTAAGGCAACACCACAAACTGTGGAGACAAGTGGAAAAGGACAGAGGCCAAGACTTCACACCTTGCCAGATCTCTGAAAGACACAGCTTTCTCCTTCAGGGAAGTTGTGGAACAGCAAACTGAAGTGCTTTGCTCATAACTCATTTACCCAAGCTCAGACGAATTAAATTGTTATGTTTGTACACTGGAGGGCTGGGCTGCCCTTCAGTGGGGCCTTGACAAGATGAGGGCATGGATTGCCAGCACCCTCATGAATTTCATCAAGGCAAATCCACAGTCTTGCATATAGAAGAAATGAGCCTTGTGCAACAGTTCAGGCTGGAGACTAAGAAGCTATGGAGCACTCTTTAGGAAAGGAAAATGGGAGTCTACTGGACAAGAAGTTGAACATGATTCAGCAGTGTGCCTGTGCAGCAGCAAGGACTGTATTAGAAAAAGCATAGCCAGTGGTTTGAGGAGAGTGACTATTCCCTTCTAGTCATCACTGTTAAAGCTGCATTTCAAATTGCGTGTTCGTTTTTGAGCCTTCGGATACAGAAGAAATACTGATAAACAGGAGAGAATCCAAGGAGAGGCATCGAGATGGTGAGAGAGCACATGATGCATGAGAATGGCTGAGGAAGGTGGGCTCCTTCAGCCTCAGGAAGAGACAGTTACCATGGTCTCTAACTTCCTTCTGGTCCCTAACACAGGAAATGCAAAAGGCGCCAGTCTCTTCTCATAGGTGACCAATGAAGGAGGTCACAGGCCCAAGCTGCAGCAAGACAAATTCTGATTAGATTTAAGAGGAAAAAGGGCAAACAGTGATCAAGCACTGGAGCAGGTTACCTAGAGAGCCTGGGGAATCTCCACCGTTGGAGATTTTCAACACTGAACAGGAAGAGGTCCTGAGCAACCTGATGTATCTTCAAGATTGGCACTGCTTTGAGCAGGCTGTTAGACTAGATGACCCCCAGAGGTCCTTTTCAATCAAAATGAATCTATGAAGTTTCAACTGCAAGCAGCCATAGGAGCCAAAGCAAAACAAGAAAGGCAAAAATCAGCCTCACAACGCCATGTCCAGTCACAGCAGCCTCCAATGTAGCACTTACCCTAGCTAACCCATCAGCAATTCCAATACTGATATAACAAAAGTCTGCAAAATTTTGAGCACCACCAATGAGCTCTGAAGAAAATAGGGTCTTCACCCCAGTTTTGAGGATAAAGCTGTGCAGTTAAAGACTGGAAGATTTCTAGGCTAAGGCTTGTATCACACCTTTCCACTGACAAAATGAATCACTTTGCATTGGGCAAGCCGAAGATGACTTTGACTAGTATTTACTTAAGACAGCAATAAAAACATATCTAAAATGCTTGAGAAAGATTGACATGGTTCATTTTCACAGAACAGAATGATCTCTTGCTCTCATGTAAGATATTTATTTGAAATCTTGGTTTTTTGTTTTGCTTTTTTAAATGACATTTCCATCATGATTCGTTCTCTGCTAGCATACAGAGCATTATTTACAAATTGCTATGGATAGCTGGACAATTGGTATCATCTGCTGTTTTCTTTGTACTAGCATCAGACTGTTTTGCTGCAATTTTTCTAACTAGATGAATTTCAATTTGTCTAGTTAAAATTTTTTTCTTTGAAACATTATTTAGTCAAGCAAGTGATGTCTGTTGGTTTTCTTTTTTTTTCATTTTTATGTACTTGTTCATCCAACAACCTCAAATAAGCAAGGAAAAATACAATATGACAATATTTAGTCCACAAACACAGAACGTGTCACCTTTTGCTGAGGTCCCAGGATAATTTCTCTCAAGTCAGAGTTTGTAAAAGCTTGTAATCATTTAAAAGAAATATTGAAATATTATAATAATTTAAGGTATGCATAACTTAATGTAATTACAACTTCCCCTAGAAAACACCAGATTGTTTAAGCTATATTCCTGGAAAGAAGGCATCTGCTAATCTTGGTAAACAAGGCGGAAATGTAGGATCTGATTTAGATTAAACACACTTAATATCCATTCATTGCTTTTCTCAGGACTATTTCTTGAACTGGGACCAGCCCCAGAAGTTGCCAACATATGCTACACCCTGTGTAACCAAACCCTCACTCCCCAGCTGTAGGGTGCACAGTGTTTCACACTGGAGTTACTACTGGTCAGCAGACATACAGAAACCTGCAGCTATAAGAGAACAACACTTCTATGTAATTCGTGTGTTTCAGCATCAGGATCTTGTCTTTCAGGTGAGTACAACACTCTACAGAGCAAGGAGGTGGAAAAACAGGATTGGAAAGATTTAGTTTGAGGTGGAAAAATGGGTGGGAACAGAGAGATGGTAAAGTTAGGAAAGGCAAGGGAACCTGAAACAGTCCAGCCAGACAAGAATGGCACTGAGTGAATCTGGTTAAAACACCCATCATCTAAATCGCGTCTGTGAGCACTTGTCCTTCAAGGACAGCTCTCATTTGAATGACTTCCTTTAGGTAAACAACTAAAATGTCTTTTGATTTCCTATCATGCAATTAAAATATGCAGGGAAATAGCAGATGACAGTTGTGCGTGCAAGAATGTACTGCCATGTAGAGTTGCCATCGCTTCCCCCAGTACTCCACAGCCCCAGTATCACTTCTGCCCTGAGACATCCCAATTGTTTTTACCCCAATCCTTCTCTGTCACACTCTGTTGAAAATCTTTTTTCTTCCGTGCCTGTCACATTCTTTTATCCCAGGGCTAGGCTTACTTATAGAACCCAATTAAAAATAAGTGTAATCATAATCCTTTCTGCTAAAGAGTGACAGATGTGTCTGCCTATACAGCTTCTAGCTACTTCCCTGAGAACCCTACAATCTGCCTTAGCATATCTCCCAGCTCCACTAATACTTGGTCCTGAGCTCAGACCTGTGTCTAACCCAACACTCGTGGTACCTTATCAATACTTCTGTCCTGCATTCCCACTGACTGGGAAAAGAGGGGAAAGAAAGAGGATATATTACAACTTTAGTTTAATTACAAGGCATGCAGTAATGAGAATCTGGAAGAGGCAGCGCATGCTGTTGCAGCAGGTGACTATACAGCAAATATCCTCTGAGAAATCACTTCTGTGATGAACTTTTGAGAACTTATTAAATGCTTTTATAAGATAGCCTAGTCATATTGCTAATTTGGATTTCTAACAAGCATCCAAATAAAAAAAAATTCCTGAACATTTGGTATCATTTTCACTTGGGAGAACGTCATGTATGTTACCTCATTATTGTAGACTCTGTTATTCAGTGCATTTTATACAAGGCTTTTTCAGATCTTGCATTCTTAAACACTGGCATTCAAATAGAAGGGAAATTGTCCAACACAGCAGTAGCACTATGGAAAATGTATTTTTAAGGAAATTTGCATTTGAGCTTTTTTTAGTATATGGTAATGAAAAACAGGACACAATATCCTTATGCTTTATATAGTACTATAAATGTAATCTTTCCCTTTGTTTTCCAATAAACATGAATGAGATGTTAGTCCCAAATATTCATGACATGGACACTAACATACTCCCTTGAATGTAACATACTTGTATTGATTTGCTGATAAATTGCTCACGGAAGACAATTTGGAAGCTTCAAGAGAAGAAGTATCTCACACTGGATGCCTCCTTGTGCTTCTTCCTCATCTTTATCCTAGGCCACTGACCATGAAGTGAAGAGGATACAAGTCCTTGCATCAGCGGACACGTACAAAGCCGATGTGATAGATGGACCTTTAGGACTGTCACCAGCCAATTACCTCGGCATAGAATAGCAGCGTGCAGCAGCTGTAATAGCTTCTGTACAATTACTCCCCTTCCTCCCCAGTATTCAGCAAACACTGTAAGACCAGGGAGAGAATAACTCTCACTTTCTTGTATTCAGGAATAACCAGCTTTCTATCATCCACCTCATGCAGGTAGTACAAGTTAAAAACTTAAGATCTTTAAAAACTTTAACTAAAGGACAAGTAAGAAGTATGGTCAGTTAGCAAATGGGCAGCAGAAGAGTGTTGTAAGCCCAGCATTAAAACTCAACTGATAAACTGCAGTGCATGAATTCCTTTGCCTGAATTATTCTCTGCAAGAGAGTAGGTAATATTGTTGCATTCCTGATTACAATATTGACCTGTAGTTTCCTATTGGGCCATGCATTTTATTAGGTAAAATCCAGCCTCTGCTTGCTAATAACAGTGGATTCAAGTCCCACAAAGTTACATATAGGATCCTAATTCCTCACTAAACCCAAGGTTGTCATCAGCAAACACCCTAACAAACATTTTTCTGGGCCCAGAGTTGAAGATCAGTTTCTATACTTCCTAACATTTTTAGTTAATGGTGGTGATTAATCACTGGCAAAGTTAATCCCCGCTCACACACAAAAGAAAATAGCTTACTTCTGCTACCAGATTTGTCTTGTGCACTGCATATTGTGTTTCTCTTTTCTAAACATGATGCTGTCTCTTGTCAGGAGCCTGCCCTCTGAATTGTTCAAGGTAACAAAAATCCATTTCAACCTATTGCACAACATTGTTTATGAGCAGTCAACAAACACCGGGACAATGAGATGCATCCAAACCAATAAATCTACTGCTACTATTCGAAGCCTATGCCAAAATCTTTTCCGATAAAACAAAAGGGGAATGCATGAGGAAATTACACAAGAACTGATGCTTGAAGTCTAACTGCTGAACACAGAAGAAGAAGGATGAACTACTGTCACTCATCACTCCATTTAGCCATCTTGAAGATGCTGTGAGAACAGACTGAGCAGCCTAAGGAACCCGACAGACTGAAAAGACTGGATCTCACTGTCAGAGCTCCCACCCTGCCACCTCTGTACATGCTGGAGGGGCACAAAGAGTAAGCCCGGGCTGGGACAGCCTGACCGAGCTGGGCAAGAGGCAGATAGCACCACCATGGGAAATACAAGATACTGCCACCTTCTCTGCCTTTGGTTAGTTCATGGACACCTGGGATGTGACATCTAAGTTCCTGCTCTCTGGGTCAGTTACCTTCTGTCGCTTCAGTGTCTCATATCCAGCAACATTCTCCTCGCAAGCACAAGACTTTTATTAAAACCACCGTGAGTCTATCCTCAAAAGGGCAAATGGAAAGCGGTTTGTCAGGTCACCAAGATCTCCCCTGACGACAGTCTAAACCCCATACTCATTCATGGCAAGAAATACAGGGATTCTTTAGGGTGAAGGTCATCTTCAATGAAGGTAGTTCCTTTGCTGCTGTTTTGAGCCCTTACTTAGAATTCTTGCCAGTTACGGAAAAATGTGAAGTTACAGTGAGCAGAAAAAAGCCTAAAAGCTGTTATAACAACCCACATGCGCTTTTTTCACTCATGTCCTTAACACAGCTGAAGGTACAGCTTATCCAAATGACTTAAGCTGAACTAACATCTTGCTGCTGAAGAGAGCAGGAGGCCCTGACCTTCTGCTCCTGTCACCCTCTCAGTAAATCTGGTTCTGACAGTCATCCGATCCCATGGTGAACAGACTGAAACTATAAAAGAGCACAAAAGTATACAGGTGATTTTCTTCCATCTGATCACTGGGTTAAATCAGCTTACCCTGAAATCAGGGGCAACCAGGCAGGGGGAAGGTTCACACAGGGAAGGCACAAGGAGTGCCCCCTTCTGCAGCAGCAAGCCCATGGCTGGGCTGGCTGCACTGGAAATGTGCCCTTGACCATAACTACAAAGCTGCCTCCCCAGTGTGTTTGATAACAAAAGGCATGTCTTCACATCTTTTAAGACCATACTCATACCTCTTCTCTTGTTTGTTTGCTGACTTTCCATTCTTTCTGCCCTAGTTTTTTTGAGTGCTCACATGCACGTATAGCCTTTCAACATATGCCTTCAGCTTCTAATTGTAATAAAAAAATAAAAATTCCTTTTCAAAGAACAATAATCTGGCTTTACTAAGCATCCAGCTAACTTCTACCATGTCTAGGTATCACTGTGAATGAAGAAGGGCATTTAATTCCACTTAAATTTAGCTTGACAAAAAGATGATTAAACACATAACTGTAACTAGACCCATGATTACATACACATCAAATGGGCAGTGGGTGGTAGCCATTGACACTATCAACAGTAATAGGGATTTATTTTCCTGGCAGCATTTCTGAAAGTCTTAACTTAAAAATTAGGCCACAAGATAAGGTTTTCAATAGTCCCTTGTAAAAGTAGTTTCATGAAGAATTCTTTTAATATTACATATACACGCCTGATCCTCCTTTTCCTTACAGCAGTTATTTGCTACAGTAATTTCACTATCTTCAGAGGACTTGGTTCTAACTCCATTAATTTAAGTAAGTTCAAAAGTAGGCCACAGAAACAAAATGAAGCATGGGCAGAGTGCAAAAAAATCTTCAATAGTCTCATTTAATTTGACATATAAAATAAATATGGATTTTATTCAGGAGTATATTGTCATCTTCAGAAGATTGCTAATCCTAGAAGTCACTTTATGGAGTCTTCAGTTGGTGATTTTTAAGCAATAATTTATTTCAATTAAATGACAGCATCTTTTAATCTCAAGGAAGTGACTTTGCAGACAAGCAATTCTGTCTTTGGAGCTTTCATACATGTATTAATCTGCCTATATTTCCTAAGACTTAGGAGTTCAGTTGAAGTTGCATCCTGAATTACTGATTTGGAGAAAGCAATCTTTCCTTACAACACATAAGAAGTTAAATAAGGTGAATGTTAGGGGCAACAAGAGTAATGTGATAACTTCAGGCCTCAAAAAAAGCAGATGCAAACTCACTGTAATCACTGGCCAGTGCACCTCCATGTGCCAGAGTTAAAATTAGCCCATAATAGCTATGATTTTTATGTCAATAAAACCGTAGACTTCCCTGAAAATGATACACATACATACAAAGCTGTTAGAGTCTTTCAAATAGGCAAAGGAGTTCAACACTGCTGATACAGTTAAGAAATATTTCTGTGCCTGGGAGATGATGTTTAATATCACTTAGTCATAAAATCACACAAAATCATTAAACGCAGTATTAGGCACCAGACCTTGGCACCCACAGTAAACTGACCATTCCTAACAGGGCTGGAGAACACACAAAGCTCCATTCACTTGCACCAGGCTGCCATGAATGACTGTGCCCTGCTATAATACTCCATTTCTAAAATCTTTTTGCCTGCACATCACCAGAAAAACAACAACAATGCTTGAAGCTTTCTGGTAATAATACTTTTTTTTTTTTTCCCCATCGTATTTTTCAATTTGGAAAGAGCCTTAACAGCTTCGTTTTCTATAAATGGAAATCAATTGGCAAAGGAGCAGCCCGCAGACACCAGAGTGCCTTTTTTTTTTTGTTCCAATGAAAATTGTTCAGCTGGAGTGCATCAGGAAACACTGAAATCTCCTTACAGAGTTTATCACATTTTCTTTCTAAAGCCAGCAATATGAAAATAAGTTATAAGTTAAAAACCCAAGCCATCCACTTAGAAAGAAATTTCACATTATTATGCCACAGTGTTGTCATGATAAAAATTCCATACAAAACTCAAATTCCTGGTTTTATTAAAATATTCTTTTCATATGTTATACGCACAGATCATTGATCCAAATTAACTTATTGCTCTGTTACCTTGCCATCTCCCAAGAACAGAGTTAGGAAGTACAAATAAATGGATTTCAAAATGTGCAGCAGTAATATTCAGAAAATTGTTTAGCATGCCATGAGATAAAAGCATTTTACGAGGCTCTCTGACCACATCTCTTGCCCTCAATCCACACATACACCTCCACACTCCTTAGCCTAACAGTTTGAGTTTCTATTCTGATCCACACATCTGTCACCAAAAAAAAAAAAAAAGGAATTAAGCCAATCTACCATAAATTTTTCTCCTCCCTGAATCAGGGATTTATCTCCAAGGTATGTGGGAAGCTGAGCACTGTACAACACTGAAATCCTGAAAAGCATCAGGTTCATTACATAGAGAAATTAAAATGAAAGAAATAGGGACTTAAATTGTTTGATACCTTGATATTTGGATTTCCAGATAAGCTATTTTAATGGTAAAAAGAACATGGTATCATACCACTAGGAGTCCTTGCTACATCTAAATTAGCAGTGGGAAATGACTTAGGGAAAACTCCGTATTTTTAAACTCAAGGTCCAACCAGCAGACAGTCCTGTGATATTTTACCTTACAAGAGAGGTCATGGTGCTGTGACACAAAGAAAGAAAGAAAACAAACAAAAACCCAAACCAAACCAACAAATGAACAAACAAACAAAAAAACCAAACATACCACACACCAAAAAGAAACCCCAGTCATCACCTTGAGAAACTGTTATGGAATCTGAAACCTAGACAGATCTACCGCTTTTTGCTAGCGGCAAGAAGTTGTACTAAAAAAGAGGTGCAAAACATCCTGCAAGCAGGATGAAAGAGTTAGAACAGCCATTGGGATTCTCACTTTATGCATGCCTATCAAGCTGAATTAGAAATTCCAGAGCCGAATAATGAAAATAAACATTCTTATGGCTATAATAGTCTAAGTAAAATAACTGTGTTTATTTAGACAGCAGGTTTGTAAAACCCAAGGACTTTAATCTCTAGAGTATAGTCCTTTCCAGGTTCAGCTTACAGCATAGGTCAGAAATTTAATTCTGTGCAACTCCAAACATTCCAGTTCTTTCATGTTTACAACCTTTAGCTGCACTGGCAGGTGGAGTATCTGGAAAACTTCATCATTGAGCAATGAGAACATTTAAAGCATGCTTACCAGCAATGTCAACTGAATGACACTGAAATAAATTAGGCCAAAGTTCAAAATTATTTTCTTAGCAAACTCTGAGATACATCTTATGATTGCCTACAGTTGGTTTATATTTTTAAAGGCTGACTTATTTGAAAGAGAGAAAAGACAACAGGAGATGGAGACTGTGTCCATACTTCCTCCCCTTATTGTTTCTATTGCCTGTAGACATGCTTTATTTTGTGAGGGAATACCTCTAAATTGTACATTAAAATATTTATAACAAAATGTATGTAGTATTCCATGATTTGATCTACTCCTTTCTGTGGATTCCAGCATTGTATCATGAGAATATTTACATTTGGTAAATAGGTAGATCTCTTCCACATTTCAACTTGTTAGATTTCCTAGAAGGTACATAGTTTTAATGGCTATCATATTTATATGTTTATATATTCAGAAAATATTGTATAATTGCAAACTCTACAAATCATGAGGTTACATTTACTCATGTATCTTGACATTTAGAAATTCTTATGCATTCTTTCCCTCTCCACAACATTTTAACATCTCCAGAGATTTCACTATGATGTTTTCAATGTATATCAGATCACATTGAACAGATCCCAGTAACATAAAAAACACCACCATCTCTGTGAAGAGGTCCAAATGCACGATTTCAAACTTACACAAACTACAGAAAAAACAAGTCTCCTGATCCTTTCCCAACAACAAATTACGTTTGTTTTTACACTCCTTCAGCCTAATACTAAACATGGATGATATCTTAATGAATAATTTCTTCAAGTGCACTCTGTCTCTCATTTCTGTCACTATGTAAATCAATTTTACTCCCATAGAGAATCAAGCAATCACTTGGTGTCTCATCTGCCATTGCATAACACCCATGCAGCAATCACAGAAAAGGCTTATTGGTACATTAGCAGAATATTAGATTACTTCATGTGTGTTTCGATCAGGCATTTCAGTTGGGGCATGCTGCTTTCCTTATATCTTTCCTTGCTGCTTAGTTTCCTTCAGCTGAAGAAGAGCTGCAAATCAAAACCACAGCACTGTTCCATAAAAAACCCATGGGTGGCCTATGTTCCAAAACACAGGTGCTGCCACTTACACAAAGCACATAAGCTACGCATCAGTATAAAAGGAATTCAGTGGAATTAGGCCTGTAGGGACCGATCTTCAACCACCATCAATTCTTTTATATCAAGTGAAGGAAGCTCACACCAATAGTTTGCTTTACCCTTTAGCCATCTTAAACACATTGAATTATTCAGTGAAAAATCATGCTTCACAACTGGCAATAATACTGTGCTCTCTGCTGTCCTTCCTTAGAGTCAATATTTCTCAGACTATTTTGCAGTTAGATCACAACTGCTTATTAAATATGTTGTAAATATTGTAGCGTGGTACAAATAAAACAGAAGTATCATTTACTTCTCTTGGTCTGGTTAGAAAAACCTCTACTTTTTAAGAAGCTCAGGAGATTCTTTTTTTTCTTGACCATTAACTTATTTTTAGAATTTAAGCTTTAAACCTTCTCCCCTCCCCAACCAAATTTTTATAACTTCAGGTTAAAATAATGAGACTATGCAATACTTTACATTAGAACCGCAGTATGTAGGATAGAGTGGTACCCATTAAAAAGTGTTTAAGCCTGCGTGTTTCAAAAACGCAACAGACTGCTTCCATGGCAGTATCACACATGCATTGCTACTGTAGTAGATCAATTCTTTGTCTCTCCCAAAGGCAAGAGAATTGTGCAACAGCAGAAATATAAATGCCTCACGGCACTGGACTGCACACCACACTGGCTGTTGCTAATAGAACAAGGAAGCAAGGAACTGGCCCTCCCAAAGCTTCCGCAGTAAATCTGTGACTATTTAGCCATGTTTATCTGACAAGCTTTTACAAGCATGGCTATTTGTACTCCACTCTACCCTTGCAAGAAATTTCTTCAAAGAAAATTTGGTCTTTCACTGCTGTAAAAAAAAAAAAAAAAAAAAAAAAAAGGAAAAAAAACCACACTGTCATTTAATTTTATAAGTGCAATGAACTGTTGGAATACTCTGTGCAGTTCTGGGTGCTGCAGTGTAAAAAGGATATAAAGCTACTGGAGAGTGTCCAGAACCAGGACCACAAATTTGGTGAAGGGTGTGGAGGGGAAGCCATATGAGGAGCAGCTAACGTTACTGGGTTTGTTCAGCCTGGAGAAGTGGAAACCGAGGGGAGACCTCATGGCAGCTACAGCTTCCTCACAAGGGGAGGAGGAGGGGCAGGCACTGAGCTCTTCTCTCTGGTGACCAATGACAGAACCCGAGAGAATGGCAGGAAGATGTGCCAGGGGAGGTTTAAGTTGGACATTAGGAAAAGGTTCTTCCCCCAGAGGGTGGTGGAGCACTGGAACAGGCTCCCCAGGGAGGTGTCACGGCCCCAAGCCTGACAGTGTTCAAGAAGAGACTGGACAACGCCCTCAGACACATGGTGTGAACTGTGGGGCTGTCACCTGCAGGGACAGGAGCTGGACTCGATCATCCTTGTGGGTCCCTTCCAACTCAGAACACTCTATGATTCTATGAACCATTAAGCCTGTTTGCTTATGGTGGATGCTGTACAAAATGAGAATGCAGTATTACAACATGCTGAAGCTGATGGTCAGTATTTTACAAAATTAAACCTAAAGTTGTACTGATTAATATGTCATACATATGTCATACATTAATTCTACATTAATCTTTTGAGCAGGCCTAGATGTCTATCCCTTAATCCTTCAAATTAAGGACAGAAACACCCCAGTGTTTAAGACTCCACATGCCTCACTGCCAACAGCAGAGTCCTTCCCAGAGTAGCCCTCCCAGTTGTGTTGAGAAACACAGAACATTTTCATTGGAAAACTCACAGGCTCCAGCCCCAGCATTATCTGTGATAACGGCTGTCTCAAACACATTCATCACAGTTGTACTTTGGAGCTACTAAGTAAAAATAGAAAATAAAAGAACATTTTCTTTCTTCCAAACACCTCCTTGCCCCTTTCCCCCAGGCCACATTGGCCTTCCTGCCCAACCCAGGGGATGCCTCAGCTCTGCCACAGGCATCTCCAACATATGGCTCAGGCACTTGGCTCAGAAGCTGCCAGGCACACACAGCAAAGATAAAGGAGGTTAATGCTAGGAGTCTGGTGAAGTCAAATTACAAACTAAGACAGACTTAAGTGAGCAGAATTGACGAACTCCACTGTTTCTCTTAGCAGCATTGCTCTGATCTTGTTTAAGCACTGAGTAGATGCACCAACCTCTGTGTGCATATTCAGCTGACCTGAAGGCAGCCACATGAATATATCCCTGAAGGAAGGCTCTAGTCTTGTTGCACACAAGCGATAACCCTTTTTCTAATAAAAGGAAAAGACACTTTGTTGCTGAAATGGATGCCTTTATGAGAATCTTAATTATATTGCCATTATCTCCTATTACTCAAGCAAGTTATTTCTATTTATGAACAGCAACATGAAACTCACTTCCTCAGATACAGATGGAGGTAGGCCACGGCAAAGCCTAGGAAAATGGTGTAGGACACACACCACAAATCTCTTTTGTTTGCTATGCTCTGTTTAGAAGTCTCTTGTAATCACATATCTCCTTAAGTTGATAGCGATGCTTAGATCCATCCAGCCCCCAGCGCAGGACAGTACCGAAGAACAGAAGGTGAACAAGTTTTGACACACTTTAGCTTTCAACACCCTCGCAAGACCATGTTATAAAAGGAAGAATGTTATGCAGTCAAGGCTTATTGGTTCAAGTCCATATTATGTTAAGGTCCATATTATATTAAGCTGATAATAAGCACTTTACATAACAGTAAACTAGAGGGAATTTGGCACAGATCTAATACTGTCAGTGAGAGGTCAGACAGGGAACCCAGGTGGCAAGGGAACTGGATGCCAAACATGCACCAAATGGATCCAAGACAAACACAGCACCCTTTAGCTGAAAAGGGTTTTCATGTTTGAGTCACATATCTTACTTCTGACTCATTTTTATGCCCCACTGCAATCCCCAGTTCCTGCTTCTCCACTACTGTACATCCATCCCCGTTCTCATTTCCCCAGAAGAAGTGATCATAAGCCTATTAGTAATGCATACCAACATTGGCTAATTCACTTGAAAATGCCCAAAAATTCTCTTTTCATTCTCCTCTCCAGAGTATAAATTTTTTTTTATGTACGGAGTAAAGAACATTTCAAGCTTGTTTTGAAAGTGTTAGGGCAGAAGCTTACTTTTGATTTAACATGCATTTTACACTCAGAAAAATTTGAGCATACACTTCTGATGCTAGCCATCCACCAGCATAAATCTGTCCCATAACTCTAGATTAATATTCCTACCATGAAAATAAGAATAGCCAGAGAATCTAGGTACCAAAACAACAGATTAAGTGCTATATATAGTTAAAAGAAATAAATTTACTGAAGCTGAATCACACAGAGTTTCTTCAGGAAGAGAGGCAAAGAAGATGTCTCCCATTATTGTCACTTGTTGCAAAAAGAATACTTTTCACTTACAATGATCAGATTTTTTCTTTTAAAGAAAAGATTAACTTAATTAATTATCACCTTGTATTTTCACCTTGTACTGTGTTATTATACAAGATAACACAATTAACAGCTTTATTCAGTTGAGGATGTAATTCAGAGGGTTTTTTTTTACATGTTTTCTCAATAAGATTAAGATCATATCATTGCTCATTTGAATTAAAACATCTTGATATACAAAACCAAAAAATGGTCTTCAATTCACTCACAGAAAGCAGTTCTGAGGTTATACTATGACAAAAGTCCATGGTCATGGCAATGAATTGGCGTTAGGTAACAAAATGGAAGACGGACAGAGTTCTTTTGTACATTAAAACTATAGTGTCCAGTTAAAAACTGACAAGTGTACAGAGATGAGATAATTAACAGCTCTTCGTTCTCTTTTTGGTCTCTAAATTACAACCTTCTTCCTCAAGCTGGCACACTGTTAAGGGTCATTTTGTTCCTGCAGCAAGTTAGACATCTGACACAGCATTACTTAGTGGTGTCATTTATAACAACTGGAAACACTATAGATGGAAAAGTGACCCAGGCCAGTTGCTGTCAGTTAAAATGCAAAACTACAGACTTGTAAGACAAAAAAAAAAAGTTGCTGCAATCTTAAAAATAACTGAAATGAGGAATGAAACGAAGGGCTTTCACATAGTTGAAATGGAGGATTTGCAAATAGACTCTTTTAAGTCTTTAACCCAAATTTTCAGAGAGTATTAGAGATTATTATTACCTCTGCATCTCCAAATTAACATATATAAGAGGACCCTGACCAT
Source organism: Patagioenas fasciata (assembly GCF_037038585.1). Taxonomy (NCBI): domain Eukaryota; kingdom Metazoa; phylum Chordata; class Aves; order Columbiformes; family Columbidae; genus Patagioenas; species Patagioenas fasciata. The sequence goes on from NC_092521.1 coordinate 66,472,356, forward strand.
CGGTAGACTGGGGCTTTATATGTTACCAAAACAATGTCCCTTAATCCATGAAAATTTACAAACTAAGAGAAATAAAATTAAACCATTTTTAGAAATGTAAGGTTTGCATTTCTAAGTCACACTCCTTTCCCAGTTCCTATGCTCAGTATTTGAAATCTGCAAGTCTCTGGTTCCACATATACCACACCCAATATCACTCTTTCTGTCTCCATTTGCCTCTCATTTAAGTTTTCTTGTTACTCTACTGTGTTTCTGTTCCAAATAATGTGAATTTTAGTTTCCTGAAGACATGCTACCATGGGCAAATAACCTTAGAGCAGAGGTGCTGTTTGAGGCAGACACTGAAAGCATTAAACCTATTAGACATCAGATTATTGGACACACACACACACACATATATATATATTAAGATTTAGGACTAGACAGTCTCCTGATTATGGTTGCACTGACAGATGTGATTTGGTCCCTGTTAATACATTAAGTTATGCTGCAGAGTTTAAATCTGCCCTTAGGATTTTGACTCTTGCAACTAATTCTTCCTATTGATAAAGTAAAATTACGCAGGGGGCCCTGTTGCTTCTTGTGCAACTGTAAGAAACCTGGTATTTCCTCCTCCCCTTTACCTCCTAAATGAATGCAAGAAAGAAAATGTTGCATAAGAAAGATATTAAGAGAGCAATTTGATTCTCCTATTGTTTTGAAAGAGAAAGTGGGCCATGAGGGGCAGACCACCCAGGCAATTAACTCCCTTGGGACTGATGGTCAGAATTCTCCTACTTTGAAGACAAACACATGCCCTGCAGCAAAGGGCTGCACAGCATATGGACAAGCTGGCTATTATCAATTCAACTTGCAGAATAACAGTCCATCTTGATCAGCCATGCCTTTGTGCTGAGACTATGAATACTTGCTTAATAGCTCATGCTTTTTGCCACAGAGCATCACTGGCTTGCACCCAGGCTGACTACTTAAACCTGCTCAGACTGGGCTTAGCGGAATGCAAACACACTTCTTACTACAGCAGGCATCATAACTAGCCCAGAGCTAACAACTGGACTATATAACATACCTGTACATGTTCCATATGTAGGTGAAATGTAATTTACTCAGACTGCAGAATCTACAGAGAAACCCAACAATTAGACACGGGATACTGCCTGTAAGCATGCTAAAAAAAGCTTTTTTTTCTAAGTGACTTCAGGGTTTCTCCTTGTGCCTTGAGACTCATTACCCAAGGAGTTTTGTGTCACTCACAGGTAGGTGTACATTACTTTTTTATTTTAAAAGTGGTTTCTAGAAGTGAGATAGCAGTTTTATATATCAGTTACACTTTCTTCCTTGAGTAACAATATTGTTAACAGGCCGGCTTTGCAGAAGGAAATAATAGGTTCTTTCACTAATCACAATAATTGGTTGCCTTCATCAGCACATATTCATCCACATTCCTACAGCTTACGCTCTCCCTAAGCATGAAGGAGCACAATGATTGAGGGTAAAGATGGTTTCGGGTTTTGTTTTGTCAGTTTTGAGTTTTATACTTTAATTTTTCAGCCAACACCAGCCTGAGTTCCACCTCGCAGACCAGCACTCACCTTGCACTAGGCAAAACAGTGGAGCAGATGCTCGTACTGATTTTCTGCCGCACCATGTAATGTGAAGTGTGAGCTTCCTTAACAAATTGAACTACCTTATTTCACCTATTTCAATAGTCTAGCTATTCACTAAGATTACGAAATTATGGAATAACATAATGAAGCACTACAATTTAGCAGAGCCTAGACTTATACTTACAAATGCATAAATCAGAAATACAAACTTTAATTAGGAGATCATTGGTTGGAAATAGAGGAAAAAATATTTTAATTTAACCACTAATCACATTTAGGTGTGAGAACAACAAATGCAATTTTAAAAATTATCTACCAGTTTCCAAACATCGATGGTAACCCAAAAAGGACTGCCATGTGTACCTCAAATCATAACATTCAAGAATGATTAATTCATTTTGTAGTAGATGCAGAGAAAGGCTTCTAAAATAATAATGGGAATGGAAAGCCTATCTTAGGGGAAGGCTAAATGAGCTTGACTTATTCATCCCACAAAATACAAGGTGCAGAGAGTAGTTCTGTTTCTTTGCCAGCTACATCAAGGTTGAATTAAATAAGATTAGGAACTTAGACGCCTGATAATTTTTATTACCACATTCTGTTTTAAGCATCTTGAATATTCCATGTTCAAAGAGATCACAACTAATGATTTTCATTGTAACCCTGAAGACGGGAAATAATACTTTCCTTTTTATACAAAAAATTCTAAAATATCTTTCAGAGTATAACGATACATCATGCAGATCAGACCTGGTCCAGTGTGTGAAGAGCATCACACTTTCACATATAGTAACTAAAATAATTCTGAATCATGTCAAGCTGAAACCTAAAGTCAGAGACATTCAGGGAGACTAATATGCCTGACAAGGAGGAGGCATGAAATTGAATAATTTGAGACTGCAGAGACAACACTGGAACATAATTGGTTTATATTTAAAGTACTAAAATAGTAGATAAATGCTGGATTTTAAGCTGATTCATTTAATTTTAAAGCATCACTTATTAGAACACTATGTCCATTATCAAGAAAAGCAATTTGTATACTTAAGTGATTTGTATGATTCAAATACATGAAGATTGAAACTGTTTCTTCCCAAAGAGAGTAAGTGCAATACACTGCAAAAAAGAAAAGCCCCCAAATAGCTCAGCCATCCCTTCTGTACAAAATGTAACTATTTATTAATTGAGAATGTTTCGTGGATGTTTTCCATATGGAGATCATACAGATGAGTGACATAGGTACCACATTAGCATTTAATTCATTTTACACTTACTATAGTTGTCACATATATGTTTCCACAAGACATATTTTTATGGGCACTGAAATCTCATTGAGGGATGGAATATTTCTCTTGTCTTCTGGTAATAGTCTACTTGTAGAAAAATCTCATTTATGTGACCAGTTATAATCACAGAATTGGTCAGCTGAATAGATATGCTGTCATTATATAGTGCACATTCCTCCTACAAAGTGAGCTAATATTTATGAATTATTTCAGAAGAATTTGTAAATAGAAGGGGTCTTTCCCTAATGCTTCATCCTGGGGAATGACATACGCAAGTTCTCTATCACCAAGCAGCTTCATAGAAGTATTTATTAATGAAGCATTGACATGACAGTTCTTGCAGAAGCAAACTCATGTTCTGTTACAAATGCAGAGCTACCTGGTATAGACCTAATACTGGTTCTTTACACATGCAGCAAAAAACCTTATAACGTTTCATGCTCATATCAAAGTATGGCTGCAGTATAAATCACAGAAACAATTTCACTCACTGGAAAATTCATTAAAAAACAACCCTGCAGTTGTCGTAGCTTACAGTTTAATGAATTGGTCCTTTTCCTTTAATTTAAAATCAAGCATGAGATACATAATAAAATGGAGATGGTTATACATGTTATTGCTGCTTTAAGGTTAAGAAATAAATATGCAAATAAGGAATTTCAAATTTCTTCAGACACCATACAAACAGGCAAGATTTATAAACATGAAAACAAGTCAGCCTTGGTGAAAACTCATGCAGCTCCACTGGCATTCTTAGTGATACATATTTTTAGAAACACATTTCTACCACTTCTGTTAACACTTTGGGATCCGTACATTACAAATGCAGCTGTTTCCATATTCATTATTTCCTAAATTCAGCCCTATCAACAGTTTTCAACACGTTCCTTCTTTTCATGAATTACCTAGAGCTGCTAGTTGTGACTCTTCTTTCCACTTTCTGATGAATTTTAAATTTGCCACTATTTCAATGTGATGGGTTTTTCTTTTAGTGTTATTTCTCCCTTCTCCATACCGTTCCGTGCTTGTTATATTATTTACGGATTCTGGTTTTGCGGTGAAATCCAGAAAGTATCCTCCCGTTCCCAAAACCGGCAAAGTCTGAATCCTGCCCTGAAGATCAATCTGTCACTCCTAGCACACGTGTTAGCACAGGCTCTCCTCTAGACTGAATGCATTAAACATGGAGAGGATTTGCCTTAGATGTAGCAAACAACTACAATGAGGAAAAGCATTGGTTTCGTTCTCAGGCACTGAATTCTAAAGCTGCAAGAAACACATCTTGTTCTTTGTTGTATTTTTTTGGCTGGTTTTGCTTTTTTGTTTGTTTGGGGTTTTTTGTTTATTTCTGCTGTTGGTTTGATGGTTTGGGTTTTTTGGTTGGTTTGTTGGGGTTTTTTGGTGTTTTGTTGAGGGTTTTTTTTCACTTCTTGAGTGACTCCCTAAACATAGTTGTTGTTTTCAGCCTGAATCTCCAGTAATTCATCCTCTCCTTCTATCCATCATTGTCCTTTCATAAACCTTCTCCTTTCTGAAGGGCTGTTTTTAAGCTGGATGAAAACTAATGGCCCAGTAAGAGTCAGATGCAACCTAGAGCGTGCTGACTAGGGAGAGTGCAGAGAAGGGCAATGAGGTGGCTGAGGGGCCTGGAACACAAGTCTGATGAGAAGTGGCTGAGAGAACTGGGGCTGTTTAGCCTGGCGAAAAGGAGGCTGAGGGGAGACCTGATCGCTGTCTGCAACTACCTGAAAAGAGCTTGTAGCATGGAGGGGGTTGGTCTCTTCTCCCAAGTAACAAGTGATAGGACAAAAGGAAATGGCCTCAAGTTGTGCCGGGGGAGGTTTAGATTGGATATTGGGAAAAAATTCTTCATGGAAAGGGTTGTGAAGCACTAGAACAGGCTGCCCAGGGAAGTGGTGGAGTCATCATCCCTGAAGGTGTTTAAAAGGTGTTTAGACGGGGTTCTTAGGGACATGGTTTAGTGCTAGACTTAGGTTATGGTTGGACTCTGATCATGAGGGTCTCTTCCAATTGAAATGATTCTATGATTCTAACTTGTGAGGTGACCCAGCACCACAAGCTCAGTCACCTACCAAGAGGTCAGCACATGGGTGCTGTCTGGCCACAAAAACTCAACATGAGCCACAGCTGCCTCTTGCCAAGGCATTAGGGAACACAAGGAAGCTGCCAGCACTATAAAGGCTGAACAGGAACAAAACACAGTGGACATAAAGGAAGCTTGAAATTATATTTATCACAGTGCATGTGAAGATCAGGCAGAGGGACAGACAACCCAAATCTCCAGGATGCTAGGCTTTACTATTTTTTTTTTTTTCCTACAGAAAAACTCTTTTCTAAGTGTATTCTACACATTTAATGAAAAGTGCACTGTCGCTACTCCTTTTCTCTGCAATTATGTTATCAGTTACTGAATACCAGGGTCTTTTTTTCTGGGGGAAAAAAAAAAATCCAGGGAAATTTAAGATATCTTTGAGTACTTACTGTGCTTTTCCCATTATTTGCACTACAACTAGCTTACTAGCATCAAAATCCTGGACTGTAATATCTGGCTTTATAAAGTGATAAAATAGCAAAATCACAGCTTTGCACTTCCGATCAGACACATCTGTGAGCGTGGAAGGCGAAATCAACTTCTCTCTCAATTGATTCTGTGGAATCTCTTAAAACAGAAATATGGAGATGAAAATAACCATGGTGGGAGGCTGAGAAGTCTCCATGAAATTTTCCAATAAGTTTCCTTGCTGTGAATCAGCACAAAGTTAGAATCTACAAAGCCAACATCCCATCTAAAAAATTTCCTCCCAGGTGCATTCCTAGCCCTTCTTCTTCTAACTTTGCACATAGTAAGCCAACAACCCTTAACACTATTTCCAGAGCAGCCTGGCCATTCTGTGCCAGTCAAATACAACAGTGAGTAAACTCAGACTTTTTCACCACATCTTAACATTTAATTCATGATTTTCTGGAAAGTAAAATTGAAAAGCAGCTTAGCTTGTCTCTGTTGTCAAAGCCTACTTAAAGCAAGCAAAGTTTAAGGACGATGAGAACTTCATCTTAAATGCTATCATACCCTGAGAGAGTAATGGTTATACAGAAGTGACATGTCAATTTAACATATTTGTAAAGACTGCTGGAGAGGAGGTCACAAAGTATTTCCTCTCCTTCTTAGTCCTAGACTTACAGTTTTAATTCCCATAGTGCTTCAAAGTCCTCCAAAATCCAGATCTCCTTGAAAACATGCATAATCAACTGAGAATGAACAACAATCAGGACCATTCAGTGACAGATTATCAAACTGCTGAACATCACCATAAAAATATGCAAGATAAACACAGACTGAGCTCTGTCTGAGATTTAGTGATTGCAGATACCAATCAGTATATTCACTCCAGAGCATAACATCTATGTTCTTTTCATATAAACTCTGTAGTGGTGACCATTACGAAGGCTGGAAGTGGCACCCTTCACATGTCCCAATTATTCTTTTTCATGAAGACACAAATTTTGTGGAATATTTGATAATTTAAATTAAGGAAGAGAAGACAAAAAGCAATGATAGTAACAGGACCAAGAGAGAGATTGAAAACAAGCTAGAGACAACCACCACAACTTCAAGGCTTTCAGCATTAAGACGCTCGCCTGCTGTGGACTCGCAGCAAGAAGCTTTTCTCCTTTCCATCATTTTCTAAAACTGGACAGGTAGTAATTTAAGCACCACAAAAGAATACTTGGGGACCACCCAACCATCCATCGTCCTTCCCACCTATGATAATTATTTGTACCTCTTCTACCATCTCCACTTTTGCCCAAAGTCCTTAGGTATGTCACAGTCCATGTTGCTTCCTGCATTGATGATTTGATTTTAAGTGTTACCTTAATTCTACATTTTCAGATTTTTCTGTTGGTTGGGCTAGGGAAGTGGGAGGTCATGTACACACTAACATCTTGGAAACTCCCAGCTACCAACTTTGATGCCCAAAAAGTACCTGGGATGCAGACAAGCAGATCCAGTCCTCCAGTAGAACAGTTTTGAGTAATGAACATGCCTTTGGCTACACCATCAATCAAGTCATGCTTTGACACAAACAGTCTGCCAAATCTCAAACCTCTCTACTTTGATTAAGGTCATCAAGAAGGCATACCCATTCCTGAAAGCAAATACAAAAATCTCTATTGATAAAGTCTGCAGCTGACAGGAAAGAAAGATTAGAAAACAGGTGAAGTGCTAATGATAACAGCTCTACACAGCTCTCTGGAGCACAGAGATGGGCTGAAAAATGTGCGTTTCAGTACTGCTAGACCAGCTGACTTGCCACATAACCAGGAATACACTCCACACTCAAGGCGGGGCACTATTAAGCTTGCTTTTTCTACAGCTAATAATACCTAGAGCATTAATATTTCAATTGTATTATGAATAAATGCTTGGTTTTATTTATATATACACTTATTTTCTTAATTATATGCACTCTCCTTGCCCATAAACAGGATTTTCAGAACAACAGAAGGTCAGACTTTTTCAGCCCCAGTCAACAGTGGCGACTGCGTCCACAGTGCTTGTTTGAGTTGCTGAAACTGTAGACTTGCATGTCCAGCTTTGTGAACCTTAGCTTTGTGAACCCCAGCTTTGTGGGAAGCACAAGTGGCGTGTTTCGTTTCCTGGGAGTTTGCCTTTTAAAGGCAGAAATTTGTCAGTTCTGTACAGGATCTATTAGATGCAGCACATGTGTCTTGCAGATGAAAATGACAAATATGCAGTGCATATTTATGTGTGTATAATACAATTTCATGTAAATGAAAACCAGCCTTTCACATATTCATGGAGTGTCCTTCTGGGCTCCCAGCTGAATAGGAACATCTCATGCCCAGGAACTGGGCCACCTGAGCTGCCACCTGCAAGGGTGAGCCAGGACAGAGGGCAACCAAAGTCAAAAAGAAGAAGAACAAATTGAAAATCTGGTGGAATAAGGTTGGGTCATACCCCCCACCTCTCCTGCATCTAACTGCAAGAAGAAAGGGACAAAGAAATAGGACTGAAAAGGAATTGAGGCAGCTGGGGCACATGGTGATAGGACTGAAGTCAATTTGGGGTCCCAATGGAAACCCCTGAGTCCAACCTATGCTGGTCTGCCCTGTGGGCAAAGCTCCTTGATAACTGTACGTGACTGCTCCTCCACAGCCCGCTCCAAGGCACCCCCAGCGGTTCCCCAGATACACCCTTGCCCCTAAAGCAGCATGGGGAGCAGCCTGCTCTTCCAGCAGAAGGATCTCCTCCCTGGATTCAACTGTAGCAGCCAGCACCCAGCCCACAAGCAGCTCTCCCCTGCCACTCAGGTCCAGTCCTGGCAGGAGAAGATACACTTTAAAAAAAATAAAAAAAAAAAAACCAACACACCCACAACACACAAAAATTAAACCAGACATGATTACAGAATAATTTGTCAGCATGATAAAAGGGTGGGTATCTTTTGATTATACATCGACAAAAAATGCAAAGAAGCCTCTGATGCAGGTGGTGCAGGTGGTTCACAGTCACCCAGTTTTAGAATATGCATGGAGTACACCCAAAACCAGAAAGGATGTAATGTGCAGATTAGCCTTTTATCCAGGTGTCACAAGCCTCTGAATAATTCCACCTGATGCAACAGAGGCTTACTTCTCATACATGACTTTCTGAATAGCTGACAGTCCCATCAAAAGAACCACTGTCATTGTGAGATTGTACGAACGCAGGCACAGATGCAGTTCTCCAAAACACTCTTATCTATTTGCTTTTTGAGCAAAACAATTTCTTATAAGAACATGCTGGTTTATATATTTCAAGACTCTGAGCAGTCCCCTCCTCCTGCCTGTTACCCAGGGAGACTATATGATGGCACGGTCACCATGGAAACAGTGGACAAACTTAAGATGTTTTCATTGCTGCAGATAAAAGCCATCTGCATTATTTTCTCATTTCTGTTTCTCACACCACCAGCGCCAACTCCCAAGCCAAGCCATAGCAGCTGTGGTGCTGTGTAGCAGCCAGGAAGCATGGACCGCTCCCAAAGCGTCATCCGCACCGCATCCCTGCGCCTGCATCCCTGGGCATGGGGAACAGGGCAAAACCCACCCATCGGTGATCACAATGTGTGATTGCAGCAGGTGCCTGCCCTCCTTCCTCCTCCACCCTCATAAGGGTCGACTCAGAAGACATTTTTCTGAAATTTTTCTGACCTCATTCCAATAGGGAGAAAGTACCTAGTTTGCCTCAATATGCAAAAAAAGGCTGAAGAGTATTTGTGTAGGTTTGTATAGAATCTATGCCAAATTTGATTCTTTAACTATGGTTCTGAGTTATCTCAAGAGAACTTTTTTCTCCCCAATTAATTCATTTCCATTGCCCCACATTCATTCAAAATATAGCCCCTTACTATCTCCACAAGCTTCTAAATTTTACTTCTGAGATCTGACACAAATGTGCTTTACTCTCCTAAAGATACCATCTTCTATACGTTGGCAACAGATCTTAGTTAAACACACCCTACCTTCCATCAAATAATTTTAATAATAGATATTGCAAAGAAATTCTCACATAAACAGGGAACTCTGGACTCCTGCCCTGATACAATTTGGGCTAAAATTTATTTGTTCAGCTTTTCAAGGCTGGGACCCACCCCTGAAAATTTGAAGTGGAATAATATTTCAATTCCAATTTTTTCTGATTCTGGAATCAGCAATCACCATGAAAGGTCTTGTCCTTGGGTATTGGGCATATTGATGCAATCTCTGTGATGACTCGGATATAGATAGTCAGAAATTTATAAATAATTCTTTTCCACTACACCTGAGGTGAAATTCAGTGAGCACTGTGAAGCTGTGCTATTTCTCTGCGGCTAACAAATATTATTTCTTTTTTCTCCACAGTAGGCTGAGATGACTGAACACAACCAGAAAGATCTATTAATTAAGCATCAAATTAAGTTTCTGCAGTGTTTTACAGACAACAACTGGATGTTCTATTACTCATAATTTATTTGCTGGAGATTGAGTTTTGGGTTGCTGCTCTTGCAGGCTTTTGGGGTTTTCTGTTCCTTACTAGTACCAGAACTTCAGTGAGTTCCTATTTTCCTAGTCATCAAGCCGAATTTGTGACACTGTTACATGAACATACCCTTTCTATGTATTGAAAAAGTCTATTATTGTAAAAAAACCCAAAATGGCACTTCAGTTAAGATGACAGACATCTCAGAATATGTGTCTTTCAGTAATCATTTGTAATTCTGTTTTTATCTTACAATGGGTAGAAATGTACTGTTTAATGTTACATGCCTGTTACCTGTTCATACCGTTGTTTTGATAGGAGCCACAGGATTTATAGGCTACAGACAGCATGAAATAATTTTCTTATTGGATTTTGTTAACATGGAGACTTTTCTACCAAATCAAGACCTGTCTGTAAGTTAAAGATGGTCACAGAGGGGGCACCTGGTGTTCTGGACAGCAGGACTTTCCTGCTTGTTTATAGACAACTCTACCCTGAACAACAGTCTCTAAAACAATCCTGCCTCAGGCTGCGATCAGGTCTTCTTAAGCAACTCTTTAATACAATAAATAGACTTCCTTCTCCTCTCACGTTAAGGTTATTTTTCCAAATGCCACATCATTCTTATTGATTTTTTTTTTAAACTCTGAAGCCTTTCCAGCCTCTTTGCTGAATGGATATAACTGAACTGAGTATACCCTTGGAGTAAAGGTCATAATGTTCAGTTAAGAATAGCTATAAATGTTCCTACTGCTGCTTCATGTTCTCGTACAGTCAAGAATCACAGATATTTGTTCAGCCATCAAGTGATTCCCAAATCCTTCCTCAAGTTGCTACATCCAAATATGCCACTGATACTGTACACAAAACATGAATACAATTAGCTGTGTTAGCTCAACACTCTGAATTAAAAACAGAAGTAAATTGCTGTTAAATGATTTCAGATCCCAAATTCAAAACTTTCAAATCAGTGAGACAGCCTGTAATCAGTTGACAGCCAGAACTATCTAGCTTCAAGAAAAGTCAATATAAGCTCTAGAGAAAAGATAACTGAGACTGGGGATAACTGAGACTGGGGGAAAAAATAAAATAAAATATATCTATATATACATATGTGGTTTGCAATCTTTCTCCCAGGATTTGCCAGTTCTAGATTATTTTATTTAAATACATGGAGGCAAACAAAGGATAAAAGAAAGCTCTAATACAATGGAGTGGCATTTTCATTCAGGTAAAGAAACCACCAGGAGTAGACACAGGACACTGTATGTTTTGTGTTTCTTTATCAGCCTCACAGGAACACAGCATTCAAAAAAATACAGTAACAGGAAAACAGCTGCAAGACATTAGCAAATTTTGGTCATTGTGAGACTTCAGTCTCTGTATGCTCCTGAAAGAGTGTGTCTTTCTTAAGCAGGCAGAGATCAGAAAGAAGAAATTTAGAGTCTCCATAAGATGTTATAGTCTTTCTTCCAAAAATATTTCCAAAACAGAAACTGTCCTTAAGATCGTCCATCCTGTAATGTTATCTATCCAACATTTTTTATTGATTGTTGTTGGGTTCTTTTATTTTTTTTTTTTTTTCCAAGGTACTCCATAGTAGCTGCAAGCAGGGACATTCATCATCCTTTTTGTGGACAGAATAACATAATTCTGACCATCCTCACTAATCCAACCTATAAACTTATTAAGCGAATGTAGCCTATACAGGCCACTCTAGGTGGTCATGCCTAATAGGTTTAAATATCTCTTTCCATTTATCTTATCAAAGATGAAATCAAGAAGCATTTTGTCACAATTTGTAAATGTCCATAGGGAAGAAAAGATTTATATTTCGAGACCAGTCTACCAGCCAGGGTTTAATGAAATCCAATGGCTTCATATTTTACACAGAAGTGAAAAAACAAAGAAGCCCCTTAAAGCAAAATTAATAAGTACCTTTTCAAATCACTTAGGGATATGAGAGATTCTCCAACATTATCAGTAGCTGATTTCATAAGAAACACAACCTAGTTCATGACCAGGAATAAATAATTACTAGGTAATGTTCCAGGCTCAAATTACACATTCTTTTAGTCTAACAACTTCTCACTTGGGTCTGCACCAAAACAGCCCTATATACAACCATGGAGCATTCCTCATGCCATATAGGTGCTGGGGAAATCCCTGGCTGGTTTCTGAATTCTGCTATCAAATCTACATGATCAGGCATCATATAACTGATCTATTTCAATCCTTGAAGATGCTTGCAGACATGCAGAAATGCACATCAGAACAGACTGCTCTACTGTCCAGCACCACTGTGTCCAAAGTTGCCCATTCTTTCTGAGTATGCTGAGCTATATTCAATCCCTCTTAATCTGTTTGCTTGACTCACTCCTCCGTGTGGGTAGGAAATACTACAGAGCTTTTCTGGGCTCCCTTATGTACTTTACAGAGCTGTAGCAGACAACACACAAGCTTATGACTCCCTCAGTGCAGTAGAAGTGGTATGAAGATTTGAAATTGAAGCATTTGTGATGGAATTTAGTTTGTGATTTGAAATTCTGCCTGTCATTTGAAATATAAAATTTTCTCACTCTTCAATAAAAGTTCTCTACCACTGTAGAGGAACAATTTGTTTTACAAAAATTCTTCGGGATACAGGCTAAATCAAGGTAGCTAAATGCTTTCTCTCAAAGTTTGTTTTGCTGCAAGCCAAAGCTATAACTGGAAGGCCGGCTGTGCAGCAGAGATGTACATTTTGGAAGTTTGATGAGGTGCAGAGCAAGACAGGACAAGCACAGAGGTCAGGGCAAGGAGGTGACAACAGACCAGTAGGAAGAAGGAATATCTGAGGAACTGTCTTTAAGAAAGGAGAGGTAACCCTGGCAACCATAAAAGCCGAGGACACTGTAAGCAAGCACATCCAGGTAAGACAACATCTACAGAAAGTGAGATATGCTGCTCTGGAGGGCCTTGCAGCAGGGTGCTCAAGAACAGCTGTTGCCACTGAAATGGCTGGACAACTGCTCTGCCTCATCTTGTAACTAAAGAGGTTTTTGGATGCAAAAGACCTCCATCAACACCATGACTACTACTGAGAAAGCAAATGGCAAGAATGGGAAAGAATGGTTCAGTAATATCACATACAACATTAGGAAGTAGTGAGAGATACAGAAACATTAATATTACTTTGGCTGCTAAGCAGCTCTGGGAAAAAAAAAAATCAAGTTGTATTTGAGCGCTCTCATTCACCTGACATATATGTTTTTTGCCACCTTATTCCGATAGCAAAAGTGAGTGCTTTTAGCCAACCAACAGTTTTTTCTGTTATCTTTTTTCAGAGTCTATTTCTTGTGGTACCTGACACCAAGAAAACCCCAAACTTATCTCTTTCTGTTTATTCTTCCCAAAGAGTTGGAGTTTCTCTGTTTATCTGCTCCTGCACCGAGAAGATCTGTTGAAACAATTGCAATGGTTTGGTTAAAAAAATAAAAAAAAAAAAAAAAAGGCTTTTTAATTACCGAATAGCTCCCGAAACCAGCAGACATCCCAGTTCTCAGGACGATCTTTACATCTATCAGTTTACAAGCACGCTTTCAGAATTCTTCTAAGGATCGGTAGCTCTATGTGCCTTAAAATACAGGGCCATTACTTTCAGTGATAATGCAGGCTTGTGACTTAAAAGTACAGTCAAGCCTTTAATCCTTTAAAATTACAAGATGAAAGAGAGGATTGAAGCAATATTTTCAAAAATGTCAAAGTGATTCACATGTCTAGTTCTCTACTGAAATTTTGAGAATGTAGGCTTTAAAGTTGCTTGACAACTTATTTTAAGGGACCCAAATCTCTAAATAACAATAAGTATGCTCCAATTATGTACAAATGAAGTAAGAGTGCACATTCAGAATGGATTCTTAAAAACTTTTAAAGAAATCAGAAGATAGAAGAAGTGGCCAGATTTCCAAAATCTCAGTACAGAGCAGCATGTATATGTTTATATAATTGAATCTCACACATCCCATAGAAATGTAAATGGTTTAGAATCAAAATGATTTGATTTTTATTTTTTGGATACATATATACATATATTTTATATTTTTTAAAAAATTATAAAGCTACAGATAGAACAAAGCCCATTGCTGAACGCCAAACAACAAGGGAGACATGTCTGGAGAGGACCACCACCCCTTCAAATAGACATGCACATATTTCTTTATTACACTGTTACCCCCTGCACTGGACCAGTTACTAAGCAACTCCTTGCTGCAATGAAAGTCTAAATTCTTGCCTTCCCATTTGGTGGCTATTTGGCTTCATGCAGCAGCAAGGAATGCATCTGTCACTGAACCTTATGGTTTATATCACTGTAAATAAAAAAAAAAAACCCACACAATACAAATATTTTAGCAGGCTAATCGTATGTAGTTTATCACTAGCTCTTGACTAAGCCCAGATGTGATGATAATGAGCAACTTTGGGGTGCCAGCAGCGTTGATGATCGTAGGCTTCCTACAGAGGATAGGAACTACCTAAATCTTACTACTTGACTACAAGCCATATAAAAACAAGGCTAAGAAGAAAGTAGTTATTTAGCAATCATCCTAAATATTGCATTTTTCCTCCACATCTCAAGGGAAAGCTGTTCTTTTATACTCAAAAGTAAAAAGTATATATACAGGTCTTTTCTTCCACACATTTCTAACTTGTCTAAGAATCTAGTTAGATCTTCTCAAGGTAGCATCCAGGCCACATCCCTATATGCCATAAAGGTTATGTCTATTCACTTTTGCAACTCATCTTCATTGGATCAAACAAAAATTTACCATGTCCATGGGCCAGCTACTAGAAGGAAATCATATGTTAATGCAACGCAAAAGCCACGTGTACTGAAGAGACATTTACTTTTTCGCTGTCACAGGAAATCAACAAAGATAATTAGGTCATCACCATTGCTATTTGAACAAACCAAAAACAAAATAAACCCCACCAACCTCATCCAATCCCCACAACTCTTAAATTCTATTTTAGGACAGAATACTTCATTTTAACAAGTTTTCCATTCAGTTGATTTTATAATCAATAGAAATGTTTAAATAGATAAATTTTAAACTTTAACACAGAAAAATAATGCTCTAGAACATACCAAACCTAGTTTAGAATTGCAGGACTAAAGGGCCTCATGAGATTATCCACATAATCCCCAGTCAGTGTATATTCTCAGCTTGATATATATTCTTGCACAATTACAGGGATCTTATAGTGGAATAAAAGGGGCCCTATTTTATATATACATGGACAAGAATGAGACAAGTCCGTTAGTTTGTCTTTTTTCCACCATTCTCCACTATGTGATTTAAAGCTTTTTGTCTGAGCTATTTTTAAATGTCTCACTTCATTGCTTCCACTTATTTCCATTAAGCAAAAATTCCCTTTACTCTGTTTAATCCAATTATCAAAAAAATGTTAAATTAAAAGGTTGGTCAGGGGATTAACGTGACAGAAAACCAAAAAAGACTGTTCAGCACTTTGTTTCTTGTCTAAATTTCCATTTGTATCACATTTCTATCTATAAATATCACTGATTGTACACGTCATGTTAGGTCCAACTGAAGTAAGATTTCTGCTTTTTAGAACAAACAAGTATGTGCTATTCCCAATTTTCATATTTCATTCCAAAAGCTACTCCACTTCCTCGGGAGGAAGACACATCTCCAGTGTTTGCAGGGTACCAAGTCAGCTGCCAGACTTCATACAGTGGTTCCAAACTCTTTTACCTGGACTGTAGGGGTTGGATCACACCTGTGCTGAATGTGTGCAACCAAGGAGCACAATTCCACCCCTACCTGAGACCTCAGCTTGGAGAAGGGAGCAGAGCAAGAGGTGCCCAGCACACAGTGAGGGCAGGGAGGGAGCACAGCTGCTGCTGCTGCTTCGTGCATCAGGCAGCAAGTCCTGCCGAAACTAGAGGTCTGCAAGGGCAGTAACTTGTCTCTGAAACAGAGACATTATGAACTGGTAAGTCACCCCTTGAAATTAGAGTAAATCATGCATTCTTATGAATCTTTTGGAGAAGTATACATTATACCCATAGTTTACTGTATAAGCTTAATTTAGCTTTACCTAAAATTACCCTCTGCAAGATGCCCCTAAATTTTTTTTGTCTCTGCAGCTTTCCACATATAGTTCATTCTGGGCAATACACTGACTAGCTATGCAAACATTTTTCTATCACATTTATTAGCTGGTATTGTTTCAGAATCAGTGCTAGTTTGTTTTCCAAGTACATCATTGTACCTCAGTATGATTCAAGAGCTAAATTTTCATACCTGAAACTAAGATTTTAAATCCTAGCTCTATTCCTGAGCTACTGGATTATTTCACACAAGATGTTCAATTGCCAGAGCTTCTACTTCCCCACTTTAAATCCCATTATCAGCAAGGTTGGACTCTTTCCTTAAGGCTGTGAGATCCATAGCTGATAAGTATGAGTCTTTCTAAAACCTCTCCAGACTCACATGTACTTTTCTACTTGAAATTTGAATGTCGAGTTTACTAAGGGAGACTAGGCAAGGAGAACTCTGAGCCATTGCTGTGCTCCTCCAATGCCCAGTTAACTGGTTTGTATGTTTTGTTTTAGCCTCCTATGCCCTGGCTTGGGGTTTCAGATAACCTCTTACACGCCAGGTAAGCCACTGACACAGGTGATAAGAAAAAGTCTGTTTCACTGTTTCAGTATGATCAGTTAAATGCAGGAATTATCTTCTAGAAGGTGTGGAAATCTGGAAGGAAGGAAGGAAATACTGCACAATGATCTTCACATAAGTACCTAATAAATTGCTTTATCAATGTTAGAAGGCTTACAACAATTGTTAGTGCAGCAAAGATAAACACAAACATAGAGCAGTTATGTGTCTACAGGAGAAATAGGGAGTTTACTGGGAATACTACGAGTTTTCGCACGTTCACTGCCAGCAATTTAAGAACCACATCTGAATAATCACCACTAAAGAAAGTCATAGACACAAAAAACTTCAAGATCCTTTCAATTTTCTTTCTGTGTTTATGTGGTGGCTCAATGAGATTAAAGATGCTGTTCAGAAAATGGCAGCTAATAGCTGATCTTTGTTCATCTTTAGACAAAAACAATTCAAAATGGTGAGAAATTTGTAAAGTTATTTTTAACAATGACACCCCACATATATGGGGACATATTCTATTAAAGAAAAAAAGCTTTTAAAAAAATGAAGTAAAAGATACATTATTTTGAAAGACAGGTTATCAAACTGTTTAATGAAGTATTCCATATATTCCGTGTCTGAACTAGAGATACTTGTTGCTAAGATCTCAGTGCTGACAGCCTGAAGTCAGAATTTGCAGCTTCTTTCCTGAGTACCATATCCCAGATATCACTCAGCTGGGAAATGGACAGTAAGCACGGACACAGAGATAGGGTTTGACACTAAATAAAGCCACAGAAAACTTAGTCTGCAAGATTATGACAATTTTTGGTTTGAAGTACTATAGCCAACATAGATGCACTGTTTTAAATACCAGATGAACAGAAATGTCTTGTTCTTACAAAGGACATGGTTGGGTTTCAGGAAGAACCGAGTACTCTATCACCTGCCTTCTTACCACAAGTACATCAAAAATCCATGTGCACTTGTATGGATACGGGTCTACGAATGCCATTTCTTTCACTGTGAAACCACCTGACAGCAGAGCCATCCTAAATCGTCATGTGAATTACAGACTCCTGTTAAATATATTCCAAGTTGATCTTCTGACACTCTAATAGGTTAGAAATAATATATAAGCCTAACGCAATCAACATCCAGCTCCTTCTAGGAGCTCCCATTAAAATCATGGGCCTCTATTTTAATTCAGTAAGAACAAATGCAAATTTTACATTTTCAGAACTTTACATGTAGGATAAATTACAGATGTTTCAAAAACATGGACCCAAATTTGAAATCACTATATTTCTGCAACCACAAACCACCTAAGAATGAAACTCTTACCACTTGAAAGGGCAGGACATAATAGAGTTTCAAATTATTACTGCTAGATGCACCTTCCAGAGTACAAACAGCCCTGAGCCTCAGTCATTCGCAAGATATCGTGAAATATACTGCTTTGAAACTGAGTCCATCTTTTTGAAACACCCTGTACTATGCCAGGAAAGAAAAGAGGGGCAGGAGGCAAATGCAGATCTCTTTTCAACTGATGTTCTATCATATACTTACTAAAAAAAAGCAAGCATCATACTGTAATATACAAGGGAAAGTATTGTCCATAAGACAACCAGAGCAGCCGTTTTGCTCTCTGTGGCACTAGCAAGGTATTTACCAGCACATCCAGCTGTGGCTGCTAAAACCAAAGAAATACCCAGACTCTCCAGAGCTGGCTGTTGGGTGAGCAACGGGACCAAGCACAAGACTAAAAAGCACAGGCTGAAAGGTGAAAAGAGTTGTGACAGTTTGCCCTGCAAAGTGAAAAGTAGTAATCATTCATCAGAGCCTTCAAGCATATAAGTGGTAAATTAAAGGAGCATGAGTATTATTTTCTCCTCCATATCTGCTGGCAGCAAAGTATGGGCTTGCATCACAGATGTAAGGTGGAAAGTTTTCCATGCTCAACACTAAAAGCTAGAATAGGTGACTGGAAGAGCATGTGAATCTCCATCACAGGAGGTTTTTATAGATTAGACAAACACTTACAAGAAGTGACAGTTAAAATTGATCCATTTATATTTGGACAGGTATATGGAAAACACAGCCTCTCAAAGTCCCTTCCAGCTCTCTTCTCTCCAATTTGCCTGTCAAGGATTCACAGGGTTTACATCACCAGCGTAACTTGAACATCTCTCATTTTTCCCATGCCACAGCCAGTTTAACAGCAAAGCATATGCGGCTTTCAAGAAATTATTACCCAGGTAAACTGGGATAACAGACAATGAACAGCAGAACTAAGGTTCACCAACCAAACAACTAGGTAGCAGTACTGTGCTGCACCTTATTTCACCATCCACAGTGTATAGCCCACAGAAAATTAGTTTATGAACCCGGCACTAACAAAAAGGTGAAGGAAAACATTTAAGAGCTGCAAAGATGTGACAGGGTATTAAAACACTCCCTTCTTCACAGACTTCCAGCTGCTTGCCAACAGCACCACAGCCAGATGAAGAGAAACACAGATGCAACACTACAGGACCCCAGTAAGTGCTTTGAGCACAGGCCAGGACTAGAAACCAGTGAGAACCATGAGGCTGAGTTTACCAGCAACTGACCTTCAAACCTTGACAGATTTGGCCAGTACGAAAGTCTCTCTCAGGAATAAACACCAACAAAGAGCAGGAACAACAGGAATGAGAACAGCCAGGATTTGAAGAAATTTTACAGGAAGAGATGCAACAAGGGCTCTTTCTATTAAAAAAAAAAAAGCCAACATGTAGAAAAGCCATATGCTGCCGTAACATTATACACATTTCTGAGCAAAGCAGTAGGCGTAATGCAGTATTTTTGTTAATCATTGTGTGTAGTTTCCTTTCCACAACCATTATAGCTACCAGAGAGCCATGTAGCTTCTGATCAAATCAGAGCAGACGAGCCTCTACTTTAATTTGAATTGGGTCAAACCAGATGAATTCATGGTGACTCATTTCAGACAATATAGCTTAGCAAAATAATAAGAAAAGCTGGCAGAATTTATTCTGTCATCTGAGGTAGTATTATTACTAGGAGTTAGAAAGTCTCCTTCACTTGCACTTTACTGAAAGCATGAAATGTTTCTTGTGACTGTGCTGTCCCAGTTTTCAGGTATTGTCATCCTGCTGCATGGGGCGATGCTTGGAATCGTTTCAAAGCTGAAATTCAGGGAAACAAAATCCTAGTTTGGAAATACTGTGTTGTGAGAGAACGCAGAATGGTTATCCAGGGTTTACAGCAGCCTCTGCAAAAAACTGCTAAAGTATACTCAGTTTGCTGCCAATTAAAAAAGCTGATTATCTCTTCAGAGACATACTGCCAATGCAGGAAATCATTTTCTTCACTGGTTTAAAGGTATCTATGCATATTTTCACACTTTCTTCATCTGTTGTGAACTACATAACATTGAATTTGCCTTCTCAGATTGCAAATCCTGCTGATGCTCAATATTTGAACTGTTTAGTCAGTAGCATGAATAATAGTTCAGCTTTAGAAAGCATTCTCTAGACATCCTATTTTATCAGGTATTGATGTTCAGTTCAGCAAAAGCACTAAACCCACAATGACTTTTTCATTGATAATGTATGGACATAAAAAAGTCACCGCAATCAATCTGCGATCTAATAGCACAGCAATAATAAAACCTTTAGCAGGGTAGGAAGGGTGGACAAGAGCTTTAAAAGTCAGCACTGGAGTCTGACACTTGGGTTCTAGTATGAGCACCATCGTACCCAGCTGAGCCTCAGCAAAGAGCTGAGAGAGCAAGACATGAGCTTGTACTTCGGCTCTTTCTGTTTGCAGCCTGGCTTCTTATCAGAAACCCACTCTCATCAGCACTTAAGTCTAAGATGGGTTAAGAAATGGGGAGGCTGAACCACAGATAGTTGCCTCATTCTTCCAACTATAATGAAGATAGCAATTTCCAACAGCCAAGGGAAATCTTAAATCAGCGCGAGGCAGATCCATCAAAATTCACCTTCCAACTTCAAAACTAAACGCAATGCAAAACTGCCATAAAATCCTATGGACAAACAATTATAAACAGGCTGGCTGCAATTAGGTACACGGATACTAATCAGAATCAGCTACATAATTTCTTACATCAGCCACAACTATGCAAAAGGAAGAAAGTGCAAAACTTTAAGGGACTTCTTATCCTTTGCCAGGTCATTTTTCCCCCTCTAACATTTTAACAAATAAAAGAAACACAGCAGTTCAGGCACACAGTTGGTTTCTTCTCCTATCACAGGAGGTGACCTTATTAGACTGCCACATCAATGATTCTTTGATGCACCTCTGTACCTACACTATCCTGATAACAAATCAAAAACATCAATAACCACAGAAGCTAGAGATAAACCCTATGCCGTGTTTTATACACTTTCAGTACTGCTATTTATAAGCTACCAGCAAATTCCAAAGCTAAGGCTTTGACTGTGACACTCCCCTGCCAATAGAGCAGGTCCTTTGCATGAGATCTAACTGGTCATAATATTCTGTGTAGATTTATAAACCACATTATGGTCTGTGACAGTATAGGATCTCTCTTCGCACTGAAGTTCATTCCTTCAAGATCTTTTCCTTCTCACTGACATCACCATAAGGTAGTAGCAATTCGAGTGAAATGATTTACACAACATGGAGAGACCACACCTGTCCTTAGAGTTTCCAGTACACATTTACACCATTTCACATAATTCTACAAAAAAAGACATATGGAAGAAAAAAAATAGAAGTTACTCTTTGTCCTGCCCTACTTGATTCAACACACAGCTCTACTGCATTCTACTTGAATTCTCTTTCTGTGAGCTCAACATGAGTTCATACTGAAAGCAACTAAACTTTCCCATAATTTCCTCTACAAGTTCATTTTTATATCTACATACTTTATATGCTTCAGTACATTTATTTTCACTGCATACCTGCAGAAAGAACAAATTATATCTTCTTTAACATTAAAACAAGACCCAGATAGAAAGGTTTAAAAAAAAAAAAAACCAAACACCAAACCACTATGCACTTACTACTAATTCTGGGTGCTCAATCTGAAAGTGCTGAAAACTGCTTTTTCAGAAGACTTGTTTCGTGTTACTCCTCCATGTTCAAAGCCTATTAACTGCAGCTGCAACTACTCAGTGCTTCTGCAAATCAAACACTGAGGTCTCAAGTCAGCAACCCAGAAAATGAGAGCCACCTGTGAAAAGCTCTGTTTCTCTGCCTTGACTGGCACTGCATTAGCAGAAATGCTTCTTCACAGCTGTTCAGCTGTGACTAAGGCTAGGCAAGATATCTGTTTGTTTTGTGGAGGGATTATTTTATTTTTAAATAAAATAGTAAACTATTTACAAACTCGGGTTGATTTCGGTTAATATTGAGCTTGACAAGCAGGAAAGCTCTACAGATATCTTCCCTCTGAAGCAGCCCTGGCTGAGTGGTGCAGAAGTACCTGGAGCAGCCAGCTCTGCTGCTGCTGGGGTCTCAGCATTGCAGAGACTTAGTGTGAGAAGGAATCACCTGCTATCTGCCTATCTTTCCAAGGAGGAAGCAGGGTGCAAACAGCTAATTCAAGCTCTTGGAAGTCATTTGTGTTTCCTGCCTCTGAACAATTTCCCTTTACACTGCAAAGTTCAGTGGTCTAAACTGGGTGGGCCATAGAGCAGGAGCTTAGATAGCCACTGCAGGCAAGTGGCCAACAGGGCTAGTAGCAACTGCACCCAGCGGGATCTGTGCCACCTTGCAGGTGCGTGGCTTTGCTTCAATGCAAAAATGGCACTTGGGCCACCTGAAAGCTATGAACTTCAAGAATCCGAAAGCCACAAAAGCTCACGTTCAAGACACAGAAGCAACAAGTTAGTCATTCTCCAGTTAGCTGCTTACTGAGGGAGCTCATGTACTGATTCTCTCCTTCAAAGAAGGGGGGGGGAAAAAAAGTTATATTACTTGGATGTAAAGTCTGTAAAGGTTTTTAGACCATTTTACAAGTCATCCATGATTTTATTCCAGGTGATGTTCTCCATTTCATGATTGCCTTCAAGGTACTTACATGCTTTGATTTTTATTTTTCTTGCATTATCTTTGCCACAGCTCAAGTCTTCTAGGAAGTAAAACTATCCTAATAAGCCGGCCATAGGAATAATTCAAATCACTCCCTAAGGACAACAGTATAGTGTTTATTTCTTCATAACTGTGGTTGTAGAGGTACATGACTTGCACTTCCATTATATTTAACCTTCCTGCTACTCACTGTATGTATACCTTGGCTATAAATCTCTTGTATCTGTCATTGAGTGCTGGCCAGTGCCTCTGGCCACAAGCAATAAGGAATTACAGTAGTAAAATCTGGCTTATTTCTGGCAACATGCTGAAAGTAAAATTTTCAGGGGAAAACTTTCCAGTCCAAGTATCTATTTGAAACTTATAAAATTAGATGATGCTGTGTACTCTTTGCCTATTCTATTTCCAGCCTCTTTAATAATTCTCTTTTTATTCATACATAGATAATACACAATTCCATAAACAGTTGCATAAAATATTCAGCCTAATGAAAAGAAAAGCATTATTTTATGCTAGTAGGCTGCTGTCTTTTACATTCATTGCTTTCATAAATGACATATTTATTATTTCTCATATTGCTTTTACTGGAATACAATGAATTTTTTTCAATTACAAATAAAAGTTTTACAGTTTGATTTATTCAGCGTTTCATAGGATTTTATTTTGTTACTTTTTAAAATAGTTTTCAGGCTGCATCTCTGTTAGTAAGTTGTCTGGAATGATTTTATTGCCTTATCTTGGTCACCTTTTCTCAACCCATACTACAAGGTAGCTGCTGAACGAGTCACCTGCACATTTGAACCTGTCACTTGTTCTTTGTTGCTAGAAACCAGTCATGTGCATCTTCTTGTGCCCTTCACATTTTACCTCTGTTTATAGCTGCTAGTTGCATTCTTGGTCAGCAAGAATGTTGCAGGTCCCAGGATTCTGCATAGTAATATTTTATTTGCTACCACTGGCTTGGTGATTGTAATCACATTTTCAGCTGCTGCTGGCTGCAAAGCTTCATTTGCTATAAACAAGATAGTCTATATAAGGTGTGACATGAGCTGTACTGGAAGGCTGCCTTTGCCTTCTGCTGGTGTTTTTCTCTAGTCTACTAATTCTTTCTCCAGGCTTTGTTATTCTGATATGCTCCCACTTACCTATCTCTCTTCATCTGTAGGAGGGGAGAAAAAAACCAAAACAAAAACAAGCAAACAAACAAAACCAACCAAAGCCCAGATTTTTGGCAGTCCTGACAATTTTGCCTGCCTTGTCATGGTGGAATCTGTGCTGCAAAAAGGATTAGATATGTTTAAGCTTGTGACAAGAGAACTGAGGCCCATTACCTGTAATATCACTTGACATCTTCCGTTGTTCATTGTGCTATCAGGTTACAATCAAGAATGTCCTCAGCCAAATGTTACAGTGTCATCTGTTTTTGTATCTTACCCCTCTGAGACCTCATACAACTGATGCCATTGGCACCACTTGGGCACTAGGAAAAAATGCAAAATGTCTTTCAAAGCTGGGTATATCAGCCAAAGGCATGCAGAAGGTCAAAAAAATAATAGTTGTTCGGGGTTTTTTTTTTAAACAATTGCTTTAAAGTATTCTAAAGGGAAGCATCTAACACTCTGCCTGTTGTCTGTGTGCCTGCTAGCTTTTTAACAATTTTTAGCTAGGAATAGTTTAATATGAAGTGAAAAATCAGTGAGCCAGTAGCTACAAATTTACCTGTGTTTCTGTAAAAGTTATTACACTGCTGATTCCGTCTGAAGATTCTGTGATCGTATTTTAAAGCTCCTGCTTCCCCCAGGCTGTCAGTTTGGTTTGATTTCTTCTTCCAAAGACACTGCTGTTGTAATATTTCTGCAGCGAGGATCTCCTAGTGATATTTTCAAGCGAATCACTTCAAGCTTTGCCTAATGCATCCAGGTTTTTTCTAAAGGACAACCTACATTACAGCATGAGGTCATAACTGTTTCTATATATAGCAGACATTCATCATTATTAAAGTCACAGGCCTAGACATGCCTCTAGTACTGATATCAGGTTATTACCCCACTCATTCTTCTCCCTCCATGTGTTCTGGCAGATTTTAATTCTTTAACTCTAAAATTGATGTCCAGATCTTTATTTGTACAACTACTTTTTCTTCTTTGTTTTACAGCTCCACCCCAAGGAGTAAGAAGCTCGTATGAGTCGAATTCACTTCCCATGTAACATACCCTTTATGTTTGCCTCTGCTAGTAAGGGAATCACTGTTTAATCCAGACACTGTGCAAGCAGAGTTACAAAGATGTCATCCAAGGGCTGGCCTGGCCTTCTGAACAACAGGATTGCCAGCAAGCAAATTGTTGCATTTGCACAAGTTAGCCACACTGGGTATAGCAAATAGCATCACAACGCAAAAACAAGTTATCTAAAGCAGTTGACTGGCTTGCATGACAGTCATTACTTCCAGAAATGAGTTATTTTTGTCAAGATAAAGAGAGATGCTTATAAAACTATTTTAAGTGGTTGTAACTTGACCTCAAAATTTGCAACTGCAGCAATGCAAATACCATTATTTATTGATTTATAATCCATAATTTGCATGATATGTATATTCATATATTTTTAAAAAGATGATGAAATAATAAGGAGGAAAACAACAGTGTCACAGAGTTTTGCACTCCTAGAAGATAAGCACCACATTAACCTAGAAGATAAACATTTACAAGTAAACACTTGCTTTGACTTGGAGGGAAAAAAAAGTCTGACGAGAATCGAGCAACCCAAAAACCCACTCAGGCCAATAACCTTTATTGGGCAGTGGCCAGGACACATGGCAAGAAAAACTGAGCTTGAGATTGGCTTTGGTACATTTCCAACTAGCAAACGACAATATACTAACTGTTCCAAAAAATAGTAAAATCTTATTAGACTGCAATTGAAAGTTTTTCAAGCACAATCTTTCCTACCTTGCCTTTTCAATTTTGTTAACAGAAAAATCTGAGATGACCAAGGTTAGGGTGATGGAATGTGTGTATTAAAATATTTTTCTGTGAAGAAGCACTGAAAGAGCAGTAAATGGTCTTATAAGAAGCATCCATCACCACCCACCCCATGTCCTTTTAGGGTGGGATGGGGCCCAGGATGCACTGTCCTGTCAGTCTTCTTGTGCTCCACTTTCTGGTGGCAGAAGAGCTGAGCAAAAGGCTTCATGTGTTTTACCAGGCTTCACGGTGCCAGTGCATCAGAACGTGAAGCAAACGAACTCCTTAGCTAACATAGAGCTTGCAAGTGCATCCCTGCAATGAGAGTCTTTGCTAAATGATACAAGAAGCCTCTTAAATCAAAAAGTCATGTTACCCTCATTCACAGCATCACAAACTCTACTGGGACATTTGAGGAGGTGGAGGAAGCGTTGGTATTGTGCTTTATCTCAAAAAGAGCCAGGAAAATGGTACTGCGACCATTATTTCAAAAGAACTTCCCATCTCCAGCTTCCCATGAAGATTTTGTTTCTTCCAAACAAATGTAATCTGGAAAAATTATCTGAAGACTCGTTTCAGTCATTCTTTTTTCAGTCACTTGTTTTCACCAGCAGCTAGAGTTAGAAATTGCCACTTTTAGTGGCCACTGAAAACAGTCAGTCAAAAAACAGAAGCCTTTCTGTTGAATGGAGTTTAAGGAAAAAGTTGGGAAAGCAATATTTGAAAAAAAAAACCACCAACCAAACACAAAAAGCAAAATAACCCACAAAAAAAAAAAGAACACACAAAGAAAACATTTTGAAGTATCAGTAGTTGCTATTGCATTGAAAGCATTAGTACTTTGAATCTCAAGATATATTTTTCCATGTTAATTGTTTGGCTGGTGTATTCAGATCCATTTAACTGGGCTGCATTGTCTGTCTCTTGAAGCAGGGGAAGGGGAAGATTAGTGTAAAAGCTACAGGGACTGCTACAGCCCAGGTAGAATCTGTATCTATTAAAAAGTGGGTTATTATATACAGCAGAGAAAGGGATGATAGACACAATTTTCTGAGTACATATTTAAATGACTTTATTTTCATAACTAGCACTGGAAGTATTAAGACAACATATCGATTGTAGAGTTACATTCTGGAAAGAAATAATAGCTTGATACAAATGCCCTCAATCATTGGAAATCATGGAGAGACAACTTCTGGGTCTGCTTCAATTTTATCGTTCTCACAACAGCAAATGTAGGCAGGTCCTTGCTTCAGAGCCCGGTCTTGGCCAACTCAGTGACTTTCTGAGTTGCAGCAAACTGTGCCCAGCCTTCTCTCTCTCTAGGAATTTTTTTCTGTCATTTCTGTCACTGGTGCTCTGGTCTCTGCTCCTCCCCACAGCCTCCCAGTCAGGTTTTATTCCATCCGCTGCTCACCTACTGATTTTTCAGTCTGACAGTACACCTGG
The DNA here is from genome assembly GCF_037038585.1 of Patagioenas fasciata. Classification (NCBI taxonomy): domain Eukaryota; kingdom Metazoa; phylum Chordata; class Aves; order Columbiformes; family Columbidae; genus Patagioenas; species Patagioenas fasciata. The sequence continues at coordinate 66,499,452 of NC_092521.1, forward strand.
GATAGTTCTTTTTCTTTATCAATCCCCCCCACCTCATCCACCTGATCCAGAAATTCAACCTTAACTTATCCTTTCCTCTCTCCTTCTTCAACTCTTACCTCTTCATCTTTCTGGTCTTTCCTTGCCCTACAGCTTCTTCTACTCAATATGACTCTCAACTCAGTCCTCTCCTTAAAAAACCTCTTGATTCTGCTTGGTCAATCAGTTACTTCTTTCTGTATGTAAGATTTTCTGCCACGTGAAGTTTTGCAGGATGTAAGATTGACTGGAATATTCTGTCACACAGTCAGATAAATAAAATTTCAGTAATGTAAAAAAAAATCAAATTTTTGCCTTGCAGAAAATTATGTTTTCTATGTTTATGGAGGGAGATGTTTTCCCTGTAAAAATGGATTTTTTAAAATTCTGCTCTGAATCCAGAGAGAGGAAAAACTGTCTAAAGTATAATTTTTCTGTTCACCCTCCTCTCATCAAGAATGTTTTTATTTAGTTATTTTTTTTCTTATTATGGTTAGCTCCTGTTCTCACTGTCACTCGTTACCTTATTCACTGTATAAAATAGGGGCCTGGGGGGTTCCCCCTTTAGTGCTGTTGCAGTTTATAACTCCCCAAATAATTCAATATGTCGTAAATGTATCAAGACTTGTCTCCTTCCTGTCAACAATAGCAGCTCTTTATGCCCAGTTGTTGTCTTTCCTACAAAAATCTTCATACTTCCATGCATTATGTTATAGAAAAATGTCTATGCACAAAAATACACTCTCTCAAATGCTTCCTTTAAATCTGTGCTAATAGGACACTTACAAATCCTTGTGCACCTGTCAATCTGTTTAACCTCTTTTCTTACACTAATTGCTTGTACTTTTCTACCACATTGGCTGCATGCCACTGTTATCATACATCTTGTACCAAAAGAACAAGATTTCTGAGATAGGAACATTTTTTGCTTACTAAAGTTACATCATATGATAATATACTCTTTTCAGGAGCCTTCTTGTTATCATAACATAAAAAAAATAAGCATTTTGGACACCAGGTCCTAAACTGTTTTCTAATTACAAGCAGAGCTGACGCTCTCTCTATGACAAGCCATATTTCATTTAAACCCCAGGTCTGATCTGGTCACTCATGACAAATACCTTTTGAAAGGAAACCAACATCCATTAAAGTTGAATTGAAAGAAAAAGAAAGCAAAACTGAAAATATGCTTCCATTTTTTATTAAAATGACAGCTGTTGTAAATGTCAAACTGGACAAAGGACTACAAAGAGAGTCAAGAGGTTATAAGCAGTTATACATGATATTCTGCTCAAATACAATGTATACATAGAAGCTTACATGTGACTTACAAAACTTGTGCTAGGATGCATCTATTGTTTTCTTAATATCCTTAAAAAATATTATGTGTACTGTACGGAATTAAGATGGGTTCTGCAGTCACTCTTTTTCTAATCACCTTTGCTTTAAACATACAATTTTTAAAATAATATCAACATTACATCAGACAACTAAAAATAGATGCTGAAAGTAGCAGTGAAGCAAATCCCTCATATCATCTTCAATACCTTTGTGGACAATAAGCAATATATCTTGTGGAAAATATGGAAGGCATTTGGCATGCACAGAGAGCTCACAGATCTCCCCTGTGCTGTCTTCCCTGCCAACAGCAATGCAAGAGGTGGAGGTTGCAGATACTTGTCTTGTGAGTCTGCAGCCAAAAAGCAAAGATGAAACTAGCCCACAATCACCTTCCCTGTTACCTTCCTTCCGCAACTTAATCAAGTGTGAACTTTAACTTGTTTGAGGAAAATAGGCCTTGCATCTTAAAGACTTTTTTAAAGATTAAAATAAAGAAGACTCATGCATTGATTTCTCAGATCTATGTAGTACTGCTTATGCTGGCATGACTTCTTGAAAGTATATCCCATTTTTTGCGGAACTTGTAAGAACAGCGTTATTTTAGAAAATATCTCACCATATTTCTCAAATATTTCTCAAACACTATGACATGATGCAATTAGCCTGTAATGTAATTAGATGTAATTAGACCATAAGAGGGAAGATATTACTCTCTTCTACTTGGCACTATATCTGGAATATTCTGTCTAGCTTTGGGTCTCCAGCAAAAGTCCAGTTACCAGGATGGTCAGCAGCCCAGAGCATACAGCCCAGCAGGCAGGGGCTGAGCGAGCTGGGCTTGTTTAGCTTTCAGGAGTGCAGGCTGAGTGGCAACTTGAGAAGGAGCTACCAAGACACCAGTCCTGGCAGATGGCAGATGTAAAATACTAGTACAGGTTGCTCAGAGAGGTGGTAGATGCCCCATCCCTGGAAACACTCAAGCCCAGGCTGGACGGGGCTCTGAGAACCTGATCTAGTTGAAGATGTCCCTGCTCATTGCAGGAGGTTGGACTAGATGAGCTTTGAAGGTCCCCTCCAACTCAAACTATTCTATGATTCTATGACATAACGGCAGGCAATAGCTATGAACCACAGCCTGGGAGATCCACTGGACGTGACCAGTAATGTATTCATTAAAGCAGCACTGGGGCTGATGGCCTGGCGAGGGTGTAGAGTCTCCACCCTGGAGGCTTTTGAGGTTTGGTTAATCATGTCTGACCCACTGTACTGAGGGCAAAAGTGCTGCTTGAAGCAGAAAGTTAGAGTAGATGACCTTCAGAGGTGCCTTCAAGCCAACATGTCTACGATCCTCATGAAGTATACACATAACTCTTCAGAGCTCATACAGTCATAATTTAAAACAGACTCCTACATAACAGTTAAGTGTGCTATAAACACCTATTTGCAAATACCTGCGTATATTACAAATATGTTCAGAAAGCTGGTGAAAAAGTCTCCTGACGTATTTCTGCTTTACGGATTTTTTAGTACTTTCCATTCATAACTGTCGGTTCAACTGTTTTACAGTAGTCAGTTGAGCTTTTGTTTGAAATTTTTGTCTAATAGCACAAGGTAGGGAGAAACCGGAGAGAATAATTTTTAAAACCATAAAAAGTGCTGTAGACCTGGACTGGCAGTTAACACCTCTAATAAAAATGTACCTCACCTTTGACCAGCCCTAAAGATGTACTTTGAAAAATGAGCATTGTCATGGAATCATAGAATGGTTTGGATTGGAAGGGACCTTTAAAGACCATCTAGTCCAACCCTCTGCAATGAGCAGGGACATCTTCAACTAGATCAGGTTGCTCAGAGCCCCATCCAGCCTGGCCTGGAATCTACTTTAATAACTCCGTTTAAAATTAAAATGGAATAAAATTGTTCTGAACTGGAACTAGAGTTATACACCTCCTCACATTGATCCTCATTCAGAAAGAATTAAAACATAGCTTTCAATGGTAGTAATTTCTCTGAAGACTGATTCAGAGATTTGCGTAAGCGAGTCTACACAGACACTTAAAGCCAGTTCTCATTTGTGTTTTCTACCCCGAGCTGCTTTAATTTTCATTCTTCTTTTTAAAGGTGTGTGTGTGGGAGGCATGTATGATATTCCAGTCGCATTGTGGCTTTGCCATCTACATGCTATTCATATTTTTAAAAAACAACAAAACAACACACTAGCATAAATCCAAATGGTATACATTCACCATTGATAAAAAAGGCTTGAAAAAATAAAAAGTATGTGCACTGTCTCTGGAGAAGCAGGGAAAGGTCCATCATTTTCACATATATTATCCTTGTGCTACTCCCTGAAACAAAGGTACACATCATAAGTACACAATAAAAACCTTCATGCCAGCAGTACTAAAAGTTGAAGAAAGTATATCTCAGAACCCTCTCTTTTTAGTATTTATAATTTCCCTTACTCCTCCTGAACTTGATGCTCCTTTTCCAGATCTCTTAGCCTTTCTATGAATTACTTGGGCATCCAGGATACCCAGGGGTTTTCATGTAATAGAACATCTAAAGGAGTGCTGATAATACACATGACAATACTCATCTTAGGGGGAGAAGGAAAGAATCTGCTCTTCTTGGGAGATCCAGCAAGGTCACCATTTCAAGGGATCTGAAGGAAACCATATCCACACCTGATGGAAACTTTTTTATAACTTTTGTATTTGTTTTTTTTCTTTGCAGCACCATGGCATTTGAAATTCAGAAAAGAAATGTTCAGGGAGCTGACTGTTCTATGAAAAGCACAGGTTTGCCCAGAGAACTGGGCAAAAAGTGGGGCCAGGAGATGGAGCTGATCCTGTGTGTATCCGGCGGCTCAGAACTGTTGCAAGCTGTCAGTAATGACGATGTAATGGAGGCTTCCTGCCTTACTGAGAATCATTACCATGGATACAGAAAATATCTCAATTCAAGGTTTTGGGCTTTTTTTCTTTTTGGCCAGTAAAGTGCTTGCTGTGCTTCACTGCTGAAATCACAGAAAGTTCTAAAACCATGCTGCACTGCAGCTGCCAGATATAATGATGGAGTCTGATGCATAGCAGTTCATCTGGAAACTGCCAAGCGACAAACAAGGGAAAAAATCAGTGCTACATTTGCAGATATACGATTGCATATTGCATGCAAATGGTTGCTTTTCCATACATGTCTATATATTCATTTTTCAAATATTGCAATTTAACCTAAATGATTTCAATGACAAGCTTGACATTCTCTTGCTTGTCAGGCAGCAACACCTTTCAACACTTGCTGGTAGTGTGCACTAATTAAGACTTTGAAAAACTGTTTATATATTAAATATGTAATACGTAACTAATATATATGTAATTTTTCTAGTTCTCTTCTGTAATGATCTGAAGCCTTATCTCCCCAAGACCCAACTTTGCCAGTGCCAAACAACAATCAGCTCTTCTGTGTGTGCATCTGTGTATATATATTGTAGGAAAAACACCAACGGGAACACTTTTTTATTGCATACATCACTTCAGAAATGCAAAACGAGATATCCATTTGGATGATACAGCAGATGGAGTACAAGCCACTTAATGCTACATTTTATCACAGTGTAATTTTTTTTCCCTAAATTAATCTGATGGGCAGTTGTAGTACGGAACAGGAATGCAGTAAATTATCCCACCTCTATCTTACAGATAATGGAGCAAATCATTGCCCATTGTAAATGAGTTTTAATTTGTTACAGCAGAGGAAGACAATTACAGGTCAACCGGTCAATAGAGTAATTTGAGCAACTAAAACTAGTTGACCTTTCTGGTGTTCCAGGACCAGAATCGATCCCCTGCTAAGCACCAGCAGATGTCCAGAGAAGAGCAGTTATGCTTCCCGGTGAAAAGCTATTTTGTTTTCAGGATTGTTATGTATGTAAAGAAAGAAGATGCAAGCAAGCCTTTATTAAAGAAACCCAGTCCAACAACAAAGGGGCAAGTAAAGTGGTTGCTGCTTGGGGTTCGTCTTAACTGAGTCCATCTGTGACTCACACACTGTTCGGGCTCTTCCTTGGCCTGCATTGTCCACCTCCACCAGAGCTACCCAGAATCAGCCGTCATAGCCCACTGCATGTTAGAAACAGCATGTGCCAGTATCAAAGTACAAGAATAGAAACGGTGGAAAAGAACATCATAATCGAAAATATAAAAGCAGCAAAACATAGCGGGGGGAAAACATGAAGTCGAGAAGATGAATATATTATAGGAAAAAGAGAAATGCACTTTGCAACAGTGACAAAAGAAATGTAAAACAAAACCTGAGGATGGGGAAGAATTAATGAAAATCTCTTAAGCGTGGCTAAATAGTTTTCTCTTACATTTGTGGATTCAAAACAGGAGATCTGGAAGACAACCATACAGTAATAGTTCTACTGGTCAATGCCCCAAAGCCAAGAAACAAAAAAACCCCTTTACTTCTGTCCTCATATATTAAAAGACAGGATCTTATTCAGCCCACTATTAGTCTGCTTTTATTCTGTTCAAACTTCTTTTTGCCAGCATGAGAAAGGAGTAACACCAGTGAATTAGAGGAAGCATTTACAGAGGAACACTAACGCTATCCCAAATAAATGCCTATTTTTTCCCTTAATATTCTTAAGGCATATGGTCTTCAATATCAGCAAACCACTTTACTGACCAGCTTAAATATGAATTTTCTGGAATCTTTATGTAGTATATTGAATACAGAATGGCAGTGCATGGTAGTATGTACTTGCATCTTAGGTTGCCCAAAAAGTGTTTCATGCGAAGAAAAGATTCATTTTTGGAGGTGACTTTTTGGAAACCTACACTTACTAATAATCTAGATGTTTTCTTCTTTAAGCATGCTGCATTTTTTTTAATGTGAGATGAAGATACTCTGCCATTTGGGCCAATGGTATTTTGTTAATTTGGTTGTTTAATATTTTTTAAAGTCAAGCAGAGCAGGTTCCCTAAAATAACTTGTTTAAAAAGAATTTGTATTCAACAGTGCTCATAAATAAACAGAGCTTAAAAAAAATCCACTCATTAGTGGTGAGTGGGAAGCCACTAATTCCCTGTTGTAGGTCCTAAGCCAACAATTCCTGCTAGTTTTAAGCTTTCATTTTTAAAGCTATTAAGATTAATCCTTTTGAAGCAAATAAAGCATTTCAAATGAATGTAGGAAAACAAAAAAAGGGAGTTCGCAATTCTGCGAAGAGCTTATGCACTACTCACAGTTTTACCAATAAATTAAAGTTTCTGATCAATTTTGCTGTTATGCACTTGAAGATATCCAAAGAAAAAACTAATTATCAATACTCCTATTATTCCTTAGACACACACACTTGATGTGTGTAGAGCACAAGATCAGTTAGGAAAGAGGCAAAGAAATTAAGTTCTTGTATTTGAACCTCTTAGCTCTGATGGATGACCTACAAGCTAGTATTAAGTCCTTGTTTACACTTAGCCATCCATGTAAGAGGCTCATCTGGCTATATGCACTTTTGGCAAACTCTTCCCAGGCAGATAACTGGATTTTCCAGAAGGAAGTGTTAACCAAACATTTGTGATCTGCAGGCGATACTTACCAGGGCAAAAGTCCAAAAAGTTTTGCTTCCCAGAATGATGCATTAGCTTAAATTTATGCTAAAAATTCTTGCTACCATTGACTTTATAAGGTGTTGTGACCAAAATTATTGCTGCATGTTGAATCCTCTGCAGAGTGCTCACAGACATTAATCTCACTAATTCCTCTTGTGCATGCATAAGACTTTACACAGTGTAGCCCAAAAAAGCCTATCTGTATTAAATTAAATTTGTAAAGCAAATGTCCAGGATAAAATGACCAAGCTTAATATACCTTACATCTGGTCTTAATAATAAAAGACAGAAGTAGGCTAGAACATAAACTTAACCCATTCTATGGTTAGCAAATGAGGCTTTTGGGGAAAAAAGTACTGTCAAGTTTGTAAGCATGTATATGTATATACCTAGACAAATACACACAGATGAAGTGCTTGCTCTGAAAATTGGCTACTCAAGAATTATGCAGGCAGTTCATGTTGTAAATGCTTTAATTAAAAACTTTTGCCACACAGCTAGCAACTGGAGAATCTGTTTCAGGTCTTCACTTTAAGAAAATTCAGAAATATTGCAACTGAGAAGCATTATGGCATTACATACAGTCTTTGTTCTCTAACTTCATTTTCTTTGCACATATGAGCCATCTGCTTGGAGGAAAATGGGAAAATGCCATTTTTAATAAACATACAATGCCTGTGGCAAATTAAGATTGTATTTGACAATCCTACAAAACTACAGAGGAGGCAAGTTTGTTAATGCTGATTATCTTCCAGATCTTCAATAGATTTTCAACAGCCATTAAAATAGGCATCTTCAAAGAACTTGTCAAGGGAAAACTAAAATACGGTTATGTGGAACAAATTCCTTCATACAAATCCTCTTTTTACATGGCTTCCTATCCAAGATCATCAGTCTTTCAGCAAGAAGAGGAGAATGTTTTGGATCATCACATTTCCTATTGCATTTGCAATGATTACTGTTTAATTTTGTGACAGTATTCTCTTAATTGTCAAACATTACATGGCATTTTGCACTTCTTATTGCCTGAGCAAACACACTAAATTTTGTATTTCAAATCATCCATCTTGAAAGCAAAATGGTACACAGACTTTAACAGACTGTGCAAATACAAAATTATACCTGAATCCGGTAACATATAATGAAATTGTTATTAATGGATCAATTTTAAAAAATCAGCACAAAGTTTGCTATAGTTGCTAAATAACTTGTGCCTTAAGAAAAGGGCATAGGACACAATGAATCTGTGAGGTTTCATTATGCTACCTTGTCTGCCAAAACCACTCTTCGATCTTCAACCAAAACCTTTGATCTAGGTTTCATTATAATTTCCACTTTATAAAAGAATTTGTCTTTCTTACCCATTCATAAAAATTAAGGTTGCATTAAACTGAAATAGCAGGATGAGAAAAATGTTGAAAACCAGCTCTAGATCCACATCATCTGCATGTCTGGACTTAGATCTCTGCAATCCAGCCAGCAATCAGCAAACAACTACTGAACAGCACCCTATGGAAAGGAAAAGTCCTGCTCACGGTGCACTTTGCTTGCACTGGAATTGCTCCCAAAACAGCAGAGACCAACTGGGGAAAAGATTTCCCTTTGGCAAAAAGCTTGACTGAAAACACTTCCATTTTAAAACCACAGTGAACTACTCAGAAAATATTCTCAGGTCAAAATCAAAAGCTACATTCTCAAAAAAAGACATCCTGGACATTCCTGAAATAGAAAGATAATGGACAAGTTTTTTGTTGCTGGCAGATGAATCGGTGCAAGAGCACAGCACTGCAACCTGCTGATGCAATTGCTTCTCCAGCAGCTCAGTGAGCTTACACTTCTGATGCCAAAAGACCTGGGTTCAGTCTCCAAAAAGGACCTGAAGGAAGCTGGGCAAGGAAACTACCAAGGAGAACCCTTCTGCTGCATCCCGGGGCAGGAGTAGCCATTAAGTGTTCCCAGAAAGATTTTAACCTTTAAGAGGGCATGATGATACAGACACTTTCAGACGGTGCTGATACTGTCAGATTCACCTTCTGTTTTCCAGAGTTTTTGGTGGGGACAATATGTCCTTTCTGAAAATGAAGTGATTATCCATGTCCTTCCTGTTCTCCTTCTATCCGCTCATCCCCAAGTGACTGAGAAACTAGTAGTAAAAAAAAAAAAAACTGGTAAATAAAGTAAAAGTGGTAAATAAACTCCGATTTTGGCTCTCTAATATCTGTCTTCAAAATTATAATGTTTTGAGTACCCGCTTCAAACTACAGCACTACATCAGCATGCAAAAGGAAACCTAGTTTTCATCAAAAATGGAATCATAACCACCTTCATGCTCTCTTTTTGTATAAGCTCACATGCAGAAAGAAAAAACACTCTAAACCAGTTCCTTAAAGACACTTTAAGGTCTGAAGCCATCTCTGACACTATTACTTTATATTACTATTATTTTATTTTATAATAAGTACTACAATATAGTATATACTATATACCATGCTACTATTATATACTCTGATATATCAACATATTAGTTAGAAGACAGTACACCAATAAGTGCATTATAAATGACAAAAAAAAGTTCATGAGAGCAATACAGCAAACACCTCTGCATAAACCTCTGGCTGCCATATCTAATTTCTGCCCATTACTTTAGTCTTATGGGCAGACAAACAATTCGACCTTCTGAGCAGCTATCTGGCAACTCTCTGCATATTTCATTTGCATAACACTTTCCATTATAAAAGCCATTTCTTTGTAGATGTAATACTCTAAAAGTGATGTAAAGTTCATCCCTGAAGAAGTGTCCTTTGTTGTGTAGATCTGTATATAAAAATTGATATAGATAAAGCAAATCTATGAAGATCAGATTATAAAAAATAATCTACTGTTTCACACCAAAAAAAAAAAAGAAAACAACAACAACAAAAATCAAACAAACCAAAACAAAAAAAACACCTTGAGCTTGGGGCTTCAGTTCCTCCATCATTGGCTACTGCAACATAAGAATCACACTCATGCCATGCACCAGTCTACATAAACATAAACCTTCAGCAGGATGCAAACAACTACTTCTTTCAGTGAGGCAAGAGGCAAGGCATAGATGACTTCTTTTTTTCTTTCTTGCTGGTTTCAGGAGGTTTTTGTTTTGCTTTGTTTTAACCAGTGTTTCTCACTGCCCATTCCTCAATAACACCACAGGGTCACATGCTACCTTAAGTCCAAGGCACTACAAAGTTCTGTTCAGGAGCAGCAATCCAAAGCAACCCCTCGAATATGGTCTGGATGGGACAGAGTATTCATTAGCTACATGGACAGAGAAGGAAGGTCTCCATTTCTTCTGTTCTGCCAGTGATTTGGGGCCGAGAAGGAACAAAGGTTCAGGAAAGGAGGCCCTGGCCTGAGGTGTTTTTACACAGCTAAGAACAGTGAGATGGACTGTGGGCAACTGACATTTGTGGAGCATCATATGATAGACTAAGAAATGGGAACATGTAGGAAGAAATATACAAAACAAGAGTAAATTACATCTAAATACTTGCCCTAGGCCCTAAAGTGGGATTATCACTCTTCTCCAGCCCCCCCACCTCTGCTAGCTCATAGCTTGGGCTTTTCTGGACAGAAACAGAGCCTTTGTCTTTGGGTTTGAGGAGTTGGGAGTTTGCTACTTGCAGCTGGGAAGCAAGAACAGTGATTGCTACATTTGCAGTCAGACCATATTTTCTATGTGAGTATTGTATTGTTCTGGTCCTTTTCTCCACAGAGAACAAGGAAAAATCCATCTAGCAGGACTTTTCTACTTGACAAAAGGTTTTGCTCATGATTCCTAAAAAGATCTAAAACCTCTCTACAGGGGCAAATAAATGCAACAGGCACTGCTTGAAAGACACGTGGAATTTGCAGGCATCAGATAGCAGCAAAGATGTACAGGATAAGTGCATGTGTCTATTCAAAACTTGGGAACAGAGCTGCATGCAACACAAATCAGAGTAAATGCAGAGAATCTCAGAAGAAATTAAGTGGGAAGGAAAGAGAGTAGAGATAAAAGCATTTATATGTATTTACATAGATTAAGCTGGGCAAATTGACAGCAAGCCAATATGCGCTTATGGAAGTGGCTGGCAACAACTGATTACAGGAAGAGGAGGGGAGGAAAATAAGAAATTTGCAAGTGCTTCTAGGATATATGCATCCATATAACAAGATGGAACAGCTGAAGAGAACAAAGTGATTTTGCAGAGCCACAAAGAAAATCTCTTTAGTAGAACATCACTTGTTTCGCCCCAGGGAGAACAGAAGTTAGATTACACATAAACACTCTATCCTATGCAATAGGGAGAATATAGCACTAAAGAAACTGAAAACTGACTTCAGCTCTATGGAACATATAAGCCATTTTTTTAACATAAGTTTCTCACACATAAACCTAAAATATACTAATTTTTTTTTTTTTTTCAGTCCTCATTATTGTTAAAAATGCTTTATTTAAGACCTGCTTTGCATGGAGATTTGACCTACTCTTCTGAATAAACAAGCTTCTGCTTATGGACTAAAGTGGCTTGAAACCCATTCTTGTACCTTTCCCAAGTGGACACAGTCAGAAAGGGACCATCCCAACATGCTGCAAGAAGCAGAGCTAAGGGATACTGTAAGATCAGAAACAGGCAACAGAGAAACAAAGAATTATTTATTACCTCCTATCCTGAGACTGGCATCATCATTTTTTTGGTCTATGTTCTGCCTTCTTGCTGTGTGACAATCTGCCTCTGCTGTGACTTGGCTACTTGGACAGGTCACTTCTCAGCCCATACCCTCTGATGTTGTTGTTATCAGCCTTCTCCAGATACCTAGGAATAACATCTCTACACAGATCTATCAGAACTATTTCCAAACAACATGGTGAAACACTTCTTCAGGTTCTTGCAAATCATAAGACCCTTGGCATGGCTCTTCCTTGACTGGCGCGCTTAAGCAGAAACTTACATTAAAAAGTTCAGAAGATATAATTGATTTATACATCCTCTATTCTGGCTAACTTTTCCAGGTCTACCCAGGTATGTCTAAGAGGTCCCCGTTCTTGCAAAGCAGCCTCTTAACAGTACTCCAGACCTTTTTCTTTCTTAGGGGAAATCCCCTAAGTCATGACAGCCCTTTGTAATCAAGTTTTTGTCTTAACTTTGTACCTCCCTGTGGTGTTTCTTTTAACACCACTGCAGGAATGCACAAGAACTGGGTTTGTGTTCATCTCCAGAGGCAGCAGTCCAGACTCATATTAACCTGCATCAGCCACTGCAAGGGTTACACACTTACTTACTTAGCGCATTTTTTTTCTCAGAAACAACACTTGTATGAAAGAAATAATAAAAAATAATAATGCTATAGATTATTAGGATATAACACTGAAAAAAAAGAACAAACGTGCTGGTCAAAATATCATCTTTGGTCTACTCCTCATTCTGAGGCACTGTCTCAATTAAAAAGCTTGTTGTTGCTTATGAAGTAATTTAGAACAGTGTCTTGTTACACCTATGAACATATATAAATATATTTGTTAAGTTATGTAGATTTCACTGATGCACACGTTTTGTTCCATAAAAAGCTAGCAGCTGGACAGATTGCCGCAGTATTAATAGAAGCACCCTGTTCCTTCTTCTTCCCAGTTTCTTAGTTTTAGCAGGAATCTCTCATTTGACCTTGGGCAAAGCATTTAAATTCTCTGTGCCTGTGTTTCCTCATCTGTAAAATTAAGGCTATAATGCCTACCTACTTCACAAGAGGGACAGTGTTAAATTTAATGTATTAATGTTTTAAAGTGTTTTCAGACAGCGAGATCAAAACCACTACTGAATGTAAGTTATTATTAAATTATGCTTCACTGAGTTAATGCTGTTGCATTACTGTATCTGATTAAATAAAAACATTTAAGTGACACTTCCTGGACTTTTTTTTTTTCCAGAAGATGATCTTTCACCAGCCTACGAATGGACTTGAAGGCTTATTTTAGAGAAAGAAAGAGGCAAGGAAATGTAGTAGTCAACAGAAGTGAAAGGGTCCTGCTGAGCAGATGATTATGAGGGCATTTAAAGCAATTGTGAGGTAGAGCAGAAGGCAACTGCGCCTTGTACCCCACTGTGACACATCGGTCTCTGGTAGCAACATGGTCTCCGTTCATCTCCATGCCAGTGGGACAGGAGCACCCCCTCTGTACCATCACATCAACTGCTGCATTTGGCCTCTGCTCAGAGTCATGAAGTGCAAGATCTGTAGCCTGGAGTCGCTTTCCTGGTGGAGCCGGCCAGCTCTCAGGCACAGTTCAGATACTTCAGTCATGGCAGCTAATCCATCTGTGACGAATGTGGCACATAAAACTGTCAGTTATAAAAAGGGGGATTTATTGCCGGAGGATTGTTCATACCTGATGCCTCTCCTACTTATCCTCTTGACCTGATGCGCAGATGCCTGGTCTTGTCCTGTGATCTCACATCAGGATCTTGTTGTGTGAGGGGAAGGGGAAGGTGTGTTTGGAGCAAGAGCTGCAGGAAGATGAGAAGGATTTTTTGACAGCGTGTTGAGGTGGATGTTGTACTGGTGTTGATGCCGCTGGTCCCAATGCCATCAAGGCATTTCTTGTGGATGACAAGGAATCTAGGAAAGTAGTGATTAACATGCATATCAGTGTGATTGACAAGCTATGTTGTCTGCTTTGTGCTAAGGTATTGCATGGACAACACCTAGGCATATCAGAATCAGCATATAGATTTAGAGTACAGATTTAAATAAGAAATATTTAGCATCCTTCCCGATAAATAAAGAAAAACTGTTTGATGGATCTAAAATGCTCAATAGGCTGTGGAGACCAGATTCTGACTGGCGAGGGAACGTTTTCACCTCAAAGGGTAGTTGGGAACTTTCTTTCATATTGCAGAAAGATCAATTCATTTGCTTTCCCATTCCTCCACCCCCAATTTATCACTTCAAAGACAAGACAAAAATAATAAGTACAACATTAGGTTTGATAACCTTCTGACAGCAGTGTGCTATTAAATATACACAAATCAGGGAGCTTGAAAAAAATGTAAGCAGGGAGCACATAGTCTACCTTCCAAATCTGCCAAGAAGACTGAAATTGAGGTTGCAAAGTCTAAGGTTGTATATATTTTATGTCTTTTCTGACACCATGCTGCATACATCAAAGTATCCATTCTCTTTTTTTTTTCTTATCAGATCTGCAGAGAGGCTATACTACATGTTTTATTACTATACCAGTCAAAGATCACACAGCTTTCTAAACAACAATGATGCTACTTCAATTTCTTGAGAAAAATCTGTGGGACAGAAAACTTACCACAAAAGCAGTGATGCCACTTTTGTTTGCTTGAATCCCCACAGAACTGCTGCTGTGTAACATATGTGCGGTAGGTTCTAGGACTGACTCAGTATTTTAACTCTACTTTCTGTTGGTATTACACACAAATGCTCCTTCTCAATTTTCCTCTCTTCACCAAGGCACATGTAAGCCTTTCGCACTGAATTTGCTTTTTTTTCTCCACCTTACTAAGTCAAGTGCCTGAAGATGATTTCATAACAACATGTGACTTATTTATTTGCTTATTTGGCTGACTGGTAATTTTTAAGTCCCTGGTACAAATCTAACACATGATCATCCAGAATCAGCCTCCTGCTGCCAAAAATTATCTGTGTCCTTTGATTGAAAAATCAAACACTTCCTTTGGCATTTTTATGCCAGATATTAATTCTGGATCCTCTATCAGCAGCAAAGAGGTTACACATGGAATAGGCTACCTCTCCATGTAACTTCTATCAGCTGATTAACTATAAGGATCTGAATAACCCTATCCCTGAGTGGTAAGCATGAAAATGGATTGTCAGAACATCCTCAACTAGGAGATCACTACCTGATCCCTACTGCAGCAAAACAGTTTTCTTTCACCTCTAATTTCAGCGACACCATATCTTCTAATATTTACAACTCTACCTTGGCATATCTAGTTTATGCCTCCCAGCGTGGCTGGCTGAAGGAACAATGATGTGATTTATGTGTGCAAGACATTTACACAAAATAAACTATAGTAAAATAAAGTATGCTCATAAGTTTAATTTCAGACTACCATTGTCAGGAGAAGATAAAGTCTGTAGATTTGTATTTCATTTAGGAATAGTTCAGCAATTAATGT
The DNA here is from genome assembly GCF_037038585.1 of Patagioenas fasciata. NCBI lineage: Eukaryota > Metazoa > Chordata > Aves > Columbiformes > Columbidae > Patagioenas > Patagioenas fasciata. The sequence goes on from NC_092521.1 coordinate 66,514,615, forward strand.
TTCCAGTAATATTTCATATGACTGATTCAGCAGGCTGTTGCAGGGCAGTAGGACTGTTGAAGTAGCAAGCTAATTTTCTGATATTATTTTTATGCACAGAACATAAAACCTTACAGATAATTATTTGGCTAATTACAAGGGCAGCGTGTGTGAAAGGTGTAGAGAAGGAAAGCAAGAACCAGGTGACAGAACAATTAAGCAGGTAACAGTGAAAAGTAAGGATGTCAAGTCATGAGCAGAGTGAGAACACAGGGAGTTGTTGTCAGAAGTGAAAGGAACAGAAGCAGGACCAGAAAAGAAGATCACGCTCTAAACAGGTAAGAGCGTAGCCCCCTACTGTGGACTCTTTTTTAATGATCTAGAAATGAACTGATCTGAGAGCTTTGCATGTTTCGCTACTCCTGGCACAATAAAAAGCCAGTATATTTAATATTTTCAAGTTCCACAGTTTGAACGATCTGTTCCATAGTTTTTAATCATCTTCCTACCTGTTGCAAAATGAACAAGGAGAGGGAACGTGGGGCTGTTTGTTCTGTATGATGCAGCAAGTACATTTATACCCCTGGCATTTCCCTTCCCTTGGCAGCTCCCCCACAGAACGCCCTGTGCATGGAGAATATACAAGCAGCAGGACAGAACATCACAGTGATCACAAATCTCCTGTGTATGTGAAGCTGAGATGATATCTCCAGCACTGAAGCTAAGAAACAATTTCAGTGACATCTGGCAGAATTTGCCAGATGTTAGTATGTGAATTCATGCACGGTAAGACAGGAAGAAATGCAGATCCTCAGTGAATGAGCTGTACAATATTGAAGAACTGAGAAAAAGCAGAAGAAATGAGTCTGAAAAGAAATAAGCAAAGAAAAAAAATACCAGGTCCTTCATTTGACCATTTGTCAAGCATACTTTAGATTTAAGTGAATATTTTTATGGGTCTTTGTTCTTATCAGATGACAACTTCTTATAAAATTCTGATGCATTCAAGGTAAGAGATCTTGACTCTATATAAAAAAAAAAAATATATATCAATTAAGATGTAGGGATACTCCGGGTAGCTGATACATTACAGCCAATGTAAATATGTAACAATTCATGTAGAAAGAATTGATAGTCCCAAACACTCTCTAATCATCTTTTTTGATAAAATATATGTCCCCTTGTCAGTAATGAACAAAGATGTATTTAACCCTTCATCTAAAACTAAGTAAAGCTGCCAAATTAAGTCACATGCATCAAAGACCTATGCCTGTTGCTGAGGCTGGAACTCTGCACTTGTCTGTATTGTACTGCACCTGTTTTTTCCAGAATGTTTCTCCAAGTCATCAAGATCATGCTAAATTTTAATCCCATCCTCCAGCAAACACCAAGGAAAAAAAAATCAACACAAATCTACAGATCATGTCCTGAACTTTTGTGCACGTGTCAGACAGGAAGAACATCTTGCATTTTTATTTTTAGATTCCAGCAGAAATGTTTGCAGGTTATGGCCCCACATTTATCTGCTTCTGACTTTCAAAAGGATTTAAAATATATTACTCTAAACTATTCAATTCATTTCGATAGCAATGGAAGTCCTACCACAAAATCAACTTGAAGCTACAGGATACTAAACGTCTGCTACCAAACCTGTTATGTATGAAACCTTTAATATAAAAATGAAGCAGATGCAGGTCCCACAAGCTCTTTGGTTTGGACCAGGCATTCACCAGACAGGATACATCTATAGGTTTTCATGCTCTAGCCACATTGGCAGAATTTCCTTCACACAATTTTATGTTTGCTTTGCGTCTCATTGATAGACCTGTTTCACTCTCCACACACTGTCCGTCCACACAGACTCCTACCAGACTTGTGTAAACCCACTGCTAAGTTCTCATCCTGCAGTACCCCACGTAAGAAGAGTGTCAGATCTTACCTCGGATTATACCAGATAATGGCATCACCAGTGCCATATGCGAAGCACTGAGTAACTCTGCAAACTTCTGTGGACTTTAAGGAAGCCCACAAGAGTATCCACCCAAGCCACTGCTTGCAAACCAACATGTGCCAGTACTGGGGGCTCCCCTGTACAGGCGAACTGAACAGTACTCATCTGACAGTGCAGGATGATGGGGAATTTAATGGCTCCTTCTCCTCAGGACTACATGTTGTGTGAGAATATAATACTGCTACTACTACTACTCCTACTACTGCTACTACTGCCAGAAAGAATAAATATGTAATAATTATCTCCCTTTATATTGAAATGCCATTTTTTTCAGATTTAAAACGACCCTGACTTCTAGACTGGATACTCTTTCACAATAACCAGAAAAGTTACTTTTTTTTCTTCCTATAAAATACCTTGTTTTCAAATAATAAAGATTTTTCCACAGTTTGTTTTTGTTTGTTTTGGTTTGGTTTGCGTGTGTTTTGTTTTTTTTTTTTTTTTTTCTGATGTATCTTTAAAATTCTACCCTAAAAAACATTTGGAGCCTCATGATGAGTAACTGATTCTACCACTGTTAATCTTACATATAGATTGACATTTGAGTCAGGTTTAATAGATGAACCCAACTGCTGACTAGTTCCAGTTATGTTAAAATGTTCAGTGACCTGTAAAAGTTGCAAAAAATTACTTCTCTGCCAGGCTGAGGAATTAACAGCATACTGAAACACAGAACTCTTCTCAGGTTGTTCGCTTTGTTGGGGACATCTTTTCACCTGCCTGTTATTAAGACAACTTGTTTATTTGCCAGATGACCACTGCAACACAGGGTGCAGTAGCAGTGAACAATTCACTCATTTACCTCACTGTGCTTTTGCAAAATAATTATGGTAAATGCAGATTTGCATAAATGTTGGAAAAATGCAGGTTTTACTCATAACTGATTAACATCAATACATTTTAATTTCTACTATTGTTACAGAATTCACGTTATATACAGATTATAAAAATGTAATGTCCTTCTTTGTATTCATTTCACTATGCACTCTTTTCCCTTGTCTTGCCATTTGTTTAGGTGTTGGGTTTTTTTAAGCTCTAACATTTCACGTTACTAAGACTGCATATTTTAAGCTGGAGTGGAGTAACATGCATAACTTTGACTCTTTAGCATGGTTAAGTGAAATATTCAATCCTCAGCAATTTCAATTATCTTACAGGTTTCCTATTAAAGAATAAATCTACTCATACTTAGTTCTTATAGAGTGTTTTACATCATGGACAAAGCAGAAAATTATGAGTCTGACAATATTTCAGCTACCAGATATTCCTGAAATTCCTTCAGTGCTTCCCACTCAGGCTCAACTTAGCTTATCTTGCTAGACAATCACAGAACCATAGAATGGATGAGGTTTAAAGGGTCCTATGGGGGTCATCTAATCCAACCTCCTTGCTCAAGCAGGGTCAGAAAAATCAAGCCATCCAGGACTGTGTCCAGTTGTGTTTTGAGTATGTCCAAGGATGAAGACTATACAACACCTCTGAGCAGCCTGTTCCAGCATTCAACCACTCTCACAGTAACAAAAAATATATATATATTCAGATAGAATTTTCTGTATTTCAGTGTATACCCATTGCCTCTTCTCAATGGGCAAGAATGAGAGGAGTCTAGCAGTTTCATCTTTACAACCTCCTATCAGATATTTACAAACATCGATAGTTTTCCCCTTGACCCTTCTCTTCTCCAGGCTATGTAATCCCAGCTCCTTCAGGCTCTCCACATATGAGAGATGCTCATCATCCTTGTAGCCCTTGGCTGGACTTGCTCTAGTAAGTCAAATTTTCTGTTGTACTGGGGTACCCAGAACTGCCACTCCAGATGTGGCCTCACCAGTGCTGAGCAGATGAGAACGATCACCTCCCTTGACTCGCTAGCAACACTCTTCGTAATGCAGACAGCCCAGGAGGCTGTTGGCTTTCTTTGCTGCAAGGGCGCATTGCTGGCTCATGGTCAGCTTGCTGTTCACCAAGACCCCTAAGGCCTTTTCTGGAAAGATGCTTTCCAGCTCATCAGCCCCAGTATGTACTGGTGTCTGGTGTTCTTGCTCCATGGCGGTAGGACTTTGCAGTGCCCTTTGCTGAACTTCATGAGGTTCCTGTTGGCCCATTTCTCCAGCCTGTTAAGATCCTTCTAGCACTCCCACCTGGTATGTCGGCCATTTCTCCCAGTTTTGTATCACCTGCAAATTCACTGAGGGTACAGTCTGCCACATCATCCTGTTCATTAATTAAGAGCTTAAGGAATACTGGATTCATTACTGGTTCCTGAGATACATCACTAGTGAATTTGTGCCACTGGTCACTTTGAGCCTGCCAGTTCAGACAGCTTTCAGAGCTTCTCTCTGCCCATTTCACTAGCTCACACTGCATCAGCTCGTGAAACCTTGAGCACTTATGTTGTCAGGAAGAAAAATCTTGAGCTGCTTGTGCCCTTCTCTGTTGTATCTCCAGCAGATGTGACTAGCATAAGTCACCCATGAGATGAAGAGATGACAGCTCAATATGGTAGTTGCACTTCACCTTCATACTAGTGATTCATCAAATACTGTTTTGCCTTCACTTACATATAGTATTTCAAAACTAAATTTTGTACATCGTGTGCTCCAAAGCACCTAACCATCTTGGTAACCTTCTGCTGGCATCACGTGATTACATCAATGTCTTATACCCAAGAGACCCAGACTGGGTCCTTTCAACCCAGTCTTGTTGAGATCCCCCATATTAAGCCCTGCATGCAGTCATCGACCACTCCTTCAACCTGATGTCATCAACAAACTTACTAGGGGCGCACTCCATCCCATCCTCCGGGTCAATAATATAGGCATTACACAAAATCAGTTCCAGTGTTGGTCAGTGTCTGAAGGACACCACTTCTAACTGCCCAGTCTTCTCTGACTTTAGGAGAAATACATTTACTTAGAGGGATAAGTTCTAAGTGACATGTTTTAGACCTGAAAAAGAGTATTTATACTTTGTTTTTCTATTTAAGGATCTGTTTCTGTATTTTTACTGACTGATAAAATCTGTTCACTATAGCAAGTTTAAGTGTAAAATATTTTTGTTTTCTACATTTTTGTTTTCAGAAATTTTGAGGGCTCTTATCTGACCAACTACATTATTTGTTTATGAATTACTTGATCTGTTATACAATTAATTTCAACTCATATTTCTGCTTTAGCATAATCAGACCTATACAAATTGCACACTGTTACCAGAGATAAATTAAAAAGCCTCTTAAGAAATATATGCTCAATGTCTTACCATTATAGAGAAGAAACCCAAAATAAAGTTTCAGATAGATAAACTAAATTCATTAAGATAACTCTGAAGTTGTTAACAAGGTACATTTCTTCAAAGTCAAATGGAACAATATAAAGAAAACATCGACTCTGCACAGAAAAAAAGGTAGGAATTTAAGTTTCACAGCAAAAGGACTGACGTACTATGCTCCTTAACTTGGCTGCTACACATTATGAATCCCTTTCATCTTTTTTTTTTATCATCCATTACAGACATTCAAAAGTCATGAGTCAGGCTCCAAGATATCATGAAACCAAACCTAATCATAATAAATTTTCATTGCTTATTTGCCTTTTGATTTCTGAATGCTTTCCTATTACCTTTTCAAGTTTTACTCTGTAACCACACAAGAGACTTTAAGTCTATTTTTAAATGAAAGCATTAGAGCAGCTTCCTGACCATTCATCACACCACCTTCCCCACCACTGCCAGCACTTACTTCAGAGCTCTCTCCTACTTGTTTTTGTTTTATGGGGGTTTTTTTTTGTATGCTATGGAAAGTCTCCAAGACAGCAGCTTCATTTCGAGGACCCAGAATTTTCCCATACATCCTTATGCTCTAAAAAAGCCATGTTTGTGCAATCCTGAGTCAAAAGAAGGCAGGTATGATCTCGGGCAACATGAAATAATAATGGAACCAGCAATGTTATATATCAGTTCAAACAAATTAGAGGAATTAGTATAGGACAGAACTGTCTGGGTGTGACTCACCTGTGCATTATGCATTAGGCAACACAAAAAATGGACTAACTAACACTCAAATAAGATAACGATCTACATGGATATTCCAGTGAGGCCAGAAACCACAGTCACGGAGTTCTACTTGTGATGCCTGGGCCAACGGATATTTAATTAACCCAAGTAAAATGAAACAGTAAATAAAAAGAAAGTTTGGTGGGCATTTTTTTTTCAGGGGAACTCAGTTGAGTAAATCTCCTGGAATGTGGTACTTGGGATTGGCCTCCTCTTTCAAATCAGGCAGCATGGGGATTCGATCAGATCCCAGTTGTGCAAGTGTCTCCTCTGACTGGAGCATTCACAAGCCTCTGACCAGCCTCATCGCCCATCTCTGAACCCATTCTGTTACTCTTGTATTCATAGTTAGGATGGAGTAGAGTACAATTCATGTACAGACATGTCTCTGATTTACCTAGTATCTCTTTATATTGTATTCACTATTTTCAATTTCATCTGTTATCCATTTCACTTTGGTTTTAATGTGTTTGCTTTCCTGATGCATCTCCCAATGAGTGGGAATTTTAATTGAAAACTAAACTTGCACTCAGAATATCTGAAGCTTAGCATATCATTTTATATTATCTCACCAAATTAATTACATATGATTACGTATGTGTGACAGGATGGTCTGAACTGTGGCCGAAATACCACAGTGATGGTAACAACAAATTGCTAAGTTTGGGAAAGGCGATTATGATTAGACTGTCAAAGGATCAGTGTTGAAACAGCCCCGTTCAACATTTTAATTTTTGTATGGAAGGAATAAGCAACTGGTTAATTTGCTGGAAATTTGCTAATGCTATTAAACTGGGTGCTACTGAGAATACTAATGAAGACAAGGAAATAATAGCAAGGAACTTAGTTTAGAAATATGTTTAGAAAATAATAAAAGAGATTAAATTTTGGAAGCTGTAAAATCATTAATTAGCCAGAGCATTCTGCAAAATGAAGATATTCAATAACAAAAACAAATCTGAACACAGTCCTAGCAGAAGCACTGGAAGCAGAAAATTAGACAAACATGAAAACTACAGTGGAGGTAAACAGAACACGTATTAGGTAACATGGGCTGATGCCGGGAGGTAGCAGTCCCTTGGGTGCAAAGATGTATTACCATTAGTGGGTTTAATTCTCAGACACTAAATGAATGGTCTCTTGTGTAAAAACCTAGGGGGCATCCAGGAACTGCGTTACCGTGCACACAGACTTGAAGGAATTCCCTGGATTAACAGATCAGCTCATTAATAGGAAAGAGTAAGAAAACTCTAAATGCACAACTTAGCAAAGCAGCTGATCTAAAAGCTAATGATCTTCATATATCTGAACAGTACAAACAACAAATGCCTATCTAAATGACCAGATATATGGTGTGATTCATTTGACAAAACTTAAGACAGTTACGTTAAATATTTTGGGTTAGTTTTATAGACACTGGAAAGAAACAGCCTCTTCTGGGATAGGATTCATATAATCCTAAAGCAGATGTCTAAATGTCTTGTCTATAAAGGCTGACCAGCTCAGACACATATAACTAAAAACAGGTGTGATGAATCAGACATAATCTTTATATACATCATCACTTAGTTCGGTTCAGCTTTGCTGGGTCCTGTCCTTTACATATGGATCCTGGTTATGGATCAGGTCTTAAGAAAAGAGATAAAGTATTTAGGAACGTCATAAGGGTAAACTGGCAGTACTCAGGTAAAATTAAGAATGAAAGAATTCTTGATAATTATCAGGGTATAAAGTCCTACAGGTTAAGTGCATTAGAAAGTAGTTGTTTAATTAAAAAGTAATGGGAGCTTTAGAAATACGATCATTTCAAATTAGATAATTTTATTGAAAGTAGTTCACTTTCAGTGATTTAAAGACATGTCTATAAAGCATAAGAGCTCTCATACAGGACAGATGAAACCCAAAGCAAGAAAACTGTTATTTGGATTTTGTATTCAGAATTAGCCACAATCTCACACCTTCTCCTATAGTACAACATAGGTACACACATTTCCACATATAGGCCTTTTAGGTAAGCTTAAAGTCAAAGTGCATGTGTCTGTTGTGTCATTTCTACTGAGAGAACTGCATATTTATATATTCAACATTCTGTAAATAATGATTAACAATCTTTCACTGATATGTGAAACACTGTAAAATGTTAAAATATTCTCAGTTTCTCATGCTAATGAGGGTTTTTGTCATCAGGAAGATGGGTTTCAAAATTCTCTTACGCAGAAAAGTTCATACTGTGGTTCTGCCTATCAAGAAAATTCAGACTGAAACAATTACAGTTTGAATTCTGTATACTTTATGAAGACAGCCTGCATTTCAGCATTATTCCAAGAAGGGAGAGTAAGTACTCTCTATGTGCTGACAACTCAAGGACATGTCAAAGTTTCTAGAGACACTTTTTACCTTCATATACAGTTTAAAAATAAAAAAGCCTCTTTTCCTCTATCAGATTTGTATCCCTCTTGTTCTTTAGACCTCAGCACATCAGTAGGAACAGCAGAGCCAATTGCTATGGGAACCATGCTCCTGCAGCGTGAGGGTGAAGTACGAGTCAAGTAGGGGAATGGAGAATGTTGATATTCTTCTGCTCTCTCTCCAGAAAGCTCATTCAATGAATGATGTAACTCCTGGAAATTCTGCCTTGCAGCAAGAAAATTAGAGCACTTTGTCTGTTTATCATGGCTGATAGAAAGTGCTGAAATGAACATGATCCACAATCAGCTACAGAGAGATGACAGTATGATATTAAATCTAACAGATACGGCATTATATATTACAACTGAAGTATGAAATCAGCAAAGTTTAACCAGAAATAACATGTGAAATTGCCCATTGGTACAACTTTGCAAAAGATGCAGTGAATTCATCACCCTTGGAAGGCTCTGAATAAAAATTCTGCATCATTCAGAAAGATAAATTACAGTTCTGAGGGAGACTGGTGAACCTGACGTAAGAATTACTTGATGGAGTTGTGCGTGGAAGTTCAGGCTAATGAAGTCAATATTTACATATTTTCCAAAGCCATCTGCTGGTAGGTTTTGACCAAGTTAGGGCAGACAGCAGTAACAACAAAAGTTAGAAACAAAGAACTAGCAGTTCTTGTTATAAGCACACCACACTCAGACTACTAACACTTCTCCCACCATGCCCATCATTGCCAAAGTTATTGTAGTCAAGCTATTATTGATATACTAATATCTACATGCAAGTATCCCTTGCAAGGCCTACATGTTTTCTTTTGCTTTTCAGTCATCCAGCTTTCTCTGCTGTTTGGTAGGTAGGTTGTGCTACAAAGGAGAGACTTTCTGATATTCCTGCCAGTTCCTCCCATGTTTTCCCATACAGAAAGTTCTCCACATGATCTCCTAATAAATAGATCTTAGTCCCAAAAATAAAGGCTTGGCACCTCACTTTGCTTAAAAGTCTGCCTGTATGCTTTTGACTGCAGCTACTGGCACACCAAACTTAAGATGAACAACCCTCTGACTTCTATAGCTTACCCATTCCACAGGTTGCCTTACTTTATTAATACTGGTTTTCAAGTTTTATGAAGACAGCTTTACAGTGAAGTTCTTTCTTAGTTGTGATTTCTGGCTATGCAGACCTAAAGATCAGACCTATATAAGGCAACTTTACCTTGTCAGAATGAAGTAAAACAGTCCTTTGTATAAATGAGAACAAAATCAAGAGTATTTTTCCCATTGTAATACAAGAACCTACATGATTGCTTGTATCAGTAAAGTTTTGATAATTTAATAGGTATCACATAAATACTATAAACCAACTCAAACTACCTTTCATATGTGTGTTTGAGTTCTGTTATGTATTGAGGAATTCTTATTCCTATTAGTGTTGGTTCAGAACCGGAACACAATTGAAAGAAAATAGTGAATGTAATTCAGCATTCCTGCCTTCATAGTAAAAAGGAATAAATATTTAGCTGAACATCAGTTAATTGCAAAACTGAGAAAAATCACAAAAATCTCGTTATTTTCCTTAATGCATTTAACATCATTTTCAGAAAATTTTCCATTCCAGCCTGCAATCTATGAAATACCATCCGTAAAGTACTGCAGTAATACTGAATGCCCTAAGCAACAAGAGGTGAATTCCAAACAAAAATGTGATTAAAAATGCATTTATCTGTTCTTTGTGTTGCTAAATACCTCTGGAGCTAACGTCCCTCACTACAGCTTCAAACCCCACTTCTTCAAACACAACACCCTGTTCACCAAACATTTGGGTCTCTGAATTTCTTGTGATTTAGATGGTACCAAGCCATGCACTCCTAAAAGATTCCAGTGCTTGGAAATTGCTCATAAGCTATTGGGGCAACACTTTTTTCCTGTTCTTTTTAAAATCCTGTGAAACGCCTCCTTCCTCTTCACAACATTTCAGCAGCCTCCTGTTGATGACTCCTCTCTGTTGGATCCCTGCCTCTCCCGCTCACTGTGGGCAGATGAGAAATCACAGGGTACTCGGAGTCAGCAGTCACAAGCAGGAGAAAGGAGCTCTGGAACAGTTATTATGGGATCCCAGATAATGCACATGCTAACTGTCAGCAGGAAGACCCCTGGGGTGGGAAATGAGGGTAAGAGACACAGATGGAGCAAGGGGACAGCAGTACTGAGTACTTCGACTATGATGACATAGAAGACTTGGAAAATAACCAGAAGAACTGGGTATGAACAGCCTCAGAGAACAGTGATTCGTTCCTTTTGTGTTTCAGATTTGTTCTGTACATTTAAAATATTTACTACACCTCTGTGTCAAACAAGAACATGCTTCTAATAGTATGAAATCAGTTGGTATCTATCTGAAATGGACTGAAGGTACCTGAAAGCAAAAGGCATTTTTATTTTAAAATATTGCCTATGTGAAAAAATGAATAAACTTTAATTGTGATGCAAAACCAAAATGTTTAATCTTTCAGTGGAACTACTCAAATCAGTCAAGTGGTCTGACCACCTCTTTCTTACTTTGAAAGAAACTCTGGTTTACTTCTCCTGACACTGTATGAGTTGTCCAGCAGCTCACCATTCTCGGAGCAGTTTGTGAGGCTGCCACACTTTAGCCTAACTGCAAATGATCGCACAAGTCACAAATTGAAATCATGTAAATTGCTTCAAGAGCAATAGTATTCACCAGAGACTTGGGTTCATTCAAACATAACCCATGAGCATAAGAACTTGCACTGAAGTTGCCCTAAACAAAGTGTACTTAAATGAACTAATTTCTCAAGAATCTGCTTATTTTGACAGATCTCAAATTTTTTTAGAATCTGAAAAGGAACATTTTATGAAATTTTTACAACAAAGATTACAAAATATATATCTGTGTAGAACTTCACACAAGCAAAACATCCATGAGGAGACATGAGCAGGGAGGTGCAGAACCAGAGCAAGTGATTCTGTGAAGAATTCTGCAAGGGGTTTTCATGTTATTAGGAACAAAAAAACCCAAATATTGAATTTCTCCATGAAAGTTCTCTGGACTGTTTGCTGAAAACCCACTGAAAGCCAGAGGTGCTGGAAACACACTGTTACTACAGCTTTTTACATAAAAAGTCCCACAGACATCTAGGGTAGTCTCTAGCTGACGCAATACAGATCTCCACACAGGAGACATCAACATCTACACTAGCCAGCTGAGGCTCCCTTTATATTAATACTTCACAGTGAGAAACAAGCTTTCTCTAGGATACAATCCTTTTTTTATTTTTCTTAAAATAGCCGCCTCAAATAGGTCAGATGATCTTTTCCACATAGAAGTGCCCATTCCTTGATGGTATAGCAAGCCCTACCACACCACTGGAAGGGAGATCTCCCCAGCCCAGACCTCCAAACCCAGGCCAGATGAAGCCCAGGCCTACCAGATCCCTTCTGCACTGGACATGCCTGGATACACCCCTGGCTTCACAGCACCAAAACCATCTCCTGGCCTGGCAGCCCTCACTGGATCTGCCAACCAACTCCTCTGCTCAAATTCCTTACAGCTCAGAAGCAGTAACAGGAAAACAAAAAATGTCAAGCCCAAGTCATTTTTCTCACAGCAGATGTCTGCATATACACCACTCACATACATAAAGTGCGTTATACTGAGCAATTTCAAAGGCCTGAAATAAATGAAGAGTGACACTAAGAAGATACAGTAAAAACATACAATTACATCAATTAATAAGGTCCTTTAGGGACAAAAGGTAGGAAAGACTACATTTATTTTTGTTATATGAGAATTAGATCAAATAACATTTAGGAAGTGTTAACATAAGGGAACTGTTGTGTACCTTTTGTACATCTCTCAACCTCTGCTGCACTGAAAAGTGAAACACTAGAATAAAACTGAAACTGGATACCTTTCACAACAGTTCACAAGAACAGCTTATAGGGAATTTAGCCAGGCTCATCTACTTATTATTTTTCTTAAATATATGATTTAGAAAACAAAGAGCTTTGCCCAGGAATCATAATTAAGACTTTTGTGGGGTTAAAAATATAGATAACAGAACACTTCTTGTTTTCAGTTAGACAGTTCTAATAATAGGGATAGTGATATGGCAGTTTAGGAAAGCTAAAATTAGCATTTGACAAGTATTTTATGGCTCACAATTTTCATGCCTCTGATACTGTACTGAAAAACTGCATTCCCTAAGAGGCAAAGTTGTATGAATGTTACATGTCAAGAACTGACTTACCAAACACATGGCCTGCTAACAACTTCCTAGGACACTGATTTACAAACGTTTCCAAAATGTCAAGTCTTCAGCAAACATGAATGACATGATGCTTTTGTTTCCTATGCATATGGTTTCACAAAGCATCTTAGAAATCATGAATGTACCAGACGTAGATCATAGGCAGTGAGTTGCACACATTAAAATCAATAGCTATTTTTTATTGTTTATGAAATGAATCAAATTAATAAGTGAAGTTCTATGTTAATGCCATTGCAAAATGTCTATCTTTTTACTTGCTTTTAAGCAGAAATTCCTGTACATGTACAATCAAAAAAACTTAGTACAACACTTCAGTTTACTGTACCTTGAGCCCGAAGCAGAATTTTTTTTCTTATTCAGGTAAGAAAACAAGCATGCCGTGAAATTTTCACTGTAGAAATAATCTGCTTATCAATGTCACTTTCAGTAACTGTTCCATTGCTGTTTGTTTCTCTTTTTTTTTAATAAGCACATAAAGGTATGCTTTATATAAGCTGACACACAGCTATCATGTTATTGTGTCATTCCATTACAAAGGAACCGGTTTACTACCAAAGAAAAGACAACCAGCCTTGAAGTCAGACTGGGATATGTTGTATCATCCCTGTCAGAGACAACACACATCAGGATAGACTCAACCGAGTGTCAACAAGCAACATGAGTGCAAATCAGCACTACCCAGAAAATCCCAGAGGCAGAGTTAAGTCTATTTGTAGGCTCAAGCCACGTCCCAGTTACAGGACGTGAGCATTTCCTGTTAACATTGTCATCGCTAATTGAAACACTGGCTTCACAGTCCTTGTATTGGCTATTAGCTCACAGAAAACTAGGTAAGAACCTAAGAATAACTTTGAAAGACCACAATATTGATCTTTGTCCACCAGTAAAACTATTTTTAGATTTGCCTAAGCCTGTAAGAATCCACCAGCCTGGTCACCCTGAGGACAGTGTAGAAGGAGAGCCTCCAGATGTCAGCCATATGGTGAAAGACAGAAATGAAGTGATACCCAGATAGCTCAATTATACCTGGCTGCCCACTCCCATGGGGAAAAGTCTCAAGGGCATAATTTCCCCTTCTGCATTAAAAAGCTGTTCCATGGTTGAATTTACAAATCCGCAGAAGCAGTCTGCCTGCCTTCCCACACCCTTCATCCAACACTTCAAGGATTAGGGCTTTGCAGACAACCCAAGTTCAGCCTTGCTTCAGTTAGACGGGGAAACACAGCACACCCCTCTCCAAGATGCCCCTGCTTGGGGTGGCCGGTAAAGAGGGACATAACAGTTCTGTTAATCCCATCCTTCTGGTATAAATAAATAAACATTTCAGAAATAAATGTACCATTTGAGGGATAAGCAGTCATCTACCAAACTAGAAGATCATTTTAATTCACTTGCTCTTCATTCTCAGTGAATATTTCAGCTTTTTTTTTTTTATGTGGAAGTGCTACATCATGAGTTTTCAAGGGATTCCCACTTCCAAGGAATTGACAACACGGTAATTAGGAAACACATTAAATCACAGAAGACCTGAAAGAAATCAAAGAAAGCATCCAGTGCTCAGCTCAGTGCCACAGCCACCAGGTTATAAAGTACTATGCGGAAGAAAGTTTTCCCAAAGGCTCCTGCTGAAACAGCTTCATTTAATACAAAGAACTCAGCTCTTGCAAGAGTGCTCCCTTCGCCTCATAGTAACAATTCGCATTCTGAAGTAGTGATGGCTTAATTAGTTGAAATAAAAGAGTAGCAAAGCAAAAGACTGAGAACCCTCCCCAAAACACCCTACCATGCAGCAGTGCTTTCTTATGGGAGGCAGGGGATGTGGATTCAAAACCCCAGGGGCACAGGACAGAGTGCAGCCCCGCTCCCCTGCGCTCATGAATGAAGCCACAATGCTGTTCAAGCCCTGTTCAACATCATACATTGGATGACATGACTTCTTTCCATTTCTTATTTCACAAAAGCCACACAAATATTTTTGGTTGTAACTATTCTCTCTTCATAGTTAACTGTGCCATAAAGTCAATTATCTGTCCCACTCCTGAAAGATCTTGCAATCAAAAAGCCAAGCACCTGTGTTTCCTTAAAGCAAAAGTTAATTGAAAGGCTGTATAAGGTCACATACGGCAGATCTGGGCTCACAACATCAACAAACAGAATCAGCTCTCTCGCATCTATACTGTCCCTGAGAAATTATTAAATCCAAAGACCTCTGTACCTTGTCTATAATCAGGACGTTAACCTTGAGACTTCGTGCTCTACTCTCAGAACCAGGAAGAAAAATCAGAACTCTAATGCCCCACATTTTGTTAATCTTTTAAAAGCCACTATGACTTGTCTTTTTCCAAAGCTTGTTTCAAAAAGATAATTACAGATTACTTAAATATTTGAATTCAAATTGTAGAGGTCAGTGCAACAGAGCTGAAGTTCTGCAATTCAAATCTATTGACCATTTATGTGGGGAAAAATATTATAGTTTGGAGTTGCTCCTAGAACTGGAAACTATGCAAACATGATTAACTAATAGACATCCACCTACACTCTCTCTAGCCCAAATGAAACAGGATTAAAAGCACTGAATCTGAGCAAATACCAGTAGGTTTTAATTGCTGCCCACTTAAACTCACATCTACACTTCGCAGTTATTTAAGTTGAAATGTTACTGCACATCATCTTTCTACATAAGAAATTAACAAGTATGCATTTTTCAGGACTGCATCTCTATAATTACATTTCCAGTAGGTACTTATAAACAAATAAATAAAACAGTTAATTGTATTAAAAGTAATTTACAAGACAGAGGTTTTCTTAATGTGTACATGCAGTTGATACATTTGTATTACATCATTAAACATGGAAGCTATCCTCAAGTAACTTTATAGCATATGGGATCATGTTTGTTGTATGTTAAGCACTTCAAAAATTACACATAATTGCTTATGCACCAAACGCACAATTAAAATTACATTAGAATTTCTCCCTTGGATAATTTTCTAGAGCTTCAAAAGAAGACATATAATACCTTCTTCCCATTATATTACGCAATGCAACTGTTATTTGTGTAATAATGTCAAATTTTAATAACTTAATCATAACAATATAGTCCATGTTTAAAGATAAGCAAATGTGTTTAGATGCACTATTTTGCAATTTCAAAGTATTAAGTAGTTTACTACTGTATATGGAAACTGTATGCACATACACAAGTAACCATGTATGAATCTAAGGGCACCTGCTCCACAACATGCCTCCAATGCGAGAGACAGAAGTTCAAATCAGTGAAAAGCTCCTTAAGAACAGGTTTACAGTCCCAGATCACCCTGCTATGTGAGTCTCTCCTCTTAATTTTGTCACAATTGTTTTGGCCAGCCTAAAAGACAGGCCTTAAAAATTAACTGTCTGGATTTAATTTCTGCACAGAAGATAGATATCTCAGTACTAGAAGAAAAAGGAAAAAACACAGCTTCTCTCAAATTCTAAAGCATTCCTGTGACAAATATAATGTCAATACTCTTTATATCCAGCTCCTCAACACCCTCAGCTCTTGTATCAGCCCTTAATTTTTCCCCAAACCAGCAAGCAAGGCTTTGCACAGGCAAATGCTCTGCCCCGATGGCACAGCTCAGACCTCTCTCCTGCTCATGCAGAAGCACAAATGGCAGCTATCTGTAGAGCTGTCACGAGAGACACAGAAGAAAGTGCAGAATAACGGAGCAACTCAACACGCCATTTGATTTGGGGCACACTTTCTGGGTGCCTTAGAAACACCTGAAGAGCCACAGGTGTTTGCCAACCCTCTTAATTCACCTGCTCTTTATTCCTGCTTCTAGATTCAGCAGGGCACAACTGCACCACAATATCCCCGTCACAGACAGGCATCCACCTAACAGCCCAAAGTTTCCAGATGGACACACGTGCTCTATTTCAGCAGAGTGGAATTCTCCAGAAAGGATTCAGTCGCAAGCCTTCAAAAGGGTGATCACAGAGGAGACTTGAACATTACACAACTCTACATCTATGTCCATTTACCTGCGTGTCATGGAATGATACCTGGAGTTCATAGTTCTTCAACATCCATGAATGTTTGTGTAGATGTTTCAAGGCTAAATGGACAGCGGGCAACACGTCTGCTGTTAGGTTTCGCCGATTAATCAGGCAGCTGGTGGGTGAAAGCCCAAGAAGAGAGAGGCGAGTGCGATCCAGTTCCTCAGAGCACCTGATTATTAATAACACAAGCAGCACCAGCGTGTCTAGTTTCCAGTTCCAGAGAACCATCTTTCTTGGTGCTTTTCTCTTTTTTCCTTCCCTTCCCCTGCAGCCCACATCCCTGAAGAGGAGGCCTTAGATTCCCTGGTTGCCCGACATCTTGCAGCTTTCCTTCGCTTCAGTCAGCTGTGTCCCTCTAAGAAAGAAGCTAATTGTTATTAAAGGATAAAGACCTCTCTACGACTGGCTTTTCCAATTTGGACAGTAATCCAGCTCACAGCAGTGCTGTGAATCAATACTTCACAAGAATAATCTCTAGGCAAATTGCTCTGCCAAGTCTAATTTTAAACATGTGTAATTTAAAACATTTCTGCAGCAGAAATATTCATCCATAGGTGACAAATCAATAAACAAACTAGTATGATTGCTTTGAAAAAAGGGTATTCTAGGGATTGATCAAAGTGGTTGAAGATTGTTTCAGTTTGTTTTATCTTTCACATATCACATTTTCAATTGGCTTCACACAGACCAAACAGAGAATACTCAGTCTTGAGTATTGATAATATTTTATATACTTCTAGTGCAAAAGGTGCAGCAGCTAAAAGCTGTATATCCTCTGTCTGATTCTGCTTTTCTCAGAAACCCCATGCTTCCCTTAAAATCAATGTGAGTTTTGAGCATACACAGAGTTCAGGACTGTTCCTCCCATCCACAGTCACACAGCTTTTGACAGGCATTTCACATATTGTTGCAGCTAGCTAAGTGATTTCATCACACCATTTGCAGCTTTCCAAGTAATATGCCAGGCTACCAAACGGAATGGATGCTGTGCATGCAGAAATGCAGAGAAAAATACTAATGCTGGAGAAAATCTTATTTGCTGCAGGATAAGCAAAGCTCACCAGGAGGAGAAGGGAACAGATACGGGACCACCGCACTGAAGAAGAACCTGTATCTCTGTTACCCAACACTCAGAGCCTAGCTCACCCCTCAGGCATCATCCTCCCTGCCTCCTTCACAGCATCAATGCTGCCCTACCCCCTGTAATCAGCCACCTGGGTGATCCCTTCCCTCCACACAAGCAGCCAGCTCTCCCCATCACCCCCATGCACAGAAAGCCCCCGACACCTACTGGGATGCTGCCATAGGCAAGGGAAGGAAATGCAAGAGCCAAACCCAAGGACAGGGAAGGAAAGATCATCTGGCCTGGGAAAGGCTTGTTTGTCCAAGAAGAATAAAAAACTCAGATTTTCAGCTCAGTGTCATTATACATACAGCTGAATAACAAATTGTTTTTTCCTATCCTGTGGAAATTCAAGATTTGAAAAGAAATGCCCTGTGCCACGCTGGGATGGAAACCCAAAACCTCAAAGGTTTTTGTGACTCAGTAATCTGAAAGGAAAACACATGGAAGGGCTCATAGGCAGAAGTCTGATTTGGTATAAATCAAATTTGAAATTATATGTTCAGAGCTTAGCAATTTATTTTGTGAATAGTTGACATTTCAAAATAAAGTATTGGTTTGCTGCAGAAAGGGTGGTTGTTTTGTTTTTTTTTTTTTTTAATTTTAATTTTCAAAACAGTGTTCCAGGTCAATAAATTATTTTGAAACTGATGTGCAACTAAAAAGCTTCTCCAGAAAATCTCCAAATAAAGTCTAATTATGAACATTCTAATTTATAACTACAATCTATATATTGCATGGCGTGAGGGCATGGAAGTAAATAGATAAGTAACAGTTAAAAAAGCAAAATAATATTGAATAAAGAAGCAATAAATGTCTGCCTTGGGGGCAGGGAACAGCTCCAAGTAGGAGATACACTCCGTTTATGACTAACTGTCCACAGCAACTCTTCTACCAACTCACTTGTGCAACTGGGTGGGCAAGAAAAGAGCCCAACCAATTATTACTCCTCTCCATGTATTCTTGGACACAAACACAAAGTGAAATAGAAATACCTGATGCTTTTCCCTTGCTTTTCTTCATCACCATTGCCTATAGTCACAAAGCAGCAAGGCTGCATGGGGAAGCGGATACTATTTTTCTTCCTGTAGAAGGCTCTGCCCACATCAAATGCAGGAGGGTCAAAATTTATTATGGGAATTCCCTAGACTGAGAAATTCAGCACAATAGCTGGGCACAACAGTAAGTAGGAAGTACACCCTGCTAGCGCAGTCCTGCATAGCAACAATTTAACACAATGACTTAATAGGTATTTTCCATTGCTTAGTCTTCTGATTCTGTAATGTGATTATTGAAAATATACATTTTAAACACTTTTTAAACTCAGGATGAAACTCTTTCCTGAGCAGAGGGCCAGTATAGGCCAAGACGTTGCTCAAATCCCATTTAATACCTTTATTAGAGGCTTAACCAGGATTTTGTTAGTGAAGAGTCCTTGGACCAGCCTTCTTTACCAGCATTATTTCAACATTGACTACACCAAGAGAGAGGAGGGGAAGAAAGCGGGAGACATTCATGCTGCCAAATCTCAGCAGCTACGGTGCTCTGAACTGCTCTTCGTCCTATGCCTCAATCTTTTCACCAACCGAGTGGGAACACGAGGTTCCATGAGTCATAGCTTTGAATTGTATTTAGGTAACAAAAAAATGTGATTTGAATATTCAGTATCCTCATCTGTGTTCAAAAAAACAAATCTGCCACCACACCTCATTCAACCCTCATTGCTCACCCAATGGCTTCAAATTCATGAGAGAGCAATGCAGTATCAGAGGTTATGAAATCATTTTCAGTACCACATAGATGGACATACATTTTAAAGAAGGACATACATGTTAGGGAGCATCACCTCATTCTATAGATATGTGACTAGTTTCAACCAGACCAGTCTGGTTTTTCTCCTTGTGCTACTTTTAGATCTACTCACCAATGCTCCATTTAACCCACATCTGGCAAAGAAACAAACAAGATCACGTACTAGAGCAGGCTCATGTTACTTCCTTACTTAAAATTTGCTTCCTGATAGAAACATCTGGCTATCTAAATAGACAATTGTTTCTTATATAGTATTTTTATTGCTAATTAATCCTGTAATACTTGTGTCAAAACATACCCATCTGTTTTCATTTTGATTAAAAAAATAGCCATATTTGCCAGGCATGTGATTGATCGTGAAGGTATAATTTTCAGATTTAGAATATCATCTCTTGAGGCTTAACACCCACAAAAGCACACTGTTATGCCCTTGCCACACATCCAGAGACAGAGTTTTTTTCAACTGAATTTACTCAGTACCCTCAGAATTTGCTAACAAAACATCTGTAAAATGCTAATTTGTTAAGTCAGTTCCTTGCATCTTGCATGCACTTTTCAAATCTGAAGCTGAATTTCCACAATTATTTGAAATAGTACTAATTTTGAAATTTTATTTCAGTGTCAGAAAAATCAAGTCCATTTCATATTAAACCCTGCCTTCCTCACTATAGTTTTACCAAAGGTAGATGCTTGTTTTTTAGCATGATAAGGATCGGTATAGCTTTTGCAAGAGTTTAGGACAGAGCTGGTGACCAGATGACTCACTGTTGGCATTTCCTTCATGAGATCTGCACAAACTGAGTAATTTTCAGAGAGGGAAACTGTAGGAGGAAATTGTGCTCCCTCATAGGAGCACAGTCCCTGAGAACTTAAAAAGACCCGAACACCTGGCATAAATGTATTACCTATAGTAAATACAATCTAAAGGCAAAAGGAGTAATCTGTTCAGTATTGTCCTCCTTACCACATTATCCTCTGCCTTTATAGCATTTTCAATTGAGTTCTCAATCCCCCGATCAGTATTTCTGAACCATAAATCACTTTAAGAGTTATTAGCTCATGTAAAAGGTTGACTATGGAGTGTATTAACTGTGTTAAAGGCTGGCTATATATTTAAGCTATATGTCACCTCACGCCTCCCACACAAAACCTCCTCCCCCTTGAGTAACACCCATTAACATTTATAGGATGTTCTAATCCTAGCCTTAAATGTTAGTTTTTTTCAAAGTAGGTTATCATTCACCCTTCTTGTCCCATGTGTCTCTGCTCTTACTGCTTAATCGTGCAGTGTAATTAGAGTGCACAGCACTCACACACCTTAAGAAACCTTGGTTATGCACTGGAAACCATTATGATTTATTTAGGATGGCAACTGCTGTTCTTACATCAAGATCAAGCCTCCACCTATGCCAAGAGTAGCTTCAATATTGAGACACCACTATCTGCTCTAACATAGACTCATAGAATCTTTGAATCATTTCAGCTGGAAGAGACCCTTGGGATCATCGAGTCCAACCATAACCTAGCTCTAGCACTAAACCATGTCCCTAAGAACCTCATCTAAACGCCTTTTAAACACCTCCAGAGATGGTGTCTCCACCACTTCCCTGAGCAGCCTGTTCCAATGCCTGACAAGCCTTGCCACGAACAAATTTTTCCTAATATCCAATCTAAACCTCCCCTGGCACAACTTGAGGCCATTTCCTCTCATCCTATCACTTGCTACTTGGGAGAAGAGATCAACACCCTCCATGCTACAACCTCCTTTCAGGTAGTTGTAGACAGCGACCAGGTCTCCCCTCAGCCTCCTTTTCTCCAGGCCAAACAGCCCCAGTTCCCTCAGCCGCTCCTCATCAGACTTGTGCTCCAGACCCCTCACCAGCTTTGTTTGCTCTTCTCTGAACTCTCTCTAGTACTTAAGTAGCCAGCTATGCAGCTAAAACTATTTACCTCTCATGGCATTACCCAAATGACTAGGCTATCTACTTCTGACTGCCCTACCAAGACTGACCGTATTTGCTTGTAGCTGGTGAGATTCACCTGAAAAAGGCAAATGAAAACTTTTTTTTCTGCAAATCCTAGTGCCTCACTCCCGATAGGTAGCCTGAAAATATCATTTCTGCTTCCTTTCCCTCTTCTCCAGCACTGCAGCACAACGATCAAATTCATTTCCTGCATTCTGAACAGAAGGCTTGAAGAAAAGAGATAAAATTACTTGTATATACAGCATCAGTGAGATTATTCCTGAAGTAATAGATCAAATTCTAGTGGCAGCACTTCGAGAATGAAGATGACAAACTGAAATATTCAGAAGAATAAAAAGCTGGGGAATGGGAAAAGAAGAAAAAAAAAAAAAAAGGCAGCTCAGTCTATCTAGTGTCATGTCCAGAGGCACCTTAATCTGTAACTTGCTCTGTAATGGGTGAAAAAACGATTTCTAATAATATCAAACTTTTGAACATATTGGTCAAGGAAAGCACACTTCCAACCCTTCAGTAAACTATTCCCTTAAAATGAAATACCCTTTATTAGGTCAGCTGGAAAGAGCTGTTTGATGCTGTAACTGCACCAAGGGCTTCTACTGACATTGAGATAACACTTCCTGATACCCACCAGTGACATAATTGTGCCAGTTGTGTAGACCTGCCCTGAGTAACAAGGCCCTAGGGACACAGTACTCCCACCGTGTCACTCCTTTTGTTTACATCATACAAGCTGTTATTTTTGCCAAGGTCAAACATACAACTTCGAGATATGTGTTAATTACAAAAACGACTATTTTTTGAATGACTGTTCTTTTTAAAAATACCCGTACCTTGCGTATTTCTCAACTACAAGATCTTTGAGATGCAATACTCTTATTCTAAAAGTTATTTAATTCTGATAATACTGCACTGATCCTGAAAGGATCTGTATCCCAAAGGCTGAACAAAATCTGCATTTTATTCCACCAGGCAATTCAAAACTTTAAAGCAAGTAACTATGAATGCCTTTGGTCTTAATTAAAAGTGGCAATTCTAGGTCTCCCCTCATAGCAGCACGTTGCATTTTCATAGGTGGGCTGGCTTTCTAAAGTGCTGAGCATTCAGCAATTCCCACTGATGTTGACAGAAAATGCAAATCACTCAGTGCTTTTGGAAAGCAAATCTTCAGTTCAGGGACATAACTTGAAACTCTTTTTTTTTGTTGTTTTTTAGGGGAAAAAATAAAAGGCGATCTGGAGCTGATAGCATTAGCATTCTTCACAGCAAGAAATTAGGAGTGGAAGGGAGCTTTCTCTACATAGTGGTAGCTATTGCTATTGAATTTCTTTTACTACATTGCACAAAATCTTCCTGCCACTAGCACATCCCTCTATGCTGGATTCTCACCAACAACATGGAATTTCATACTGCTTTTAGTTTTTAGAAAGGAAGAAAGTGGAAGGGGCAAAAAAAGAGAAAGTTGGCTCTCTATCTTGGTCAACCTCCTGTAAATTATTAATATTTAGGGCTCTCTGAATTCACAGGGGAGAGGGGAAGGCAAAACCCAAGGTGCTTTTATAGAACTATAAAACTACATGAAATACCCCACAGAAATGCAGAACTTAATATTTTTATACTATATGTGTACATTAAAATATCTCTATATGATGCTGTTAAGACACACACGAGTGCATGTCTGATAATCACAATGCTTGAAAAATGTTATGTGTTCAATTTTGTACCACACTAATTGTTAATCTTTTAAAAACTGTGACTTTATATAGAGAGAGTAAAAATTGTAAAGATACGTGTTCTTTGCTAGAGAAAACATCAAATTCCCTGTGAAAGCAGGAGCAGTAAACAGTGGAAAGGAAGTTAATTAACATCCCAAAAGGGACTTCTTGCTACTTCTCCCTGGAGGTTTTGGATGTAAAATGGTTACTTAGACACCTATTGTGTGTATGAATCTTCACATAATTCTGTAGTTCAGTGAAGATGCAGCAGAAGCTGAGGGCCACCATAGGCAAATGGTAAACTGAAATACATAATGACTTTAAGGAAACAAACGATTGAACAAGTATATTATTTTAAAGATATAAGGCAGTGTTTCTTTAATCAAAAAACCTGAAATTCTGGAAATAACTTAACCAGACAGACAGACGAGCTCCTCTAATGGGGATTACGGCAAAATGGTCTTACAAAAAAGGTGCATGTAGAGAAGAACATGGGGTTCAGCCAAGAATTCAAAAGATATTTTGCAAAACCGGCTACTCAGTGAAGGAGCACACGAATCCAGCAGACCCGTCGTGCCAAGAAGCAAGCTAACAAGGCTTTCACTTCTGGTCAGGGACAATCTTTAGAAGGCAAGAAAATCAGATTCCAGCAGGATCTGATCGATCAGACTCCTTCATACAAGGCTGGATCCCCTGGATAGCCATAAAAAGCTGGAAAGCCTTAATCACCCCGCACAGCCCACCTTGCCAGTGATTTCCCAGCTCTGCAGCCAAGAGGGCATCGCAGGGACAGTGGAACACGCAGGAGCTGAGAGCTGCTACTCACAGCATCAGCAGTTACAGGGTCAGCAGAGTTTAAGCTGGAAATAGCAGTGGACTTTTAAAGGGATTTCAAGCCAATCGGAGAGAAAAGTTTTCCAGGAAGGAGGATTTGGGGGGATCCTGAAGATTGGAGGGCTTTCGAAAATACATAATCTAGTTCATAGTGGGGCAGGTAGAAATCCCTACATGAAATATACGGCCTATATTGTAAGAGCTGGATAATCCTAATGGTCCTCTGATCTTAATAGTCATTAATTATTTAAGAGAAGCATAATGGCCATAGTAGGAAACCTATGTTTTCTAATCCTATCCCTCAAACTTGTGATGTTCACTTTAAAGCAATTAGTCCATTATCTGGGCCTTCATCTCTCAGAAGCCTCAGTAACAATTTGGACAGCCTTGCTGAATTAGCCCTTGTATTCTATGCTCTTTATTACTATTATTTTCAGAGTGAAGGTGGATATTTGCCTTTAATTTGTTAGCCTTCATTTTCATGTTCGAGAATACTTATGTGGAAAATACTACAGGTAAAATTGTCAGAACTAAAGGCCAATGATAATGAAAAGCTATCAGCATAGAAATTGGACATCAATCACCAACTTGGCAATAAGGTTACATGGCTATTACATCACAAGGGAAAAAAAAAAAAAAGAGAGAAAAATAAAAAGTGTATCCTCTGCAAATAGAGGAATCCTTGCCTAGGAAAGAAAACTCTGTCATCCCACAAGTGTAAGTGGTATGGCAAAGGGAGACACAGCATGACCAAAAATATATTCCAGCTATTCTTAGGGACACTGCCTTCTTTAAGTCAGAGTGATGCTGTGGCTGAACCAGTTTGCTTCAGGAGTCAGGCTACTGGTCCATTAATGCTGGAGCCAGGGGACCAGAAAGGTACTGCAAACCTCCCTTTAGGTCTGCTAGACCTACAAATCAGAGAACAGTGCATCTGGCTTCCAGAAAGCTTCAAGGTCTGTCACCAATTTAGTTCCAGGATTCCTAGTACAAAAATAAATTCAAAAAAATGTGATGTATGTGCACTGTACCCTCTCAGCTTGGAAGCCCACAGCCTGACATAGAGCTTCTGGACTATATGGCGCTGCTGCGTATCAACACACATCTCCACAGGACTGAGTCACACAAGTGCTGACTGGCCTCAATGTACCTCTCTGCTCACCCCAGCTGCTCCAAAAACTATTTGAGACAAAATGGATCATGGAGGATTTTCCTCTGTTAACTTGCACCACTTGATTCTCTGAGCCAGACCTCCATATGCAATGGTTCATCTCTCCCTAAGTAAAAATATCTTCTACCCTGCAACAGCAAAGACCTCCACTTGAGTTTCATGAAAAAGTTGTTTGGCTCCCAGCTTCTGCATTTTGCTCAAATGCATTGTTATTTCACCATCCACCATTAAAAAGTCCATAAAGCAATGAAACTGAAAGCAAACGACAGAGCTTGAGACACGCATGCACCACCATGCTCAGATCATTACTGTGAGATAGCGTTTTGTAGCCTTGACATGCAATGCTATTTATGCTGTCATCCCAAATAGTTAAGTGTATGTAATTAGAACAATATAAATATTACACTGACAACTTGTTGTGTGAGTCTCGTCATTAAATCTCTCGCTCCTGGCTCCTTCTTCTCCCTTTTCCTATCGCAAATATTTTCTTCACAGTTACCACCAGGATATTACACCCCATCTTTTCCAGAAACTTGAGTAATTCACTCTGGTTGATAACCATATCAGAGGATAGAACCTTCCCCCTCTTTCTTCAAATGGACTTCCTGGACTTATCCAAAAAAATAACTTTTCCCTGCTGATGGTGTGTGTTTGGCATTTGAATCAAAAGATTCTGCTACAGTGTGTTTTGCAGTATGCATAGGATAAGTTATACAGGAAATTGCAAGACACATGCCAGAAAGTGATACATTGGCTTTAATCTCTTTGCAGAGATAGAGGATATACATTCTGCAGGTCTGGGATCTGCACCCAGAGGAGTGGGTGCAGTGAACACATGATTTCTCTCCTCTCCCCACCCACATCTTAGCATCAGCAGAGAAACCAGCATAGAATTAACATAAACACTTAACTTCTGGATTATTCCCAAGTTTACAAAACTCTAGAGCAAAAGGAGGGTATGGCACAAATGGAACCGTATTACGCAAAAGTCAAAGGGCACACTGACTATTTGAAGAAGTATGTCCCTTCCAAGCAGAACATTGCCAGCAGAGCAGACAGAGTAGACGGTGAACGTCATCCATACACACAGCGTATTGCATTTTAATGCTACTCTTTACATATCAGACAGCACAAGTACTTGGTAATATTTAAATGTAAGAAGTGACCCAACCACTTCAACATATGCTAGACACAAGCTCATGAGATGATACAAGAATAAACATCTGCTGTAAATGGGGCCCACTTTTAGACCCTGACATGTATTCAGTGGACTGGTACTCTTACATGACCACGACAACATCTCTCCCATTTTGAGCACTACTTTAAAAAGCAAAGCAAGGCTCCAGACAATTCAGGACTCAGAGCATTCACAAGCGTGTCAGGGATCACCCCCCAGAGTCCCAACTTGGTTTTGGTGCACCATACCTCCCCATGCAAACCCAGCTGCTGCTGGAGTGACTTGAATCTGCGCCTCCTAAGACAACTGGTCTAACCTGCACATGGTGTGATTTTGTTCTGGAGGGGTGCGCTTGCTCACTTCTGTCAGGGCAGAGTTTGTCAGATGGCAACCAGTAGCTCTTTGTCACTCTCTGACAACCACCAGGTGCTACTGAACACTGAGCTCCATTGCTCCTGGATAGACACCTTATTGCACCACTGACACCAACCTGCTCTCCTGTTTCCAGAATATAATCCCCATCCTTAGTAAGAGTAAATGTGACTCTTACTTCAGCTTGCAGGAACAAGACATGGGTCGACTTTGTCGACAACACTAATGACTGGACTTTCCAGAAATGGCGTCTTTATTTGCAGGCTGAGTGTCTTTTTAAACTTAGAATAGCTGGTAGGAATGATCAAGAGTGGTGCACAGCCTGTACAACTTTCTTAAACTTTGAGGGGGGAGGGTTTCACTGAAAATACAGATTTTTTTTCTTTTTTTAGTAAAAGAAGAAAATAAAGAGAAGGTCTATTTATAATATGCCTATACTGTAACTTCCTGTCAGATAAACTAAACAAGGCACTTTCTACTGAATTAAAGGAGTGGGCAAGTATGTATTAAATATCAATAAGTTCATATTTTACTTCAGATTTCATGGAACATGTGCATTTTCCAGAGCTCACCCTTCTATGCCAACCTTCTATTTCAAAGTATTAGTATTATTAAACAAATATGAGATTATATCAGAATTATCACACACTACTTGTAGTAGTTAGAGAAAATTAAATAATCTCATCCCCATAGTATGAATAGTCTTCCCTCTTTGTGATAATAAACCCCACTCACTTCTGGAAGGTATTTTTTCAGCTTTTCAAGACTCATTTTGATCTTCAGAAACAAGTGACAGAACTTGCCTGCACAGCTTTCTTGACTATACATGTTTAGATTCAAAACAATATCAGCCTCTCTGTGCACCACTTGCAGCACTGCTCCTAAAAGAAATCAGAAAATAAATGCCATCTTCAAGGGAAGATGTCCAGATGTAGAAAGGCAAATATACAACTTCCATTAAAGTCCTTGTATTCTTCCATTATGCCTCTTCCTCTAGATTCTGCATGGTCAGTTTTTGCCTCATGCAAATTAAATACAGTTGAAACTGATAATATTGTGTACTAGAACATTGAATTGCTTTATTTTAGGGTTATTCTGCCTTTTTTCCCCTCCAATAGTTGTCTGTCAGAGTGCTTAAGCAGAAATCCTCTTTCCCGATTTCCATGAAGTTGTGAACTCCATCTAGTGTATCCAGAGCTTCTTACTTCATTATTTTGCAAAACATTTATTTGCATTTTTGACCAACTAAAGTTATAATCACAGGGATGGGGAAAAAGAAGAAATATTATATTGCTGTTATTGATCCAAAGCCATAAACTATCAAGCACCCTTAACTTCTAGGAGCTGGTCCAAGGGCCGTTGGAATCAGTGAATTACTGCCATTAATTTCAATGGGTTTTGGATGAGGCTCTTTACAGATGATCACTTGATAAATTCTCTAGCTTCTAAAATAACGCTATTATGAAATTTTCCCTAAGAGTCTCATCTAGAGTTTGCTCCTCCTCTCATTGAAATGAACAGCACAAATTAAAGTCACTATTAGGAACCAGAGTTCTGCAAATGCCTACACCTGAGCTTTGTTGTATTGACTGAGCCCAAATAGATTAAGGCATGCCCAGGGGGTCGCAAAACAGAGTTCACCAGACCGGATCAGGACTGAACTCCAAATACATTTAACCACCAAAAATACACAAGACAGAAGCCTCCACATTTTTATATACTTGCTGTGATCTGTGGTCATGTTTTGTTACAAAGATGTAATTCACACAACTGCTTGAGACATAGACTAGGGATTGTATTTAAGTGCTTAATTCAGTTTAAATGCTTTGAAAAACACTAGGGCTGCTTCTCATGTCGTCAAAGGCCAGTGAATTCAAGAGCTGACACATAATAGCCTAACTTAGAAAGCACATCGCACTTCTTCAGATGGTTGATCAGAAAGAAAAGGCACTATAATGCTTCATTATACAAATCTGAAATATCAAGCAAAACAAAATGCTGAGTTCAATCCTCACAGAAAACTACCTGAATGCATAATAAAAAAAAAAATCCAATGTTTGTTTTCATTATTATGTTTCATGACCTTTTAAAGAGAAAATATTACACGAAATTGCAATACAAACATCAGATTGCAACAATGAGAGATTTTGGAAAGATGTGAGGAAGAATATATGAGTTTCTGAATCACTGCCATACATTTCCTAAGCATTATAAATATACTACAATTATTTCTCAAGCTATTAAAATATCCCATGTGTTCAAGGCTCCACATTCTCTTTTCAAGAGCCAACAATGTCACAAGCACCACCTGCAAAGCCCTGAGAGAAAGAACGACTCCCTAGTCTGTGATTATGCAATGATAAAGATCCAGGCCCTTCAGGCATATCTATTTATTGGCAACCTCGGAAAATAGGCTGAGGACCAAGTGGGCATGATGAGCCATCTATCCTTCTGCTTACGGTAACTGCACTGAAGGAATAAGGTAATGTCTGAAGCGAATGAAAAAGTTTGCACTGCCATTATGTATTTAACAGCTATCCCAGCCATTAGTCTATTCCATTTTGGTGCAGTCAGTCTAGTGCTTTTCATGAACACTATGTTATTTACTTGTCACTATTAAGCATGCAATAGTGATCCAACCGAACTTCAAATATATGCATTCACCTGACTTAGCATTCCATAACCATCCATTTATTAATTGCTTAAAAGCATTCAAAGCTACAGAGCAAACTGGCAACATGACCCTGATTCTTTGCATCCCTAGAGTACAAAACAGTAAAAATGTACTTTTTAAGAAACCGATACTCAGTCCAGAACAAATAGGGCATTTTTTTCCTGAATATTTTAACTACCTTGTTCAGAACCCCAAATCTGGAGAACTTCAAAATATTTTGTCTGCAATGAAGTGCAGCACCTTATTGATTATGGTGCTACTGTATGAAGAAGGAAGATCTCGCCTAGGCTTCTCTACTTCCTATGCATGTGTTATATTTGTAACAATTTCATCTAAGGTAAAGATTTAAATAGAATAATGGAATGGAAACAGGATTAGGAGAACTGTGACTTTCTTCTAACGAGCACCTCACTTTATGAAACAGGTAATGCCATTCAGAAAATCCCCCACAATTCTTTTTATTATGATTGCAGAGTTCCCTGAGATTCATTTTTTTAAGGAAACGAACAGCTACTCTAGGCTGATCTCGCCTGTATTCCCTTTGAATATCTCATTCTTGTTCACGAAACGCAACACGATGGCAGCATGCTTTCTCCCAAATTACCGCTTCAGCACTATTGCCCTCCATGCATTTTTGCTAAGAGATATCTGAAAAAAAAAAAATAAACTACGACAAATGTATGTCAATAAAAAGCAGCCACGCTAGAAGGAGAGGCTTTTGCAATAATTTTGGGGATGGAGACACTGTCACAAAGCAGTACAGCCTGTCACTGCTACTCTCAGCTGGCTCCCCCCGGATCTCAAGAATCGAAGCGGAGAGGAGAGGGGCTTCCTTAAATCATAGCCAGGAAAATTTTCAGTAGTCGCTTGCTTTGCCGGGGGTTGTCTTGGAAATGAGCCCCGACACCAGCATTACACAAGAAACGGCTGCCATCTTCAGGAAAACCTCGACGTTGAAGCAGCACGTACCCTCCGCAAACACCCGCGTATTGAAGTTGTGACCAAAACCAAATGCAGTTGTGAGTGGTTGGCGGTGGGAACCCACTTAACCAAGCCCTTGCCTCGCTCCCTGCTTCTCTCTCTACCAAGTGAAGATGTTTCCCAGCGCAGCTCCGCGCAGGGCTCCTCTCCCAGCCCGGCCCGTCCGCCGGCCCCAGGCAGCGCTCCGATGCCGGGCACCTCTCAAGCATCCCTCCGCGCTGCCGGGCGCTACGCGGGGAGAGGGACTGCAAATTTAACTCTTTGCGAGAAGCATCTCCGCGCCCCGGTGCATCTCGCCTGAGCCCCACCGCGGCCCACCGCGCACCCCAAGGGCGGGCGTCCAGCTGCTCCCGCCGTCCCAGCCGGAGGAGAGGGAGACCCGGCGAAATCCTGCCAGAGCCTCCCCACGTCCTCCTGCGGCCGCTGCCCTTCGCGTCCCGGCGGTGCATGGCATAAATCGAGATAGCAGCGTGTGCCCGGCGGCGGGGAAGGGGAGTAAAGTGGCCGGCGTGCATCTGTTGCTGAACGGGCAGCGGCTGGGAGAGCGATGTGGTCGCAGCTTTGCTGGGCGAAGGAGCGCCAGCGAGAGGCAGCCGCGTATGTGGGTGCCAAGGGCAGCGCATCCCAGCCGCCACCAGACATCTCCCACACACGGGCACCCTCCCGCGCCCACCCCCGCGCTGCAAGCGGCCCCTGCCGCGCCGGGCAGGGGCGCCCGAGGGGCGAGCGGCGGGGCGAGCACCGGCTGCTGGGGGAGCCGCTCCGGATATGCGGGGCGAGCAGAGTACGGCCCGCCAGCTCCAGTTCCTCTCCCTCCACCGCCGGTCCCTCCACATCCACCGGCGGCTTGCGGCGCCGGGCCAGCAGAGCGGGCTCGGAGGTGCCCGCGCACGGCTCCGCCGGCAGCGACAGCCCCGGCTCGGGCGTCCGCGCTGCCCTTGCGCCCCGCCGCCCGCAGTGCCCCGGGACTGGGCGGCGGCGCCTCCTCCCCCTGCGCCCGGCGGTACGGGGCCCGCGGCGGTCCCTACCTCCGTGTCGTACAGCCGCAGGTCCAGGAAATACGGGTTGAGAAGGGACTCGTTGCGGATCTGATCCATGGCCAGCTGCACGGCGGGCAGCACTCCCCGACCGATCTTGCTCTTCTGGTCCTCCTCGGACTGGCTGAGCGGCATTAAGCCCATGATGGAGATCGGCGTGGTGGCGTTGGGGGGCAGCCCGGCCGCCCCCCGGGAGCTGCCCCGCGTCCAGCCCCAGCCCGGCGGCGCCCAGCCCAGGCACAGGAGCAGCAGTAGCATGGCAGGGTTGGAGGTGGCAGCGGCCGGTCTCCGCGGAGAAGGATGCATGCTGC
Organism: Patagioenas fasciata; assembly: GCF_037038585.1. Lineage (NCBI taxonomy): Eukaryota > Metazoa > Chordata > Aves > Columbiformes > Columbidae > Patagioenas > Patagioenas fasciata. The sequence goes on from NC_092521.1 coordinate 66,546,597, forward strand.
TGGACAGGAGGGAGGAGGAGAACTGAGGGTGGGGGGGGACGGACAGAGCGGCGGAAGAGAGCCGAGCCCCTCAGTCCGGGCGCATCTCCCAGCGGCAGAAGCCAAGGCGGGAGGGAAAGAGCCGCCTCTCTCTGCTTCCTCGGGAGCCTCGGGGTCTCCACTGCCTTCTCCCCTTCCCCTGGCAATAATCCTTCTGGCAATGGCGCCTACTCCTTCCCAGGTCTGCCAGCTGCAACCACCAGGAACAATAAATAAATAAATAAACCCCCACCACGCACACACAGACACACTCCCCACCACCCTCCTCCTCGCTCCCCAGGGGCAGAGCAAGGGAGCGGGACCTGCCTCTGCTTCTCCGGCTGCTCTCCCCCCTCTCCGCTCAGGGAGGGACAGCACCTCTGAGGCGCGGAGGGGGGGCCCGAGCAGCGCTCATTGAACACCTCCCTCCTTCCCCCCTCCTCCTCCTCGAAAAGGAAAAAAAATAAAAAGGATGCTCCAGCAGAAAACGCCGAAGAGGAAAAAGCCCCCCCTAGAGCCGGGGAGGAGGGGAGCGGTGCCGAGCCGAGGCGGGGGTGCTAGTGCCGCATTCCCCGGGAGCCGGGGCAGCACAGCGGTCGCAGGCGCCCCGTGGGCCGGGCAGCCCCCGCCGCGGGCGGGAGGTGCCGCCTAGCGCCCGTCCTTCTGGTCGGGCAGAACCGCCGAGGATGGGCAGCCCGCGGCCGGGGGCAGAGCAAAGTGTGCAGCAGCGGGGCCGGGCCGGGCCGGGCCGAGCTTCCCTCACAGCATCAGCATTCAGCGCCCGTGGGTCGGGCACCTTTTCCAGGTGGAGCTCCCAATGCCAGCGCCGATGGCGGCGGGGCCGCGGGGGGGCGTTCCCGCCGCTGCCCACCCGCACAACCGGCAGGTGCCGCACGCCCCGGAGCCCGCGCTCTCCCCACGCGCGGAGGCGCGGCCGCCCCACGCGCGACCCGGCAAAGCGCGCGCGCCCGCGCGGACCCGCTCACACGCGCTGCCCCGCGCCGCCACAGCGCGCCCGCCCGCTCGCCCCCGCGCACACGCGGTTCGCGAACACGCTGCCACTCCGGCGCGGCTGCTCCGCCAGCCCCGCACACGCACAGCTCGGGCTCGGGCAACTCTGCGACAACGCGGGAGCCGGGCGCTCTGACAGAGCAGAAGTCGCGATTTTTAATTGTTTTTTGTTTGTTTGTTTGTTTTACCCCGCAGAAGGGGCGGCTGCGAAACACTAAAGCTGCAGCAGCACACTGGAGTTTCCCCGAGGGGTTGCCACAACTCTGCGAGTAGCCAGGCGCAGATGACCCCTTCTCACGCCTGTTCTCCCACCTACTTACCCCCGCATCCCACCTCTTGTCCAAGGCTTTCTGCCCCGCTCCCAGTGTGTCTCCCCACCCCCGGGAACACATCCATGCTGCTCACCCACCCAAAGACTCTTGCCCACAGCCCATCAAGGAGACCCAGGAAGCGACACAGGTCACCACACATTTCATGGCAGGTGGATCCCATGCAGACAGCATTACTGGCAAAATGCAAAGCTTTGCTTAACCCTGCCTTAGGCACCTCACTTTTTATACATTTGCATAATTTTCCTGAAGTCACTCACAGAAAACCTTTGAAGATAATTCTAATACATCTAATTTATATCACATACGTGGCAGTGACATCTATGCAATAAATTGGAAAGAATCTTCATAGGTTAATAAATTCTAAGATCATCATGACTTGACCTTGGGCTAAAAGGCCTCAATAACACTCACTGCTTTAGAGCCTTTCCCTCAGAATGACTTCCAGCCGTGTTGACTTAAAGGTATCAGTAATGAAGGGTCCACCACATCTCTGGATTAACCATTGCATTGATAAGTTTGCTAAGAGGTGTATCTCATCTTCAGTAACAATTTATCTTTTTTCCAGCTTCCAACCTCTTATTCTTATCATGTCCTCCTTACCTGAAGGGGAGACAGTGTCAGCAATCTTCTCCCATGCACATGGACTGAGATTAATCACTACATTTTGCTTTTTAATAAATAATTAGACTGACTTTCCTTCACCTCAAGGATCATTCTTGGAGGGATTTCCAAGGTATCTCTCCTTCCTCCACTTTATGTGTGAACTGGCCGTTCTGACTCTGCAACCTGTCAGCACTGGGCCACCAGCAGCAACCTCAGCATCGGCCACTTCCGAGGGCTGGGCAGGTCAGGAGAACCAGTCCCTACAGGCAAACCAGCCAGTCTGTTGTCCCCGTGCCTGCCTCTTTATGGAATCCTCTGCACTGTGTTTTGGATCCATTCTGCTTAAAAGCATGACCTCCTCCTTTGCTCCTCTGCACCGGACTTTCCATTAGGATAAATCCAACCATGTGCTTTATTTGTACGACTGACCTGTCCAGCAGTTTCTTTGTCATCCGCAAACCAGCAACTTATTTTCTTCCAGAAAACTGATTATCATGATGCCAAGAACAGATCTTCCTAGGATGCCAACAGGAACAGGTGCCATATTGATTTTGTATAATGTTATTTTTAATCAGAATTTCATATGCTAAGTGATGTTTCACCATTCTCAACCTGATCTGCAGCAGATACCAAGTTTGTCAAAATCTGTTTCACAGAAAATCATTCTTCACTGTTTGTATCCTGTATCATTCTGTGATATTCTCCAGTGCTTGGCTACCAGGACTACAGCTACTTGGATCACTTGGATTATTTCACAATATTGGCACGATATTAACACACACACTCACACTGTCTCTGGAATGTCATCAGCTTTTTCTTTTTTTTTTTTTAAGCAATTTCCCAGCTTTTAAGAACTCAGTCTGAAAGAAAGCTTGAGTCCAAGTTATATGGTACAAAAGGATTAATACCTTGAATATTACTAACAACTGCTTGATATCCTTTTGTGTTACCGATGCAGCAGCAAACATGCTTGTATTATTTTAAGCATCAAATGCACCTCCTTGCTTCTTTCCAAGCACAGGTTGGAAAGAATTATTGCACAGTTCCACTCAGCATAAAACTTGAGGTTGGTCCTCACATGGGAGGCTCAGCCCAGCTGCTGGCAGTGCCCACACTGCCCACCAGAAAGTCAAGTGCAGGGGAGCTGGGTCAAGAAAACACACCTAGGAAGTGCCATGTCATGGAGCTAGCACCATGGGATACAAAAACAGTTCCAAAATCAGGCCCAGGAAAACAAGATTTACCACCATTTGTCCAGAAACCTAAGGCAGACTTTTCAGAGGTGATCTCTGATGATACCTTCCTCATTTTTGGGGCGCTTGGCAGGAGATCCTTTCTATGCATCATTCTGTGCATCATTCTGCCTGTAATGTGAGTTTGGGGTGACTGTTCATCCATCTGAGCATTTCTGGTGTGAAGGTGACCACCTTTGGTCAAATGAATCCCAGCTCTTGTGCCTGAACTGCAGAAGGCTGGAGTATTGCTGGGTATCATTTACACCAAGCAAAGCTACACTTCAAATTAGAGTATTTAATAATGTGGTACTTCTGACCTCAATCTTTTTGTCACTGCATTTCCTGTCAGTAAGACTAGGGTGCTCTTCCTTTGTGCTTATACTGTGAAGACAGAATGATAAATATTTGGGAAGCACTAAGACACTGTAATATCCAAGTTCCTTTAAAAGAAAAGGCTAGGAAAATAACCTTTATTTTTCAGGCTAGGGATTTACTATGGGGAAGTAAATAAGGCCATATATTGAACAATGAGGATTAGGCAAAGTAAGCCTCTCAAAATCCTTCCTGTATACTCACTGAGGCATGACAAAGACAGTTTCCATATCTTTTGCAAAAAAGCAGGGAATATAATGCAAAAAACTCATGTTATTAAAGGCAATAGTCCAATAGATGCACTGAGGCTAAATTTAGATTTAACAAAGAACTATATTTCTGAAACTTTCAAATATTCCATTTGCAATACTATCCAAAATTTCCATATTGTATGCTTATAAGTTTTCAACATGATGTATACATGTATTTTGTAAAACCTGCTTCTTTCCAATTCTCAGCACTGAGAAATGTCTTCTTTCATAGGTACTATCCTTTGTTTATGCATAACAGATGCCCAGGTAACAGCTTATTTTAAATAAAAAGAGGCCTAATGGAGAATTGCACCAAACTGCTTATTAGATCGTGTCAGACACAGCTGACTTTTTTTTTTTTTTTTTTTTTTTTCCCTTAGAAATCCCTAGTATGTTTTGCTACCATGAAATCAGTAAAGTGCATCCCCTGGGATTAAATCTTCTAAAGCGGCACACAGCCTTTATCCGTCATGCAAAAAGGCTTTATGTTCTTATTTGGGGGTCTACACCAGACACCCTCTGTACATGTTTATTCCTTGTTGGCTAAAATATCAGTTCATGAGAATTGTAAATAGAGCTCTTTGCTCAAAAAATCAAATGTTACTTTCTTCCCAGCATTTTACCCAGTCACTTCAGCATTTCAATTTTGTGAATCCCTTGGCTATTTTTCAGTAAAACCAGTCATGTCCAATATCTTCCTGCTAATGATAATTTCCAATTTCTCTCAGTTGCTATTAAGTCTTCTCACAGTCTATGCACAGTTAACATCTTTCGTTCTTTATATATTCTTTATATTTGATTATCACAGAGTACCTAATTCATGAATTTGAAGTCTAAGTATCTGTACTGGTATGACTGCCTTGACTACTTTTTCTTCAGCTGCAAGCTAAATACCTTCAGAGCACAGATAAGTTCAAGAAACCTAGAAAACTGATTTTTCCCTTACCACCAAGGAATTGCATCTGCTGCAAGTCCTCTCCCCTGCTGGGAGATGATCTGCTGCTTCATGAAATGTCACGCTACCTAACAGGCCAATGAGTCACTTCGCGCATCTTCCATCTTCTTTCTTCTTGTTTTTGGAATTTGGAGAAGTCACTGAGAAAGTCCTGCTCTGTTTTTGTCTCCAGCTCCCTCTGGAAATCCTGGAAGCCTCTAAAAGTATGTCATCTACAGCCACTAGTCTAAATAGGCTTTCTCTATTCATATAAATGTCAGTGAGTGATGGATTGAAAAAAAAACCAAACTAAAACCGTTGAGCTAGGCATAGTAATTTTAGTACTGCATATACATACATAATTGTTTTCCTCCGTAAATGGGAAGTGGAAGAATACTGCAGTGCTTTAATTCAAAGACAGCTATTGCTCTTGCAGCCAACTGCTAGCACCCTGACAGAACAGGGGGAGCTCTGCTATCACTCTCTTCCCTCTCTCCCAAGGACTTTCCCACCTACCTCAGCTAACTTGCTAGCACAGTCAAAATGTTGTCTTTGTTACGAGCCTATACAGCATGCTCAGACACTGCCAAAAAACCCCGCAGCTGCACGGGTGTATGCACAACTGCATGATCCTAACCCTGCAGTCCTGACATCTTGATTGCTACATCTTTATGTCAGCGTATCAGAACAAAGCTCAATTTCAAATTAGTCTCTCAGTCTAAAGGCTTTAAGACAGACAAATGAAATTAAAAGAACATCAGTTTTTTACTTACCAACCCAGCGGTATCACTGCCCCTGTTTTCATACATGGGGAATAGAGGCACAATCCCATCAGTCCTGGTGTTACCAACCAACATGAATTTCACCTTCCAGTAAATCCTATAACTTCCTATAACTAAAATTGAACACAGTTTGAGTCTTTGTTTCAGCTGAGCTAACAAGAAATCCTGCCTCCAATTCATGTTGACCGATGCATATACAGTGATGAGTGCTGCTCTAAGTGTTTGTGCAAGCTCTAACAATGCTCTACCATAATGATTCAGCCAAGAGTGCACATATAGAGGTTTTAGAAAAAGGTTCATGTATTGCCTTCTGTTGAAGTGAAAATCCAATAAGTTCTAGCCCATGTCAAAGATCCACAATGTTTAAACACAAGGAGAATGGTAGAAGAATAAAAGAAAAAAAACAGCAAGTTACCTGATGAGATCTAAGAAATATGGTAATTAGACACCAGACTGCATTGCATTTTTTTTAGTAAAGGAATAAAAAGCAAAAAAATAAACATTTAAAAATAATTTATTTTTTCTTTATTTTTTTTTAATTCCAAAAAATCATCAAGTTCAATCAGTACTTACAACCCCAAATTCTCATTTTGGGGCTAACACCATCAGATAATTTATTAAAGGCTGAAAACTCTTTGCACATTACTGTTCTCCTCACAAGGTATATTCTGCACAGAGGATATGGAGAACTGGGAAAACATTTTGCACAGTTTAGTTCTGTGGAACACTTCTTCTGGCTTAATCTTTTGTGCCTCAACTGTGCCAAATATGCTCCATTACCTAGGGACATCTAAAGAACATCACACAAGGCAAAGTGACCTGGGAGAACATAGAATCATGCTCATCCAGTGTAATGCTTAAAAAAGGGCAGTAAACATGGGAGGGGTTGTATTCAGAGCTGGGCAATGAGGAAGGAATTCCATCCATTTGGAGGACAGATTTCTTCATCTCTATCCTAGAATTTTTTACAGCATATTGTGCACTGGGATGACACCTTCTTAGGACAATTTGTTCAGTTGATCTCACTATATTTTAAGAATGTCCTTGTTTTGAACAGTGGTGGTACGAAATGGAAGGAGGACCCTTGAGATTTCCCAGTTTGCGCTGCCAGTATCCCATTACTTTAATTTAAGGTTATCAATAAGCTTGAGATGCACATTTTAGTTTTATGGACTCTTCACATGGTTAGTGGCAAAGGGGGAAAAAATGCGTCTCTAAGTATAAAAGAAAGATGAATACTAAGAAAGGGGGAACGTACTGGTTCTTGATTTGGACCATCTGGAAAGTGTTCCTGTCTCTCTTTCAAAGAGAGCCCTAGGAGGCCAGAACCAGATGAAGTATAGGTTTGTGACTGAAGGCCTCCAGTTTTTCTGTTTCTGTGAGGCATCCAGCCCCTTCTCTGCTGAGGAGAAGCCTGAAGTCCAGTCCATTTCACAGCAGGTAGCCCTGACCTCCCACAAAAGTTTCAAGACAAGCATTGTGACTTAGACATCTGATGGAGTCCTTCACCCTCCAAACCTGAAGCCAGACATTAATACACTTCCAGTGAGCTGAGAAGAAGAAAATATCAAGGAGAAAAATGAGAAGTAGAAGGACTAAAATGCCAACACAGGAGGAGCAAACTGGTGACATTACTGCATTTAGCGTCTGCTTTTAAACTCAGCGATAAGTGTGTTTGCCTAGCAAATATTCAACCCAGCCTTGCAGGTTTGCTGGTATAGGAGAAAACAGCTCAACTGCACATAACTAGAAGCCCAAAACATCAATACTTCTCCCTAAACAAGTGCAGAGTAGGAAGACGTATGGAAAATAATTTCCAATTACTAAGTTTAACTTTCATACCACTACCTGGTGATGAAGTCTTGAAGTCCCAAAACTAAGAAAACCTCATTGATCATGAAGATCAATGAGAGTTTTGTCTACAGTTAAAATAGCTGGGCTATCATTAACTTAGTAATGTAATTCAATCAACAGTCAAGAAGGCAAAGCAGAAACGAACAGAAAAAAATTGCTGTGTTGCTGGACCTCTCACGGTTCTCTCATGCAGCCACCCAGTTTTGATTTGTGGCTCCAGAAAATGCACACCACTGCTGCTAGCAGGTGAACAGAAGCATTAGTGAGTTCAGGAAAGGGAACTTCATAGACCGTAACATGAAGCAGTCTTCTCCTAAGTGCTGCAGAGGTCAGAGCCTAAGAGAACAGGGAAATGATTAAAAGGAAACCACTGACCATATGAAAAAAAGTTGTAAAGACAATTCCCATTCTTCTGAGTCACAAAAAATATTTTATTAATTCTAACATCAATTTCATCAGTTCAGCCCACAGAGACAAGACTTTAAAGGTGCTCACAAAACCAATCTGTCTACATGGGTTTAGAAATACCTTGGAAGAACCTACCTATGCATCTCCAACAGGTAGAAACCCTCCCTCCACACTCTAATCATATAAATAGGTATGCCAAAATGGCATGAGCTTATGAGGATTCAAAGACAAGGCTGTACATTTCTTATAGAAGACATGAACAAAGGCAAATAACAGAATATATCCCAAACTAATCAAAACAGATGCGAAGATTTCTGAGGGGAAAAAGTCGAAATCTTCATGCTTCTACACATAAGCACACCTCCAGTTGCTAGCAAAAACCACTTTTCTTATGAGCGGAAACCCTTTTAATCAACATTGTGATGGTCAATGACCAAATACATTGCTATACACACTATCTGTCTGGTTGGGTAAGGCAGATCCTACACACCACAGCAGAAAACATCTCGTACCGCTGCAGATTACGTCCCATGTTTTCAATAGCACTATATGTGCTGACATGAACGACTTATCAGAAAAGGAGTTCCCAGACAAAATGCAAGTTATATCTGACAGACAATTATTTTCGCATTAATTTCAGCTGCATGTCAATTAGTTGCAAAACCATTTTTGTTTTTATAATCATTTTTATATGAACCATTAAAAATTTACAATTTAAAGATATAACCTCTTAGATTCATTTTCTCTTACTGTAATTTTGAAATTTGTTAAAATAATTATTGCTGGTTTGATGCATGCTGAAAATCAACATAATGTCAAAGTCATGCAGTCTGTGACACAACTGCGCAGCTAGATCCATGTGAATCCAAACAGCTTTTCCCAGAGCATCGCCTTAAATATTGTTGCCTTATTTCTTTAAGAAAGAAGAGAAAATCCGCAATTTATTCCCAAACCAGACTTAAGCATGATTAGAAATCTGTCAAGTGCCACGAGCATTTAAAATTGTCACAACATTTTACGTATAGTATTGTCAAGCATGTGCAATCTGTATGCATCTAGATTGTTATTTGTGCAAAAACATGCAGACCTACTCTGCCTTCATGTGCAAATCCACACTGCCATCAGTGAGGCTTTGGTGGTAGCCACTTAGGGCAGAATCTGGCCTATGTTTGTTTACCTTCTTGGTATTTAAAATACAAGAAGAATTACTAACAACTACCTGTTCAAAGGCCCAACTGCACAATGTTTTAGTAGAAAAATAAACATTTTAAGTTATTGGCAGATAACAGTAGTGCAATTATTTTGACTGCCTTAATTTCACACAGTAGGTTAAAAAAATATATTGTCACTTGTGAAAAGAACCTAAGACACAGCAGTTATGTAGCTGCCAAATAAAGAGAAAAGAAGAGGAGCAGATTCTGTGCATGATATAACCACAGCACTTTATGCAGCTCTCAATGCTTCATGCCTTTTAATACTCCAGAAAACGAAATCCAAGGCTTGTAAACTAATTACAGTTCTTTCCATACAAAAAATATACCACTTAAGTGATTTTCAAAAGGCTAATTAACTGCTGACTAGAAAGAGGCTGTTTTCATATTCAGCCATATCCTAGATGACATCTTGATCAACTTCTTTCTTTGAAGAACCATTTTTGGTAGTCCGAGTTGGTACACGGTCGTAATAATGGCGCTGGGTTTCCATTATAAGCGTTTGACTCGGCTTGTACGCACTTCTGGGTTTGTACATGAAACAAAGTACCATCCTACAAAAGACAGAAATAATTATTGCTTTTCAGGTCTTAAAAATTGCAGGCATATCACTGTGTTTTAAAAGTAACAGAAGACATTCATTACAAATAAATATCCTTCTCATGGGGCCACGCAGTGAAGCCCAAGTGCCTAATTTGAGGATCTCTGAAACTTTATCAAAAGACCCTGCTTTTAAACTTACATTAACATTGCTTTAGAGTGACATCTAAAGCTGTAAAGGATGTGATAACTTCATTCACTTCAAATGCCTTTTGTTACCGCATCAGAATAGGGGCAGAGAAAACTAAAGCCAAGCACAGGCATTACCTAAATTCACCAACTTATTGCACATCTCGCAAGTAAAACGTAAATGTTGTTAGTTTAAGTGTAGATGTTAGATATATTTTCAGCAAAAAAAAATTTCCTCTTTCTTCACAGGGTGTATTTTTAGCAGAAAAGGAAAAAATATCTAAGCGTGCCCCTTGCCAGCAGATGTGTGTGAAGCCAGCTTGCTTTGCTGGAGGGCAGCACAGCTGCCTCTGAGGTGTAAGGTCTGACAGGTCTTCACACTCAGATTCCCTGAAGAACACATTTTGAGGCCTCAGGCCCTCCTATTATAGGAGTCTCCAAGAACATTTCGTCTCCAGTTCACATTGCTTGCTCTGATCCAGGAGCGTTGTCAACCAGGAGAGTGAGCTGTAAAAATGCGGCGTAGCCAGCTGTGGAGAACTGCCTGCCTCGAGAGCCTTCCTTTGGCCCAGGTGACATCCCCACATGTAACCAACAAAGAAAGACGCCAACACCCTGTTTCTGAGCTTGCTCACAGGCCTGCTGACAGACTTGGCTGCTAAGTGACTTTCCTGTTTCCATCATGATAATTCGCATTTTTGAGTGGACTAATCAATATCTGCCTCACTCATTTTTGACTCAGTGACCATAGCAACTTAACACTTGCCAGGCTGCTGGGAAGGCTGTTCAAATCTCTGATTATGCTGCATCCATGAGGACAGCTTTTCCAGTGACTGACACTTCTCCACATAAAGCAAGAGAAATGTAGTACTGACACCTCACCCATCACTTGCCTTGAAAGGTGAGGACTGGTGATTTTGATTTAATGCAACAGAAGAAGAGTAATTGGAGCACACCAGTACGTTTAAATCACACACAGACACAAACTGATCAGGAGAAATAGAGAAGGCAAGGGAAGGCAAGGGAAGGCAAGGGAAGGCAAGGGAAGGCAAGGGAAGGGGATTTAGCATCTGAAACTTTAGGAATTATTTTTAAATTTAATGGTTAGGAATGCAGTGGAAACAGCTGTATTGCAAAACTGTTTTCTTGATTATTTCCTGAAGTGAAATAATGAGCTTCATTAAATACATGTCATCTTAGGGATTAATGCATATGACCAAAAATGAAACGTCATTTATAACATCAGCCTTTTAAATATTTTGGTTTACTCAATAATATCACTGTGAGCTTCAGTCAATAGACAGTAGTTTTCATATTTTTCTTTAGAATTTACTCTGCTGTCTGTTACTGGTGGTAGTATCTAAGCATGAAATTTGTTAACCAGGGAGCCTGTAGAGTTTCGATGTATTATGCAGACACATTATGTAAATATACCATTTTGATATATTATGTGACCTTTTCCCTTAGCCAAATAATAACACTCCAGAACCTGACCAAGGCCATCATTTTTCATTCAATTTATTTTCTCTCAGGCATCCAGGAACTCCCTCAGAGATTTAAAAACTACTAAACACAAGTTTTTCTAAGATCACGTTATGTTTATTAAATATACTCCATACTTACCAGTATTTCTCCCCTTTGGGAGCAGGTATTAAGGTTGAAGAAGAGAGGTACGGATTTGCTGAGTGCCCACAACCAGTAAGATGTGTCCTGTGTAGGGCCGGGAGTATGGCAGAAGGTCTTTTTTGATGGTGTATTAAATGCAACAACTGCACATGACATTGTAGAAAAGCTCAGGGAGCACTTCTGATGCTCACAAGGAGGGTCAAAAGAGATGGTCTGCAGAGCAGAAGTAGCTGCTCAAAGGCAGGGGAGAGTGTAAAGTAATGGTGGTATGTGAAGGACTGGGGATATACGGTGGTATGAATACTAGGGAATCAGAGAAGTCAATGAAAGGAGAGCAGAAGTGGGCCAGACATGAGACTGGCTGAGGAAGGGGGATATGGAGATACCTCAGTTCTCAGGAGAAGACAGTAGGGATGTGATGTGAGAAAGAACTGAGCAGCCCACAGAAAGTGCTAGATGTGGACAGGGCAAAGAGAGACCTCTGCCAACCTTCCCTACTCCTCTGACATTAAGAAGGGTGCTTTCCTTCCTCTCATCTTCCTGTTCTTTATGACTGGCATACTCTTCAACTGCATGCTGCTGCTACCCTGTGGTTCTATGCTCAGATATTAAAAGCCAAGAGAGCATATTTCTCCCAGAGATCTACGCTGATGATGTGGCCTGCACAATGTGTAGGCAGTAAGATAAAAATTAAAAAACTCACCAATTTTCCTCCCACCCACTCTCTCCCCCCTCAAAACACAACACTTCTCCTCCAACTCCCCCCAAAAAAACAAACAAAGCCCAAAACAAGCAGGCACACTTACCTCTCTGAAAACAAACTTCTGGTTTTCAGGAACACTGTGGACATTTTCTTGACACAAGTACATTGTCAAGTACTCAGTCCCTGAATCGACTGCTGCACAGACTTCTGGCTGCCGGGTGTTGTAACGTATTTCATTATGGGACGTGTACTCAAAAAACTACAAACCCAAGAGAAGAAATAAAGGACAATGGCAATTTAATATGTACAGAAGAAAGTATTTATAAGGTGGATATACTAAGATACTATAATTAAGTTCACACATTAAAGTTGCTATTGTGGAGAGAAATTCTGATAAAAATATTCAGGGAGCCTTAAATGCTGCTGTTTGTTTACTATTTTACAGAAAAATCAATCTCACCACAGCACTGCTTTACTCTGGTTGCATTTAAAATGTATGAAAGGCTGAATAAATGCCCTGAAAAACAGACGTTCCAACATTAAAGAACTTACAAAATTTGACTGTAATACTCTCCTTTCACATTCTAGATCATCTTTAGAAATAGGATGGAAACTAGTTTATAGCCTGACATTATGCCTTCTTAATTCTGTTGTCACAAAACGATGTTATTTTTAATTAATGAGTTGCTCACTGCATAGTACAAATGCAGTTTGGTCAAGGTTCATTTCCAGATAAAAAAGGACTCAGGGTGCACGATGATAAGCATTTTATTTTATAACATTTTAAGATACTTTTCAGAGCAAATCAACTGCAGCTGCTTTTAAACAAGAACAGAACTTTATTAAAGACAATTTACTGGATTTGCTTATTGCACAATATTCTACAGAGGTGTTCTGAACATGCTCTAAAACATCTTGCCTTTTGTAGCAACTATGCTGAGGACTTCCTTAAAATTTTTATATTTATCATGGACACTTGCCAAATTTTGGACTTCATTAAAGAGCGGCAGAGTTTGAGAGTTGTTTGTATTTAGCACGCTTCTAAATAATTCAGATGACTATAGTGCACGGATGTGTGTTTAGATTTGATTTAGATTATACTCAGTAGGGCAGAGGAGTTTTATACACATCAGAAAATCGCTTGCTGTCAATAACACAGTGCATTAGTGGAAAGCAATAAAAGCACGAGAGAGAGAAGGAAAACTCCTTTGTTTTGTATAGCCCCTGAATAAAGAGACTGTAAGGCTTTGTGAAGAGGGCTGTATCAATTCAGAAATGTTGCGTATACTTGAACTTACCACAAAACCACCCTTAGCAACCACAAAGGCTAATTAACCTTGAAACAAAAACTGGAAATGGAGTTTTAATGTAAACAGGACTGTGTGATTACAAAGTCTGCAGTCATCCATTTCTAGGTGTAAGAGTTCTGATCTAGACTATGCTGATGGTGGTTGTTCATGAAATCTCCTCTGCTCCTCTTTTTATCACAACCAGGAATTTCTCTGCCCAGGTGGCTGTTGCAGCCATACACAGATCAACATTGTCCACTTGTGTCAGCTTGTGGTGCTCCATGGCTCTTCTTTGGGCAGTGATGCAAGTGACTCCACCTCTTCCCCAGAGCTAACGTGTTCATTGTCATTCATTTGTGGTAAGCCGCAAAGGGAAGTGAGTGTTTTGAGAAAGCAACTTCAAGATTGAAGTTTATCTGCTGACATAACACCCAGGAGACTCTGATTTCCCCTTGAAACCTATTGCTGGGAAATGTTTCTATGATGTCGGCTGCACTGCCTTTACAATATCTGCTTTATGCCAGAAATGTCTCATTGTCAACAAAAGTCAAATGTGATATTTCCAGCCAAAAGTTATTTAATTATTATTATTTTTACCCCAATAGGCAGGGGGTATTCCTTGGCCTCCACGCTTTAGCTCCTAGGTTCAACATCTGATTGCCACATGGAAAGCCTGCTACTTTGGGTACCAGAGTGAGCTGGAAGGGCACTCATTTTAAGCCTATGACTAGTGAATAAAGAAAAAGCTTCATTCCTGCTCATTTTTGTCTGTATGGACACTCTTTTTACAGCTGCCACTTTTACAAGGCCACATTTAGAGCCCTGCTCATTAGTGGGTTTATAAGATATAATAACTCTTTTTAGCAATTTGTATTCAGTATCAGTGAAAGCCTGCAAGCTGCGGATTGTACCAGATGCATCGAGTAGATGGAGCAGCTACTAGGTCAGAGCACTCATTACTACTGACATCTTTCCTGAACGGCCTCTCAAGGACTTGCATCGATTGTGGAGAAGAGCAAGTAAAATGGTTAATTTCTGGATAACACTAAGGATTTGTCTTATAGTATTAGCAACCAAGCACTACTGCTACCTCCTTGCCCAATGAACATCACACAGTTCTTTACCCTATACTGCTTAAATGGAATAAATACTTCAGGCTTTTTCAAGCATTTTTTAGTGCTCTTTCCTTGCCCAGTGGGTTCTGTGGGCATAAAGGAAGCATTACAACAGAAAATATTTTATTCCAGTAACAAGAAAACAAGAATTAGCATTTTGTTAACGCGCTGTCAGGGCTCTAACAGAGGAGAGACTGATTTATATGTCCCTGCTCATTGCAGGGGGTTTGGACTAAATGACCTTTGAAGGCCCCTTCTAGCCCAAACTATTCTATGATTCTACATGTGAGGGAAAAGCTGTGGATGTTGTGTACTTAGACTTCAGCAAAGCCTTTGACACTGTATCCCACAGCATTCTCCTGGAGAAGCTGGCTGCTCATGGCTTGGATGGGTGTACTCTTTGATGGATAAGAACTGCCTGGATGGCCAGGCCCAAAGAGTTGTGGTGAACAGAGCCAAATCCAGTTGGCCGCTGGTCACGAGTGGCGTTCCCCAGGGCTCAGTACTGGGGCCAGTTCTGTTTAATCTCTTTATCAATGACCTGAATGAGAGGATTGAGTACACCCTTAGTAAGTCTGTAGACAACACCAAGTCGGGTGGGAATATTGATCTGCTGGGGGGTAGGAAGGCCATACAGAGGGATCTGGACCGGCTGGATCATTGGGCTGAGGCCAATTGCATGAGGTTCAACAAGGCCAAGTGCCAGGTCCTGCACTTGGGTCACAACAACCCCGGCAGCGCTACAGGCTCAGGGAAGAGTGGCTGGAAAGCTGCCTGGTAGAAAGATATCTGAGAGTGTTGATTGACAGCCAGCTGAATAGGAGCCAGGAGTGTGCCCAGGTGGCCAACAGCATCCTGGCTTGTATCAGGAATAGTGTGGCCAGCAGGACTAGATTGTGCCACTGTACTCGGTGCTGTTGAGGCCACACCTCGAATCCTGTGTTCAGTTTTGGGCCCCCCATCGTAAGAAGGACATTGAGTTACTAGAGAGGGTGCAGAGGAGGGTGACAAAGCTAGTAAGGGGTCTGGAGCACAAATCTGATGAGGAGCGGCTGAGGGAACTGGGGCTGTTTAGCCTGGAGAAAAGGAGGCTGAGGGGAGACCTGATCGCTGTCTGCAACTACCTGAAAGGAGGTTGTAGCATGGAGGGTGTTGGTCTCTCCTCCAAGTAGCAAGTGATAGGACAAGAGGAAATGGCCTCAAGTTGTGCCAGGGGAAGTTTAGATTGGATATTATGAAAAAATTATCCACAGAAAGGGTTGTCAGGCATTGCAACAGGCTGCCCTGGGAAGTGGTAGAGTCGCCATCCCTGGAGATGTTTAAAAGGCATTTAGACAAAGTTCTTAGGAACATGGTTTAGAGCTAAAGTTAGGTTATGGTTGGACTCGATGATCCTGAGGGTCTCTTCCAACCAAAATTATTCTGCGATTCTGTGATTCTATTTTCAGCCTGATCTGTGGCCCAGTAACTAGCAGCCTTACTGCATTTCTTTGCTTTGGAGAACAAGTAAGTTCCCTTAAGTGCAACTGGGTAACTTGAAGAGGCCTTTTACCCAGCTCCTACCACTTCTGGCTGATCTACAGGTTATGCCCCAGCTGCATCAGTGCTCTGTGGTACCAGGGATGGAGGCAAATTTTGGCTACCTCTCTAGACCCTGAAACACGCTCCTTCCTCCTCCCTGCCTGGCTATTGCTCTTCTGCACGCAGCAAGAAGCTTGCACAGGTCTAATACCCCTTTTGCAGAAAACTCAAGGGCTTTGCTAAGCTCTTCGTTTGCCACTCTGCATTCGCCTCAAATCTATCAGATGCAAATGGGAATATTTGGGGAAAGTACTGTCAGACAAAGCTGGCTGCTCCACGGTTTCCCATCCTCTTGCCACACCAGGTCAGCTTCCTGCCATCACACACTGGGGCCCTCCGTGCTGCTTCCCAGCCATACCAAGAAGGGTAATGGGCTTTATTTGTGTTGAATTTCAAAGCCTTTCATTCTTGTCTACCAGGGCAGACACATCAACAAAACATCAGCAACCTGAGGTACAAGCATTGGGTAGCCAGTGTTTTGCATATTTTCTGCCTCTCTTCCATATACACTCAACTCCTGTCACCACCATCATACACACCCTTCTTGTTATGATGAACACATTAATTTTAAACCAACACATAGTTAGCTTTCCTACGGCCTGCACAAAAGCAACGCAAAAGGACTAAAGGGAATCCTCTCACTTAGGCAATGGATTCAAAGAAAAATAGCAACAAATTACCAGGGTTTTCTGAGCGTGGTTTTACTTGCTGACACATAAAATGGGAGCAGGTGCTGGACTTCATAAATAATCAAGAGCACAGAGCTCTCTCCTCTCGGCACAGTGCACACAGATATTCAGAGGTCACTTTAAGTGGAGAATGGCTTCCAGTGAAAAGAGCTTTTGCAGTTGTCCCCTACATAAACAGCCACCTGCCACTAGCATATCATGCCAGAGGATGTGTGTACTGGAGTGTAAGACACATATGGCTGACCAAGTTAACCTTCATTAATGTTAAATCCTATCAAGATGCTTTTGGAATAACTTTACTGAGCTGTACTCGGGAGAATAAACTTCATTTCCTTATACCATAAGACAGCAGATGTGCAGCAGTAAGTACTATTTTAGGAAGAAAGTGATGAATGGTGGAACAAACTCTGCAACTGGAGGAAGGGATAAGAAGACTAGAAGATTAAAAATGTGAGCTAGCCAGGAAAGAAGAGAGGTATGTGAAAAGGAGTAAAACATGACTAGTGTGAGTAGTAAACTGGCGGGAAGAATAAGTGACAGGAGAGGCAAAGCAGGGGCGTTAGACTGGGAGCCAGACAGCATAGAAAAGAAAGTGTTAAATAGCATGGCGTGGAGAAACCGGAGTTGTTTGTGACACATGGTGCAGGGCAGGGGATTGGAGTGAAGCTTTGTAATGAGGGTTTGCTGCTAAAGCTGTATATAGGGTAATGTGTGAAGTGATGAGAGCAGACTGGAAGAGAGCAGGCAGAAGATCTTGAGATTAGGATGGCAGGTTCCCTTTCCAAGGACAAAACAGAAGGTAAGGGCTGCCTGTTGTCAGGAAACATCTGTGAAACGCTGTGGTGAAGTACCTTGCTCTTCTTAGTGTTGATACAACTAGAAGATGACCAACGTTGTCACCATCAGTTCCATCAGCTGACAGTGGTGGATGTACATGTGGGAGATTTGATGGTTTAGGTTCTGCCACTGTCACCTGCTAACTCAGCTAAGGAATTCACATCACCAGGAGAAGCCTGTCATCTTTTAAGAAAGACTGTCAAAAGGGCAGTGGGATGGGAAGGAAATTAAGTGTGTCTCTGGTAGGTTTTGCAGTTATTTGTGAGCCAGAAAAAGGAGGTGCAAGTTCAGCAATCCTGACTTCCATTTCCCATCTCACTTGTGCTTCTACGTCATGTCTTATTTTAGCATCCCTCTGTTCCCATACCCACAGTTCTTCCCGCTGCCCACTTTTTCTCTTGCAGCTACTACCTGTCACCCCTGCTCATGCCCCACTTGCCAGCTGGTATCTTAGCTTCCATGTTCAGTCCCCTTGCCACTAAAGAGGTCTCCAGTGATTCTGCTTGTTTCATGCTCCCTCCCTGTAGCCTGTGACTACTCTTTCCTCTGTCACACATGCCCTGTTCCTCGTCTGTTGCCCTACCTCTGTTCCAAACAACTTCTGCCCTCCGTCACCTTGCCCGCCTTTCCCTGGCTCCTGTCAGCCCTCTCATGCCTTGTGCCTGTTTCACTAATGTTGTTTCACCCCTTTCCTGTGTTTGTCCTTTCTTCCTCAGGCTCTGCAATTCTCTTGTGTCATCTCATATTTTCTTTTATCCGTTTATATTGCAGCCAGGTAGTTTCTCTGTTTCTCCTTCCTCTCCTGCCTGGATGCCAGCAGAGGGAGCATGGATTGCACAGCTCTGAGAGCATCGCTGCGCTCGGTCTGGTGCCTGATATCCAGGTACGTGGACATATCGCACCATCAACATAGATGTAAGAGCATTAATATCCCGTGATTTGATATCTTTGCAGTAAATTCAGTTAAGTCTTTTAGAGCTAGCTAAACAAAAGATAACTTCAAAAATGTCATCTCATAAGAACTGTTCTCCTATGAATTATACTACTCTTTTGCTTTTACCTTTTACCCTATGCCTGACCTCAAGAGCCATCAAAATTAAAAGCATCCAATGCGAGAATCAAAATTTAATGTAAGATCACCTCACTGTAGCAACATATTCTTTAGGTCCTACTGTGATGCTTTTTACCATACTTTTTATATTACAGTCATAGCATTGGTCAAAATGAAAATAAAACATGGAACTTACCTGATTTTGTCCCATGCCATGACATGGGTACAATATGATCCTGTGTCCAGTTACTTGATGTTCACTTGGAGGGTTATAATCAAAACAGAAGTTTGCTAGTCCTCTATTCTTCAGCTAATCAAAACAAAATAATATTTTAGTGTTAATCTGAAGCAAGTGAGATATGCTGTAGTCAGTTTACACCCACCCTGCTGGACTATGAGGTTTATATCCCAGAGCTGGTTCAAACTAGTTGGAATAGATCAAATGGATCAAATGGCAACATCCCTGTCAGACTAATGTGAAATAAAACTGCTGGATCCATCTTGACTTTGGGTATTGAAGCAGTCAGACACGATGGCTTCCCCGAGGAATGACACCATGCTCTAGTGTATTTGCAAATGAAGCAGGTAGGAACTATGAAAAGTTGTGTTGAAACTCAACAAGCCAGCAATTCATGCAAAACAAAATAATCTGACATGCCTTTAACTTCTTTTTTTCCCCCAGGATCTCCTTGTTCAATTTTCTTGTGAAAATAAGACTACATACTTTTCTCATTTTGTCAAATGGGAGACATTAGAAGGATTTGTTCTCCAAAGTACTCCAGTACCCTCTTGAGGTTGAACAAGCAGACAGACTTTAAGATCAGAAATCATGAAAATGGGTAGGATATATCTTTCCAAAGAGACACTGTGTGTGATTTTAAACATTCTTTACTAATATTGCTGATCTCTGACACAATAAGTACATAACTTTTAGATTAAATTTTAAAATATTAAGTTACCTGATTTTTAAAAACATCAGGCTAATTAACATGGGTTTGCATTTAAGTATGCAGGAGGCAAAAGTAACTGAAAATAAGTTAAACAATGCCATAACAATTACTGACTCCTAGTATTAGCCACTTAGCTAAATTTAAAATTACACAAAGCAAACCGGGTTCTGTAAACATAGGTTCAAGCTGAATGCCCCTGTTACTAAGTGTAATTATATCACAAAGAATAAGCAGAGTAAATCTCAGAAGAGTTACTTCAGCAAGGTGTAATTTCACTGCTCTTCCCTAGTCGTGATAATTGTATCCTCAGTTCTTAGCACAGAGAATGAACGCACACAAAGAGATCGCAGAAGGCTAAAACCAACCAAACAAGCCAAACCCTGCAGGACCCAAACCCACCACAGAGCAAACCACACAAGTTGGAAAATTAAATACTTGTGTTCTATGTATATTTTGCTTTCACAACTTCTGCTTTTATTGCTACCCAACCTCTTTTTTCCACTGATTCGTGCCCACTCCTGCTGAAAGCCAGCCAAGCTCTCAGTGCTCTGCCTGGCTGGGCTGTTGGCCCAAGGCAACAGCAATACATTGGGGGGCTGGGGAGGACCACTGAGCCACCATGGCTTGGGGCCCTTTGCAGGGCTGCTGGGGCTGTGAGGCTTTCCTGTCAGAGCCAAATGCATAAATGTAGGACTGAAGCCCTTACTCTTACAGGCTTTGCTTCTTAATTCCTCTCTGAATATGCTTCCACTATGCATTTGGTGTAATTTTTCAGTCCAGGATAAACTAATATCTGAATTTGGTCTAGGATAAAATTCATCCTTAGTTTTCATGTCCAAGTTTACCAGAAGCAAAAGAAATCCTCTGGGCACCCTTTCTACAGAAAGCCTTGTGTGGTTTGATGGGAACACACTAGACCACTGCACCCTTCCCTGAGCTGTCAAAAGAAGACATTTTGTTTAACTTCATAACACTAGGCAAGAATTACTCTTGGAAAAACAGGAAAGTGTCTTTTATTTTTAACATTACCATGAAACTAGATAAACCAAACAATACACTTCTCATGTTTTTTACATTCTACATAAAGAAAGGTCAACCTAAAGTCATAACCACTTAAGAATGGTAATTGTATCTCTAAAAACATAAAACGGCTTCAGCTATTGTCAGCAGCTGTCATCAGGATCAGAGGGTCCCTCATTAGTATGTTCAGCAACATATGACTTCGCCTGTCTCCTGACTCCAAGGGAAGATAAAGGTACAAAGCCCTCAGCTGAAGTGCCCTTCCAGACAACCCAATACCTTCGCCACTGCTCCAAGCGTGGGCTCTTTGCTGTCAGCCCCAGCACGTGCTCCCTTTTGTGCGGTGGAAATTTAAATAACCTGTTTTAAAATGCTGTGCACCACTAGAACCATGGTGACTCTCCTACATGTGTTATGCAATGCCTAAATACAGGCAAAACCCCAAAAGTTGTGTAAAAGATTACTAACTTAAGCTTCATTTCAGATAGTTTAAAACTGAGCCTGTGCTCCTGGGATGCTACCACGTACGTTCTCTCATTTTTCTCCTTCATGCATAAATGCTTGTGATACACGGAGACACATTCCTAAACATACATGGTTCATACTTTAACCTGGTTTTTTTTAAATTTTGTTTAATCAGACTTCAGTAGATGTTCTTTTATATCCACACTTCATCAGGAAGCCTAATAGATATTAAAGACCTAATTTTTTGGGAATACTGCATACTAAGGTGTTAAACAACTTGATCTGAAATGACAAAGACTTGAAAATAATCAGATTTGAAAATCTGATTGTAGCATCATTTATAAAAAAAGAAAAAAACAACAACAACAGCAAAAGCCACGATCTGTTCCAAGGCAGAAAAAAGCACAGGAGAATTTGTGAAAGTAATATTTTTCTCTTGTTAAATGAGAATACGCAGTAGAAGTTCCTTTTATGTACAAGATCTCTATCAAAACAGTAATCATCCATTCATTTCTGAAGCTATCTTTGTTCCTATATCCAGCATACACAAGTCATGCAATAAGAACTATTTTTTTCCATGACTTACCTTAATTCTTCTGCAGAATGCTGCATTAGAGAAACAGAAGCAAGAAAAAATGTTGATCACTTTGCCATTGAAACACATAGTTCAGTTCTAAAAAGTTCTGCCCATACAGCTTCACTGGTTGTATCTTTCTACAGCATTTGCCTCTTATTGAAACCTTGCAGGTGTACTCTACAATGCCATTTAGTTCCCACTCTGGAGGTTGGGACAAGTAATAAACAGCAACTACTGAAATATTCACCTCAGGCCTTTATCCCTTACTGTTTGGAGAAATTTAAATCTGTTGTTTCCTAATACCTGGACACTTGCATGCAACAACACAATACAGATGATATTCTGTAAATAATTCTTAGTTTTGGGGGTGTTTTTAAGATAAAATCCATTTAATATAACTGTAAGCAAAGCCTCAACAACAGATTTTTGACATTAAAACTTCGTTACATTAGTTGATAAATGCGGACAGTGGAGCAGAGCCAACCTTTCTCTTCATCCACAAAATAGATCAGAATCCTCTTTATTCTGCCACAGTGGCATTGGTGCTGATGCATTAGTGGTATGGGCAGATGATACTGTGGGACACAGTAAGATGAGGATTTATAGCAAGCCAGCAGCTCCATGGTACTGACCAGGCATAAGCTTTTACCTCAAAGGTAATCTGAGGAGTCACAGGGAATGATTTTACTGAGTGCAGGCCACTTTCGTATCAGCCTTTTTGGAAAAAGGGTTGTGAATATCCTCAGATTTATGTTACCTACTTAAATGGAGTGGTGGAATGGGTATGCACCACTTCTGACTAAGATCCTTCAAAGAAATCAATGATGAGACACTGCTGTTGGAATTCACTTGCTCACCCCAGTGAGTCCACATCTCTCTGAGAGGCTGAAGAACATACAAGAACATGTCTAAAGTGCCAGTGTGTTCATTTGAGATTAACTACACTTGAATTTCTCCCACCAGCTTTAAAAAAGTCTGTCTCAAGCTTTCAGCTGTCTCAAGCTGTACAGCCAATGGAATGGTGCATATTTTCCTGTGATGGGCTTCAGATCTCCAGGTCTAGTCAGCCATGGGTATCAATTCAATCTCAAGTGACAGCTCTACTGATTGTATTATAACGCAGTCTAAAGGTATATCCTAGAGGAGCCTCATACTTCTGAGAACTTGTAACACCAGACATGGAATAGTCTTATTTATTGCATAACTTAAGCCACATAGCTAAGATCTCTTCTTCTGTAAGCCTGTCCATGTGTTATTTAGATAATTTACAAGACGGTCTCTTTCATGTTCCAGCAAAATTCTGCATAGGTTTAAAGGCTCAAACCTGCTGGGTTTTTTTCAAGATTATATCTGGTCTAAATTAAAAATAAAATCATAACTAAGCATTTTGGATTTCCTTGAAGCCAAGATGGTCTTGGGGGAAAATGTGGAAGGAAGTTGCCAATAGAAGAAATCAAGTTTTTGTTCTCTCAGTCTCAGATGCCTTTAGGGATATGTGGTGAGAAGAGACATCAGCTGGAGTGTCACAACAAACATTTATCAGCTTAGCTGCTTCACGTTCAGCTGGAAGAAAAATCAGCTAGAAGCTGTTTGAGAAGAACAAAGAAAACCTTCCCGTGTCCTGGGGTGCATCAAGTGCAGCATTGCCAGCCAGGTCAGGGAGGTGACTGTCCCGCTCTGCTCCGCACTGATGCGGCCTCACCTGGAGCACTGTGTGCAGGTCTAGGCATCACAAGATAAAAAGGATATAAAGCTACTGGAGAGCATCTAGAAGAGGCCTATGAAGTTGGTGAAGGGTTTGGAGAGGTTGCTGTATGAGGAACGGCTAAAGTCACTTGGTTTGTTCAGCCTGGGAAAGAGGAGACTGAGGGGAGACTTCATCACGTCTACAGCTTCCTCACAAGGGAAGGAGGGGCAGGCACTGAGCTCTTCTCTCTGGTGACCAGTGACAGAACCCAAGGGAATGTCAGGAAGATGTGCCAGGGGAGGTTTAGGTTGGACATGAGGAAAAGGTTCTTCCCCCAGAGGGTGGTGGAGCACTGGAACAGGCTCCCCAGGGAGGTGTCACGGCCCCAAGCCTGACAGTGTTCAAGAAGAGACTGGACAACGTCCTCAGACACATGGTGTGAACTGTGGGGTTGTCACATGCAGGGACAGGAGCTGGACTCGATCATCCCTGAGGGTCCCTTCCAACTCAGAACATTCTATGATTCTATGTATCAGAATACAATATGGTCTCACTGCCAAGCAATCAAACTTAGAAAAAAAGCTTGGATAAAATCCTGATTTTTGTGTCTTTTGAAAGTAACCTGGATGCCAAGTCCAAAGCCAAATTCAGTGACAGACCATGAATTTTTCCTCAGATATGGACCCTGAATGGCAGATATACTCACCACACCTTAGAGGGGAGAAAAACCCTGAATACTCCCTTGCTTTGCAGCTGAGCTTTTCCACAGACACCGGTAACATGACAAGATCACAGCACTGCCCAGTTTGCCTGTCTTCACCCAAATGCACAATGCAGCAATAGCACAGTGCTAATACTAAACACGCAAGTCCTCCCTAATGGTGTCCACACCATCCCTCCCAAGGGCAGCCAAGATTTGGAAGTAAACTTTAGTCTGGGCTATCTAGGTGGACAACACCACAGACCTGGGTTCAGGTCTAAGATTTCACACCAGCTGAAGCACACACTTTGGTGGTAAGTGCATACTCAGGGATGGCCAAAACAGATGCTATGTCAAAAAAAGACAGATACCAGTGTACCACTCAAGAACCTAAAAGGGATTATCAGCCCTTCCAGAAACACTGACATCTTATTATTTTTAACCCACTGAATGCCCACCAGCTTCACTCCCACAAAAAAACAAAAAACAAAAAAAAAACAAACCAAACCAAAAAAACACCAACCAAAAAACCGAAACCAAATCAAACCAAACCAAACGCAAAAAATCAAAACCAAAAAAAGCCCAACCCCACACCAAAATGTTGAGTTCATGTCCCACACAAAGTTCCAAAGTCACATGGAGCCCAAGGATCAGAAACACTGTTTGTACAGGTGCTCAGGGCACTGTATGGCTTTAAAATGGCAGCTGCTTGAGCCAAGCAAGGAGATAAAATGATACAGCCACAAAATGGTTTGGGTTGGAAGGCACCTTTAAAGACCACCTAGTCCAGTCCCCCATGGGCAAGGTCCACCTTCCATTAGATCTGGTGGCTCAAAACCCCACTTAACCGGACCTCAAACACTTCCAGGGATGGAGCATCCACAGGTTCTCTGGACAACCTGTTCCAGTGCCTCCCTGCCATCATTGTAAAAAATGTCTTCCTTACATCTATATATAGATATAAGACCATGTCTATGCCCCTACCCTGGCAGCTGAGGAGCCCTGAGAAGAAATGCATGCACTCTCATTCAGAGCTCTAGGAGCTTCTATTTTGCCTTGCTTTAATACACCACTGCACAAAACAATACTGGGAGCTCAGATGGGAAGGTGGATTAATCTCTACAAATTTCATTTGCTCTTTGATTAAAATAGTGAATAGGGACTTAAGATGTGCTCCTACAAAGATGCTTTGCAAAAAAGGGAATAGCTCTTGAAGTTCTGGCAATTTATGTTTTAAGTTGCCCATGCAGTTATCTTTCTAGCTAACGTTGCTATCCCATACAGCACTTTAGGAGACTAAATGCTGGGAAATATTTGATGGCCTCTGTAGCCTTAACATTTGAAATTTTACATTTTGAACTCTACTCCACTGTTCCGTACTGGAATATTTATGGAAAAATCTGACTAAAATAAATATATATATATATGAACAAGAACACTCGTAATATTGATAGTATTCCTTCTCGGAGTACAATTTTGTTCAGAGTACTGAATTAAATTAGGATTGTGGCATTCTAGATTTATTCACGCTATATGATTTTGGTATAAAGTGTACTAATTTTACTACTAAAGATACTTATTTCCCTCATTTCTAGGCCTCAGTTTATAAGAATGCAAATATAGCTCAGGCAAAATATTGAAAATTCTGTAGGTTTAAATGAAGTTTTAGGCAGCTAAACTTTTAGACAACCAAGCTTAGTACAGATGGGAAAAATTTATCTATGTATCAGGAGAAAAGTTTTAGCAAAGTGTCTAATTGTCAGTGCATGCCCAATAATTCTTGAATTTATTTCAAGAACATATGGCTAACCTATGGGCTACGTTAGAAAGATTTATTAACTTCAGTGTAAAGATTTTCAGGAGAGAGAGAAATTCCAATATCTCTTTGCAATCCCTTAAATTAAATAACCTCACACTAAGCTGAGCTGTTAACAAAGCCAACACTTTTAAACACAGTATTTTTGTGAACAAGAAAAGTACTATATGGCTAAGACAGGAGTAAAGAACATGATCAGTGATTCACTGAAGTTAGCAGATGGGATTTAATATCCACAAATCAGTTGAATCAGTAGGTGTCATTTTTGCACTGTCACTTCTTAGAGTATAACTGTACTTTAATCACATTTAAAATTCTTCCTGCCAAAGAACGGTGTATTCTTATTATACTCACAACTAGATGACAACATTTAAGAATTGTTTTAGAGAGATATATAGAGCACACCTAAATTACACCCTAGATACCTCAAGCAGCTCTGAACAAGAATTATTATTTCTAGGTATTGTCAACACCTTTCTTGAGGATGACACGTGCAGTTAAATTGTGAAAGAAACTGCAGAAATTCCTTTCCCTCCCCAAGGGGTTGAAGTGCTATCCCTGCCACCAGTCTAGGCTTTCTTTTGGAGGGTGAAGGATGGAGGTGAAGGGGAAGATAAGGTTACTGAAATGATCCTGGAAGGTAAATCTTACCTTATTGCTTCAGCTGTCTCTGATCTTGTCAGTCAGCGATCCAGCACAAAACAACAGAAAACACACCAGTGTTGTACCATGGACCATTTAAGGTACTGGATAATGGTGGGTTATTACGTTTCATGCCAGCGATTACCCAGAGGTACCAATTCAAGTGCAAGTTGTAAGGCAAAGGAAGGAGGGTGGCTGCTCTCCCAAATGCTCCCAAGGGGTTTGCTGCCAACTGATACGCTCCCTGTGGGAAATGCAGATCCCCGGGGCAAATGCAGCTTCCCTGAGGAAACCGCAGCATTCCCACGTTAGGAAAGACTGCAAGGAGACTTGGTTCCTGCATGTTTTGTACACCCTCAGTGATCAGGTTTTTTTCCAGCATCAAAGGAGATCCAGCAGAGACTGAGGAATTGAATAACTGAATCGATGGAAAAGATCAAATGGAAAAGATCTTCAAGATCATCGAGTCCAATCATTAACCTAACACTGCCAAGTCCACCTCTAAACCATGTCCCTAAGAACCTCACCTATGTGTCCTTTAAACACCTCCAGGGATGGTGACTCCACCACTTCCCTGGGCAGGCTGTTCCAATACTTGACAACCCTTCCTGTGAAGAAGTTTTTCCTAATATTCAACCTAAACCTCCCCTAGCCCAGACAGCAGCAAGGTAAGACTGTTGTGATCTGGGCTGGATGCGATGCAGTGTGGTGGGAACACAACTTAGCCAGATCTGCAGAGCCATTGAGTTACCAGCAAAAGTACTTCTAAGCCACTGTGGCACTGGAAACCAGGAAGGTATTTTATACATCTTTGCCTGGCAGAAAGTTGCAGCCTTGTCTTCCTAATGAGACATGCAGCAAATATCTGATGATTTTTCAGAGGAAGAAGGTATTTGCTGCATCATCTCTCCCCTCATCCCTTCCAAATGAGATTAAAGTAATGTGATAAACATGGAGCTATAGTTTATATTTATTTGCAAGCTGCAAATAGCATGGAGAGTTGTCAACTCTTAAAAAAAAGAGAAGAGGATTCTGACATTGAACCAATGAAAATCACTTGTGAAGCTGTGCTGGTCTAAAGTGACCTCCAGATTAAAAATTAATACGCTTTTGACACGCTGAATCCTATATGACCTGGAAGCACACAGCACCAGCTTTTTCTTGTCATCAGAGCATCATAGTTTTCATTAGATAAAGTGTGCAAACACATGTTTCAAAGCACATTCTATTTTCAAGTTATCAACTAAAACTCAGAAAACTTTGGTGCTCTCTTTTTTTCCTATGCAACATTTTAACAAAAATGTCATCCTTTGCTGCCTTTAACACTACCAAGACCTCGCTTGGAAGGTGGAATTGATGACCACATTACCTGTCCCTACCCTTCCACAGAACTCTTTATAAACAACATCCACTAGAACAAAGATTCTGATAGAAACCACATTTTAAAGCCTACCAGTTCTAACTGAATTCTATCAAAATCCCAAACACTTTTCAGCATAAAAACACCTTCATACTGAGTTAGTAGGAGAGCTCAGAGAACTGTGAATAGGCCCCTTCTCAGCAGCCACATACCATTCCATAGAAGCCTGGTCTGTCCTCAGGTACATGAAGCTCTGGGTACACGTTGTCCAAGAACCATTTGAAGTCCTTACATTTCAGCTTCTCTCGAAGGAGTCTCCTTTCTGTCACATCTCCATATGGTTCCTGAAAGAAAAAAAAATAAAAAACTTTCAAAAACCCCAACCGGAGCAGATGCTCTCAAATTATCTGTATACATTATTAGGAACTGTACGCTGAAGCAATGAGTAGGACTTTTAGCAAGGAAAATCCCCATGTTTGGGTGCTGGATTTTATCTCATTATCCTTACATTCGTTAAATGTTGACAAAAAAGAATTGGAGCAGTGCATGTAAAACTTTAAAATATTCTAGAAGACAGTTTGGCTCTCCAAATCTGCAAGTAAGGAAGTCCTTGCATACAGACTGCTGGGAACAGCGAAGGCGTATTGGAAAATAAAACTTCCTTTAGCTGGATAATTGAAAGTCTCAAAAGCAGTGAATGAATCAAGAATTTTAAATTATCCCACCATCCATTTGCAAATTACCTGTACAGACAGTTTCACACTTAACTGATGGAATTTGTATAATCTGCTAATGTTTCTTTTGAACTTCATAGTTTCGGGGGGTGGGGAGCATGAAATCTTAAACCTCCAGAGAAAAGCTTTCATTCCAGACTTTTCCCTGTCTATAGACTGCAGCAGAGTTCACATCTTTTCACATCTGTCTTCAAAAAAAATCTGTCCTTATGTTGACTAAGGACTTCAGACAGTCGGGCATGAGCTACTGTTTGCAGCTCTCAGATTTTTACAGGTCACTTGCCGCACTCCTTCGTGAAACCACAAATACATTTGCATTTCTCAAAGTTGTGGAAATATGACTGAAAACACGAAGCAGATGTAAAATAGAGGCAGAAGATGCCTGCTTAAATAAAGAGCATGACATAATAGCTCTGAGGTCTGAATGTAAATCTTGAAGAGAAACTTTACAGAAGCAAGTTCTGCAGCCATAGCATCAATCATGTTTCCATTATGGAATTTAATGCTTGAGTTAGATGAAGTAAAAGGGACTGAACTCAACTGCTGCAACAGGAGGTACACAGAGTATTAGGGAAACTGGAGTGTATGGGTGGCAGCTTTGATACGTGCAAAAAAACCCCACACTTAGCTCACATCCACTGTGTTACAATAAGCCAATATGCAAAATTTCTGATACTAACATACAAATATCCCTTCAAGTTGAAGTTCTGTCATCACAGATGTCATCTGCCCAGAACTTTACAAGAAAACTTGTTGGTATTTATTGTTGTTTTCTCTTTGCCTATGGCAAGCAGAATCTGCCTGTGAGCTCCCTTCTTCAGACACAAAACCCCTGCTTCTCTCAAAGTCAGACTCTAATAATAAAACCTAAATGGCTTTTATGATGCTGAAGTAAAACAATTATTACAAATGCGTAGACTATAATAATCTAATTACCCAGTTTAATCCAAAGGAACACGAGATGGAAGCTAACCAAGTTCAGCTTCCCCAGTGTCCTCCAGCTTATCTTTTAAAAGTGTAGTGGTTTCAAGAGCATTTTTTCCACTGGCATGTCTACTGGGGTAAGGCCACCCAAACGTGTGGGGAGTTCCCTGTCCCCTGCCTGGTCCTCAAGCTCTGGTCTGGCATGGCCAGAGGTGGGTGCCCAGCAGCCCACCCAGGGCAGGTCTTTCCTTTCCATGCCAAGAGCAGAGCCCGGGGAGATCAAACACCTCCAGAAACAAGCAAGAGCAGAGAGTGATTTCTTTTAAGCTTGAATTTTGGGCTTTGCGTCAGAGGTTCATATAAGTCATTTGTAGATGCTGTGAGGGTATTTCCATGCTATTGTCTTCCAGCCTACAGGCCCCTCACCATAAATATATCCAACATATGAATTTGCACGCTGCATTACTGTTCTGATCTACTCAATTTTCACAGTATTTATCTTCTGAAAAATTTTGCACGCAAACAATGTTTTATTTTCTTCCTCGTGAGAAATAAATATATTAACTTCACTCCCCCCCAAAAAAAAAACAAAAACAAAAACCAACCAAACAACAACACAACAAACAAAAAACCCCAAAACAACAAAACAAAACCCCACAAACAAAAAACAAACAAAAACAAAATTAATTAAAAAAAACCAAACAAACAAACAAAAAACGAACACAAGAACTGATACTTCAGACATTTTATTAGGAACATTTTCATCTGAATTCCCAAGACTGATTTTAATTAATCTTTGTAATATTGTTTTGGCACTTTAAAAAAAAAATTAAACCATGCATTATGCATCAGTAAATCAAACAAAAAAATCCATTCTGTCTTACATCAGTCCAAAGTTTTGCAACTATCACAGGAGAGGTAATTTTGCTAAACATTATTACCATGCTGTTCACTTAAAGATCTACTGTCCATTGAACCTTGCTGACTAAGACTTCACTAATTGTGTGTCTCTCCTGCAATTCTTTATTGATAGAATCCTGTATCAGTTGTTTCATGGAGATGCACATTTTAGGCTAAACAGCTCCTCCTTACTTGGGTCACCTTGCTAAACTTTATTCTTTCATTTAATATTGACACAAACGTGGTCTCCTTCTCTAGTCTTACAGAATTTCAGTTTTTTTTCAATAAATTAAAAATTAAGTAGATTTACACTTATTCTATGTTCAGGAAAAAGTTTCAGAAGAAATAAGAAATAAACATAAAAAGCACTTCATGTTAAATATCAGCTAAATTAATAGTTATTTCATTGAAAACAAATTCAATTGAAATTCCAAGAACAACGGGCTTGAACTCACCAGGCGAGCATGTGGGTTTCGGTGGTAATAAAGTTCTTTATATTCATCCATCCACACTTCAGCTGCACGCACACTATTTGCCAAAGCTTTGGACCGTGAGTACGGAGCTTGTTTGGGGAAAACATGACCTACATGTGAGCAAGGGTGGATCTCAAGACTTCCTCCACACTGCCATATCTGAGTAAAGAATAGACATTTTGCATCATTAATTTGTATCTTTGCAAGCAGATGGATACAAGTGATGATATGTCTTTGCAAGGATAACACCTTCTCAAGAGCATCAAAGCATACTATAAGCAACACATACAATAACTGTGTGTTTCATTTGATGAGATTAAATGAATCCTTGCGAACACTGAGCAAACTACTGGGAGTAACAAGGAGACAACCTCATCTCTGGTTTTATGTGGTATGCAATTGTTTCTTTCTTAGCTTTACTTTCTCCGAAGACATTATGAAGAAATGGTCCACAATATTTCTGCAGGTCTAACAATGGTCTACAATTCAAGTTATACAGTCATTTTTAAGAGTCTATTTCTAGTCCAAATTAGCCATACAAATACCCTCCTCAAAGATACTGATGACTGATTCCTTACCAGAAACTTACTCTTGCATTCTGCAGGACAGCTAACTTGACAAAACATGTAAACTCATCATATTATGGGAGAATGATAAGTTGTGTTTCCATTTCCATATTCACCATCTCAGAAGAGAAGTATGGGTGCCTGGTCATGAAATGTCACTAACCTTTTTCATTGGAAAGCTGGGGAAAGAACCCAAGACCTAACACATGAAAAGAAAAAGCAAAGTAATTCTGTAACTGATCCATGGTAGTGAAAAAAATCTCTCCTATCTAAACCAACATTCCTCCTTGCTGCCAAGGAAAGTACTTGAATGTGAACGTGAAACTGGCAGAACTCACTCTGCCCTTATCCTTATGCCTCTGGTTCTCCAAGTCAGAAAATACATGGCCCTGGGGATAAAGCCCATTCATGACCACCAAGCAGGGACACTAGTCTCAGAACTCTGTGCCAATTTTTGTGATTATTCCCACCTCCTTTGTAAATTGTGGACTTTGGGCAGCTCACCCATACAGCCACTGACCTCAAGTTTGATGTAATGAATGGAAAGCATGTCTAGGTATTTTCCAATTATTATTATGCAATGTGGCAGACAACCTATTTCTGGCAGGTATCTGAAACAAGGGTTCTGAAATCGTCAGATGGCAGGAAAGGCAGGATATGTTGCTGCCCTTGAACCGACTTGAGGTCATCACCAATGGCTCTCATAGACTTCTTGTGGAAGCCTTTTGAGAACTAGCACTTCAGTGAGCTGATTCCCCTCATGTATTCAATTGCACACAGGTGACAGCTCACCTTTCCTTTGTACATGGAAGACAAGCCGAGATGTGCTTAAGGGGTAAAGGTTTGCTCCCTGACAACCTTCTTACATAACAAATACATTTTTAATTACATGTTACTCAAATGAACATGGCAGGAGTGAAACCTATGAGGCAGCAAATAAAACTTCTGTACTGAATAACAACAGATCAGACAGGACCTTATCTCTCTCTCTTCCTGGGACTTTCAGGGATCCAGAAAATCACTAGAGATGGCAGCCTTCAGCATACACAAGATGGACATTGTCTTCGGAATGGTTATTTTAGGGGCTGTTTTTTTCTTTTGTTTGTTGGGTTTCTGTTGTAGTTGGGTTTTGTTTTGGTTTCTTTTGGGGGGTTGCGTTTGTTTTCTGTTTTGTTTTGGGGTGAGTTTTTTGGTTTTTTGTTTGGTTGATTTTTAGTTACTTAGGACTTCTCTCAAATTTCTTAATTTAGAAACTAATGCATGTTGTCTCAGTTGATTTCGTTTGGGATAATGACATCAGACCTTTACAAGCGGCACCATACTGTGCTTAATAAGGAAACTGTAAGCACTGTAATACACGTTTATTTTTATAACAAAAGATGTCCTTAAAGGTATAGGTAATTCATTATTCAAATGTACTGGATAATCTTCCTGGATTTAAAATTTTAATTTCTTGCTTTTCATGAGTGGTTTCTCTCTTTTTTTTTGTTGCTGTTTGGAGAAGTATCTTTGTAATTTGAACAGAAAGATATCTTCACAGGTAAGTTATACTACTGCCATTTTGAAAGCTGCTATGAAACCAGCTATTTTCACTGTAAGATCTCCCTTTTTGAGATCTGTTTCAAAACAACAGCTTTCTTACATTCTAATTTCTACATACAAGATTACTTTTTTAAAGTTGAAATGTATCAAGGAAGGCCTGTTTGTCAACAAATGTTAAGTATCATTAAATTTATTAGATTTCAACAATTTCCATATTTATTTAATTCCATATTAGCATTTTTTAATTGATTATTACTTCTTTGATCAGTCTGTTTTGAAACAAGATATGAGGAATGAACCATAAAGACTACTGGAGTAAAAATGTACAGTTAAGGAGGAAGCACATTCTTCCACTCTTCTGTGGTAAAGTCTGATTTAAATGAACTAAACCAGACCGACTTTATCTCTGTTAAACTGCTGCCAAAAGAGAATTCCATAACAGCTGATTTTTCAGTGATTAAAATTCTGAATTTCTCTAAAAAATAACTGTAGGTTGCTAAGCAATGGTCATTAAATTCTGCTTCCTTTATTAAAACAATTTGAAACTTCTCTTGTCTTCCTATTTAAAACACAATTAAGTATATTTCAGCGAAACAATTCCTAAAAATGTTTCTTTATTTTTTTGCATGGAAAACACATTTCGGCCTCTATATAAAATCAGATGCAAAGAGCAAGGGAAAGAGAGAAAAAGCAAGAAATTCACTAGAGAAAGCCAAGTTCACTACTATGTCCTAAATAAGTGACTCTAGCGAAGGTTATTCCGTAAAACTAGTCACACTTCCTTTAACAGAGAAGCACATTAGATTTCATGTATATTTTGTACGCTCATGTATATGAAAATACGTTTCTTTACTAGGTCTGGCTAACGTGCAGCTCATTATAAAAGCATACTTTTTTCCTTCCACAAGAAAAGAAGACAAGGTGACATTCATTTTTACTTTCATTTTCATCTTGATGCATGCAGGCTATCAAATTCTTTTCTTTTCAGTGACAGTGGCATGACAAAAAGCTGCAGTAAAAGTACAAAACCCACATTAGGATCCCCATCCCTGCTCGGGTCTTTGGACAACTGACCTAGTGCTGGCTCGCTGAATGCTAAATAAGAAAAGCTCTATAAGCTCTACCACCTCCATTCTAACATTAAAATAGTAATAATAATAATAGAATAATAATAATTTTTAAAATGGATGCTACCTTCTGAGTAAAGATAAACTGCAGAAAACACTGTTCCTGCCCGTCTCTGTTGCAATTTTGCTTGCTGGCTTGTAGCTGAGCCCACCTGCCTGCTGCTCCTGCAGGATCTGCTGGAGCTGGGTGGGAAGGGGGGCCTCCCCACCTGCATGAACCCATCCTGGCTGCTCCCACCACAAAACAGATTTCCAGATCTAGGCAGAAAGAAACACCAAAATATCAGAAAAGAGAAGACCCCAGGCAATCGGAGGAGCATCATCCAGGCCTGTGGGCAATGAAATTTCCAAAAGAAGTAAATAGTTGTGCCTTTTTGCACATGCGTGGCTTTCCCTCATGCTGTGATGGTGGGTTGAAAGGCAGACTGCGGGTGTATCAAGCAGTGGTCCCCAGAAACAAACTTACATTGCAGTACCAATAGCAGGACCAAGAGCAGAGAGGGGGAAAAAAGATGCACCCAGTTCCCCTTGCTCCATATACAGGAGGGGGAAGACAAAAGGGCACATTTCACATCCCTCAGAAAGAGGAGTTTCAATGTCCATTATGCCCATGAAGTGAAATATTATTCAGCCAAATAGCATTAAGCAATTTGAAATCAAGGCACATTGACTCGATCCTGCATTCAGCATGCAGCCTCCATCTCTCTTAGTCATCATGCTTTTAGCTGAAGCTTTGTCCTTGTTGCACCTCTCAAAACCACAGAGAATTTCTCCAGCTTAGAATAATTGAAATATGAGAAAGAGAAGGCTCGAGGACAAGTCCTTTCATGCCATCAGGAGACGGTGGTGTTTTCAGAGATGAGAAGAACAACGAATTAATTTACAGAGTTTTTTGGTATCCCTGCTCCTAATTTTCAGGTCTGGCAGGTCTAAAAGCCACAGAGACAACAGAATTAACACTGATCTATCCCTCTTGACCTTCTTCAGTGCTCTGCTGTCTTCCACCAAAACACTCACCACAGCAAACGCGCATACAGGGGCTTGAAATCAAATAGAGGAAAGCATGTTGTACACAATTTGGATCCAAATGCCTACATCCTACTGGCAACCTGCACTAATAAAATTAACATGCCCAGGCACACTCACTGGCCATTGCACAGCCTGTCCTACCAAACCGTTGGCCTCCTAGAAGACAGCCTCTCGAGCCACCTGCAGCATGCAGAGCCCCACACCACAGCTCCCACTCTGCTTCGTCATTTAATCACCTCTTTCAGATCCCGCAAGCCACATGCCTGCTCTCAGCCTGGTGCACAACACACCACAGGCCTGTGGCCACTGACGGAGCACCCTGAGCCCCCAGGCTGGGGCACCCATGTCCCTGCTCAGCCCCTCCAGTGTGCACGGCAGCGTGTCTGTGCACAGCCCCAAGCACACTGGCTCCGAGGACTCTGCTGCCGCTCCTTTTGTGCTTCTCCTGCCTGCTAGGTAGCCTCTGATGCTTCCTCCAGCCCACAAGAAGACCACATTTCTCCATGTTGAAGGAGCAAAGGCACTGCTCATTCATGCTGCTGCACCCCATGGGGTCAAACATCTGGTTGAGGGGAACCAGCAACATCAGAAATCATACTTGCTGCCAGAGCCTGGTAGAGGTCACCAGCAATGATCATTTGTGTCTAAAGCAGCAGCCAGTGCAGGGGCACTCCATGTTATACAGAGCAGGGGTATGGCTTTTCCTGTCTGCAAGCCTTGGTCTACCAAAAGCGAGGCATGAAGAGTGGAAAGCCAAGAACTGCATGCAAAGAGGGCCATCTTCAAGACTTTCTACAAGGAGCTATAGAAAGCTCCCACAATCCATCTCAGAGCACAAAATCCCTGCCATCTGAGGCAGTGCTACCCCTAACTCTGACTGGTTATGGGGCAACTATTTTGGTGCCACCAAATCTGTGGCAGCCATGGTCACAGAAGACATTTCAAACAACATGAAGTAGATCCTGTAATGTCCAGTTCTGTCAACTGTGGCTGTTGTTCCCAAGCTTGCTGGTTTGAAAGATGTGCAAAATTTCTGTGAAGAGGCCAAGCATATAGTGCTATTTTCAAAAGCAGCATCCTTGCCACCTCACAGCTGTTCAGTCTGGTTGCATGTGCACTAGCAGACACAAACAAGTGTCTGCAAGAGCCAGACTTGTTCAGTAGTGCATCCAACATGCTTGCCACTGTTATGCTACATTTGTGGGAGACAGTGTCAAGCTCTCTGATGTAGTTTGCTGCTAAACGGAGGCTCCTGTCTCTGCTTGTTTGTCTGCCACAGTAGTATCAGAGCTGAGAAAGTAAGAGACCCAGCAAGCCCCAGGTCAGCAAGCATCTGTACCCAAAAATGCATGACTCCCTCATTGTCATCACTCCTTCCACTTCCTTGGTAAGCAAGAAAAACAATTTTCCTTTGCCAGAGTTAGCTGGGGATGGTCAGCAAGCTGCTTTCCAGCTTAACCTACGTTGTGTTGTGACTGATGATGAGCATGATTGTTTCTTCGGGCCTGCAAGTACAAACTCAATCTATTGCTACCTCTGGCTCCCTGAACATCCTCTCAAAAAGAAGCCATAAAAATAATTTCATCCAGAGCTATTTCATAACTCCTGACCTTGTGACTGAATAATTATCCCACAGAAAATAAATTCCTTCTAGTGGAAAGAGGGGACCAAGCGCAACAGACACATCAAAGTGGACTACACCAGAACAGGAGGCAGCTGGGAGATTTCTGCTTCAGAAGCTCACAGAGCTACAGAGGTAGGCAAGCCGCTTTGAGCTTCAGGCGGAGGCCTGCTGACCAAGACAAGTAGGCTGTGTGTTTGGATTTACATGCTGGAAACTTTCTCCTGTGTGAGAAAGGAGGTGATCATGAATTCAGATCAAAGAGTAATTCCAGCTGAGAAATCCCCCTCCAGAGAAAAATCATGTCAACTCTAGGTCTGTGCTTATTATCCTCCCTAATCCTCTTCTTTCCTTATTTTTGTGCCCTCTTTGCTAGGATTCCTACACTACAGGCAGCAGGAGACAGGAACAGCAGCCAGGAAGATTCCAGGCTTCTCTGGTGAACAGGTAGACATCAAGTGAGACAGTCTGCTGATGCTTCCTTTCCCAATGAACTGGTTTTGTAACATTAAAATACTATTTATACCTGAAATCTGCTGTCACCTGGGAAAAAAAGCAACCAAACAAAAAAAATCCCAAAACACACACACACACAAAAAAACCAAACCAAACCCCACAAACCACCCCGCCCCATCTCCCCTGCTCCCTCCACAACCAAACAGCAACCCTCCTGTCCCACAATCCAGTGACACACAAAAATGCTAATATGATCATAAAACATACCTGATGATGAGCAGAAAAAGCAAAGGAAATCCAGGATACTAAGGTGTCAACTCCTTGCAAGCCCAAAACAGCTCACAGTGCACCTCTTATACCACCCTGCATTGCTTCAGCAAGCTGAGTGTGTGATATGGGGCAAACCATAGGCAGCCAGTGCTCAGTGGAAACAAGCAGCATCACAGCTAACAACAGAGTTGAGGAGGACAAAACTGTTTTGCTCGTCAGTCTGGAGTGTCTCACATCTCCTCTCTCTCCCACTGCCATAAATCCTTTCCATTCCAGCTACCTATCTGCCTCACACTTGAGCACTGGTCCGCCCTCCAGCGGGGTACAGCTCTACAGTTCCTGGATATTTTCTCCATCATCTTTTATAACCTTTATACAAACTTTTCCTGAAGTGAAATGGAATAAAGCCTTAAAGAAGTGCAGGGGCTGCCTTGTCCCACCCCACTGGTAAGTGCCACCAGCTGCCTCCTGCTCACTCCCATCAACTGCAGTGAGAGCTCCAAGTCACATTACAGAATTAAAAATGTTTCTTTCCAACAATCCTCTTCAAGCCACAGAATGTAAACTTCATCCGCTAATATCACACCACTACTTCAACTCTATACTGGCATTCAAAACAAAGACATGTTTTTAAAAAATGTTTTAAAATGGCTATTCAGAAGGAAAATAGAGCTATAACAGTGTGAGATCAAGGAAGAGACTCACAAATATCTCCCAAAATATTATCTTCTTAATACTTTCTTACACTGCAGTTATCTAAGTAGAAGGGCATCAAGAAAGAAATAAAAAACCTTGTTTTTATTCTCAGGAAAAAACCTTTCAATTGAGCCACTTACCCTAAATGAGAATTCAAGGTTTTCTCCTCCCCAGACTTCCATTCCTGTGTCATATGAACCAAGATAGTCAAAATACTTCTTGCTCACAGAAAACAATCCACCTGCCATGGTCGGAGACCTATGAAAGAGAATAGTAATTCTGAACTAAATAAGAAGCAAAAAAATATAAATTAACAAACCAATGCAATGGATTAAAAAAACCAAAAAAACAAAACAAACAGTAGATTTTTATTTTCCATTTTCTCTTTTTTTTTTTTCCTGCATGCAAAGTAACAGACACTGATCAGTTATCATTGAGCAATCTAAATTTAATTTTGTGGTAAAAAATTGTATTTGAAACAAGCTCGGGAATGTATTAAAATAAAAATAACAATGTGTCCTGGTTTTGTTGACCTTGACACAATGAAATCAGAGAAGATAAACACTGTGTTAATACAATTCTTGCAACCATAGTGTCTTTGTGAGCAAAAAGAAATTACTAGTCTCTTACGTTCACACAGTAGAACATAAGCTTGTTTGTGGCAGAACTATACTAGTCAGCTCTGAAATTCTAAGTGCACTATTTTGCTTAAGTAATAAGTATACAAATATTTGTGCTTTAGTAATTAATAATAACATTCCCGATCCTATTAATAGCCAGTGGACAAACTCTCAGACACCAATTCAGCAGAATTAAGTAAGTATAGCCCCTAAAGAGATTATTTTTTTCTTTCTAAGATTTGCCTAACTGCATTTTTAAATTTTTTTTACTAAGTTTGGGGGAAAAAAAAAAAAAAAAACAAAACATCAGGAGTCAAGACCAAAGACCAGATCCTCATTGAAGACTGCAAGGCCCAGAGTGACAGTGCACTTAAGGGATGTACTTTCAGTAGGGTAGTACATGTACATATACATAAACCTGGTTTTGTTCAGTATTGCTCCTGTTTACAGTCTTAGAAAATTACCCTCTTTAAAGTGCCAAGCATATAATGCTGGTTGGAACTAAGTTCAGCTGACACACTATGAATTTTACTAAATTGCTGTTGAGGTAAATATTAACAAATGCTTGGCACAGTTATCAATTACTCTTAATCTGTCAAAATGAATTTTTGAAGAAACACCGTTTTACACTGTCATATGTTGTTTCAAAGAATGGAATGAGATAAGACAGAAGTTAAAAAACCCAAACTCCATAACCACTCAGATTCTTCTGTCTCACTCCAAATCTCATCCTTCCAAGCACAACTGTGGGTGACACCACTCTCAGCACTGCTGCCTTCTCCAGACACTTGCCAAGCCCACAGTCCTCAGGCTACTGTGAAGCTTTATCCCTCATCATTTTCCCCTTGGCATGCCAAAGACAACTCTACTCATTATGGAGAAGAAAAGCATTGTATTTAAAATAAAGGCTTTAAAAACACTCACTGTACTTTGAAACTTTTCTCAAGGAGGATGTGGACTAATATATGCTGAGAAGGACTAAATTACTGCCTCACTTTTCCCATTAAAAAAAAAAAAAAAAATGTTCTCTCTGTTGAGGATGAGTTCATTATATATGTGAAGTACTGGGTACTGTTATAATGATAACTGACCTAGAAAAGACAGAGAAAAATTAACCATTCTGTATTTGTTATAGTCTGTAAGATCACATCATAAACAAAAGCAAGGACTAACAAAATCATGATGTTAAAAATGCCAAACAACTGCTTGGTTTCTTACAATACACTGGTGAAATACAGCAGCTTCCAAGTTGAACACAGCAGGCCCTCAGTTATAAAGCTTTTGTCGACAGTGTCCAT
The DNA here is from genome assembly GCF_037038585.1 of Patagioenas fasciata. Taxonomy (NCBI): domain Eukaryota; kingdom Metazoa; phylum Chordata; class Aves; order Columbiformes; family Columbidae; genus Patagioenas; species Patagioenas fasciata. The sequence continues at coordinate 66,586,701 of NC_092521.1, forward strand.
TTTCCAGATGCACTCTTTGTACTCATACCTTACCTCCCCTAAAAATACAGCATGGAGTGACAAATAACACTGACTGACTGCAACTTGTCTGATAACAAAACAAAACTAAAACCCACAAGGAAGATATTTGCATCAGCTCCTGTGAGTTAACTCTTCAATAGAAACTGCGGTGGATAGAGCTGTATCATTTCATCCCCGTAAAGAACTGCCAAACTGGTTTACCTTTGAAAACAGCACAAGGAACCACCACTATCGCTACAGCACACATAGTCTTCAAAACTACTTTTGCCTTCTTATAGTTGATGATTTTTTCCCTTTTTCATCATTGATAATGATACATTTTCTACAACGCGGATCTCTGCTTTGCACAGAAGACATGCTTCAGCATTAGTTAATCGGTTATAACCTTTCCGTGTGCTGATAAGCGTCTGAGGGAGTTTGCCTGTAGGAGTCCAGAGACTCCTGCAATAAGGATTCCATATGGAACTAAAAAAAACATGTAACTTTTACTAATATGCTCGTTTCTCAAATATTTTTTAGCATCTGGCATTTCCAAGTCAAATCAAAACCACTTGTAACATTCACAGTTTCATAAGACGCGTAAAAACTAACCTGATCACATCGGTCTTGGACTTCCTCCGTTTTTGTTCTCTTTCAGGTGTACTATGCCAAGTGAAGACCAGCCTCCAGTCAAACCCACCAATCTGTGGCTCACCAGCATTTCCCAAGTACTCAAATGTATTCCAGTCAATAACATCAATAACAGGGCACACGACAGCTGATTCTTCTTCCGCAATCCTAATATGTTTTTAAAAGAAAAAGGTGAATCCCATTAGATACTTCACAGAATCACATAATGGCTGGGGCTGGAAGGGACCTCTGGAGATCATCTAGTCCAACCCACCTGCTAAAGCAGGTTCACCCAGAGCAGATCACACAGGAAGGTGTCCAGGCGGGTTTGAATGTCTCCAGAGAAGGAGACTACATAGCCTCTCTGGGCAGCCTGTTCCAGTGCTCTGGCACCCTCAAAGTAAAGAAGTTTCTCCTCATGTTTAGATGGAACCTCCTATGCTTCTTTTAAAAACTAGAACTGTCAAGAACAGAAAATGCTTACAAATACTAAATATGAAGCTTTGCTCTTTTTCAATTCATGCTGCAATACAAGGAAATAATAGCTACAAGAATAAACTGGAAGATTGATGCTTGCCAGGTGCCTACAGCTGAGTCCATCCTGATGCATCCTCAGAAAGCATCAATCTTACTGGACAGTGGAAGCAAGGTATGCCAGATGGCTTGAGATAACGCATTCAGCATCTGGCTTGGTTGCTATGGCCAGCACCACATTCTCAATAAAAGCATCTATTTTGTTTTGTCAAGGTAGCTGCATTTAAGATATGAAGAGAGCAGCATGATGGTACAGTTCTGCAAAGATTAATAATAGATCAGCTAGCCTCTTGGCTCTTAAAGTCATGGTTGTTATTGCAACTGTGGTCACTTGCAAACAAAGTTATACCGAGCACTATAAGAGTAATGCAAAAAGAAGCCATGAGCTTAAACACAAAAAAACATGCAACATGAGAATCAGATCTCCAACAGTGAAGCACATATGAAGAAGGCCTCCAGAAAGCCTGGCAACATAGGAGATAAAAAGGAGAAAAAATGTAGTACTGCAGAATGACATACCTATCAGCAAGGTTGATCTAAAGATAATGAAGATCTTTATCATACTAAGAATGCATCAGAGCTGCAACATTTCTTGCAGGTCTACTTCTGCAAGGAGATAAAGCCCTTCCTCCCATTTCTTAATGACACGCAGGGCTTTCCGGATTCCTTTCCAAAAGCGTTTGCCCTTACAAAAAGCAATGGGATCCTTTGCCTTCACCTCAACTTCTGGAAAAGCCTGTTTCAGTGCTAGGAGAGATCAACTCCAAGCACAAGCTCAAGCTCAAGCTAAGGTCTTTCTCCTACATCACCTTCTAGTAATTTTCTTTACACTAGTCTTAGACATCTCCTATTAGTTCCGTGAAACAAAGTGATTTGTTTGAATTTAAGATGCTAGTACTTGTTTTAGCCCTGCATCTTCTGATTTGCATATTCCAGAGGAGAAGGAAAATTGAACGTATTATATCGCCAAACAAGGAAGAAATGTGATATATCTGCCACTCAAGGGGAGCTTGTTCTTCATGGGATTATTAAACTTAAAACCTGCAGGTTGTCCAAGGGGCTTTGACTCTGAAATCAGAGCAGCTCATGGTGGTTAAATGCAGCAGAGAACAGCCGCAGTTCCACAGAAGTATTGTCTGAGCTGAGAAAGGCTGACTTAAGTATGAAATGGTCTCGTATTGCTGGAGGGAAGATGCGATGCAGCTGTTTTCTTCTTTATGATCTTTCATTTAAATCCTGTTTGGTAGAACACACAAAAGGGCTTATACAAATATTGCTATATCCTGTTTGATTTGCATAAAACTTATGTACAAAGCAATGAGAATGATACGTACACAGAGGAAAAAAAATCCCAATAAAATGTAAAAGTGCTTTGTTGCTCCTGTGAAGGAAAAGGAGTAAAAATTAGGTAGCTGGCATATAATTTCAGTTATGAAAGGAACCAAGTAAATGAAAAGCCATCACCTTTTCTGTAAGTTAAAAATTAACTAGATGGTACAATGCATAGGCAGCTTACAAATACAACCATGCATTGCAAATTGCTAACGCTCATGTATTGCTCCCATACATTTGAGTCAGATATGTCACACAAACATCACCTTAGAGATGTACATCTGCATGGGCAGCAAGAAGGGAAAAAATTCCAAGACACAGCCAGAACTAACTTTTTACAGAAGGTGATTTATTACACATAAAATTATCCACATCCTTCCTCAAGATTGCCATCTAGTGGTTCACTAAAGAAGTGAAGAAATTACAGAACAATCTCCACAGATACATACTGTTTCCTCAGAGGGCAGTCGTTAAAAAACATGCCTATTCTTTGATTTTATGTTTTTTCCTTTCATCATACTATCTATACTGTTCATAGTTAACCCACAGTTACCTGGAATATACTCACTGTGAAATTTAGAAACAAATTAAATATGACAATTTTGAGGGGAAAAAAAAAAATCCAGATACAATTTCAAGTGGACATGGGGAGTTTGAGAACACAATTTCCACCACGAATCAGGAAGACTTGCACTCCTCAAGACAGCATCTGTTTTTAGAAACCTCCCTCCAGTTTGCATAAGGATGTTTTGTCTCATCCTCCTCTGAAGTCTGCAGTACCTGGCAGAAATCTTTACAGGATGCAAATCGAATCACTGCCCTTGAGGAAAGGATTTTTTTAGAATTATGCTTTAAAGGCAGTGGGTTTCTATATACAATATCTAGGAGGTCTGATTCGGGTACTGTATCAATCAGTATCTGCTAACGGCATCCAAGGGGGTAAAGACATAATCTGTCAGCAAGCAAAGCGATACAGCCGCCTGCATGCATTGGGGGATGGCAGGGTGCTGCAGTGAGGTGTATCAGGAGCAGAACCGACAGCAGGAAAAGTGCATGTATGGCTGCTGACTATGCATGAGTGAAGTTTCAAGAATATCATAAATATTCTAAGTTGTAATAGAGAGCTAGCATACTAGGGTTTAGGGGGTTTTGTCAGATTTTTTGCTTGGTTGGTTGGTTTGGTTTTAATCAATGGAAGTTTTCTGAACTGTCCAACAGATATGCAGTATAGATGAAAAACTACATTGCTGTAAAATACAGTGTCCCAGGACAGATGGTGTCCAAGTAAAAGTCAGTGCTGAAGTAACATTAACTCCCCCCTATTCTACCCTGTGATGCTTTACATCAGAACCAGTTTGGAAAGATGGATTCATTCAGGACTAGGAAGATGGAGTTTGTTGACTTCTATTCCAGTCTGCTTACGTGCACATTCCCATGCAACAAGGGATGTCTCAGGGCATGCATCTTTCCAGACCTCCTTCTCATCCACCACCCAGGCTGACAGAAGCAGCCACCTTTGCCAAGGTAGTTTCAAAGCTGGGGGAGGATTCCTCTTCCTGAAAACAAAATTTTCCCTTTTCTGAAGAAAAAGAGCAGCCTGGTCATTGGGAGAAAACAAAAATCCACCTCCTGATCTTCCACGCTTCCATTTGCTGCCCCACGTCCAGGAGACAAACACTGGCAGTGCCCCAGGGACCAGAATGCAGTAACCTTTGGTAAATGTCTGCAAAGAGTCATTTTTCCACTGTTGAAGTGTGCCAAACCGTCTTTTCTTCTGCAGCAGGACAGAAAACAACCCCAGAGCAAAACCTCACCTTGCCAGCAGTGGCTCCAGCCAGCCCTCATGGCATTCGCAGTGGCAGTCCAGGAACGTCAGGATGTCGCCTTTGGCTATGGATGCCCCCAGCAGCCGGGCCCGAACCAGCCCCTCTCGCTTATTTGCACGGATAAGACGCACCTTGCGTAAGCCAGCCACGTAATTTTCCAGAGTCTCCTTTAAATGTTCTGTAACAAACAATAAAAGAAAGGAAGAATGTAATTCTGGAATGATCGGTTTACGTCATGCTACAGAAAGCTGTTTTTTTAGTAGCATATTACTTATAGCAGTGCCTTAAAGCTACCAGTATTTTGAACTCTGATTCTGCTATACTGTCCATGTTAGGAAAGGACAAGGAAAAAGCACCGAAATTGGATGAATACAAATCATGGTTACTTTTAAGAAACTGAATGCTTTGCATTTGCCTCTATAATTCATTTCCAAATTGTTACATGAGTCTCAAATGTTGTGTAAAGCTTTTTCCATGGAAAAGTTTTATTCTTAACACAATTCACGCGTGGTGGAAAATGCCAGCATTGTTTTGTGTCTCAGAATTCAAATGCAAACAGATAACCAGGTAGCTCCTTACTATATCTTATGCCAGGGAAACCTTGGAGCGATCAAAATTTGCTCAAATTAGGAAACCTGAAATGCTCCAACCAGACTGTAGTTATCTACATATGCCAATACTCATGTTACAACACCACAAATATGGCTCCTCATTCTAAACTAAATTTAGTCCAGAACTCAAGATTTTCACTGGCATGCTACAAGAAAAACCATTTTCCAGTTAGATACTGTCATACAATTTTATGGTATGTTACCCAAACAGTGTATCTTTTCCTCCTGTGACTGGCTGGCCAGAAGACCTCACCAACAATTAACATTATTAAGAATTATTCCTCCTACCTTTGTCGCTGTAATCATCTACAAGGATAATTTCTTCCAGAAGTATATCTGGAGATGTCTCAAGAACACTGTGAACAGTTCTCAGAAGTGTTGACCAAGCCTCATTATAAAATGCTATCACAACGGAGGTTTTTGGCAGGCTGTAATAATCATACTTCTTCTCTCTGCATCTGTAAGGGAGAGTACTACTTTTAGTACAAGTGCAAAAGCATGTTTTAATTGTTCAGAATAGTATTCTCAAATGAAGAGTTCATATGGTACTTACTAACTGTAAACAAGAACATATAAAGGTTTTTAAAAGAACTGTATGTACATGGAAAAGTCATGTAAACGCTTCCAGGAAACCAGGCTTCCAGAAGTCCCACTTTCACAGCAGCACTAAAATTCTGCAAACCCAAAAATATCTATAAATAAAAATAACGGGAGGTACTCTGGGCTGGTGTATGTGCAGTAGCTGTCTTTGCACAAAATTACCCAAAGTAGAGGAACAAGCAATCGCCAAACCACGCCTCACATTACAGAAAGAAACAAAAGAAATACAAAACCTAAATGTGGTAGAAACAGCAGCATACATTACTGCTAACTTGTGCTTGGTAAGACAAAACAAGTGCTAGACAGTGAAAATGTAACTGTGAAGGAACCGCAATACATATAGAGCAAAAAAAAACAGCAACAGAACTGAGATGTGTGTACACTGAAGCAGAATTTGGGAAGACCACATAACTGCCAAGATATAGTAGCGAAATCTGCAAAAAACACAGACAGACATAGAAATGCATATTTTTTGGCTCCATGAACAACCAGAAAGTTTGCAAACTTTTGGATTAAGCTCCAGAATGCATCTCCTATAAATATATATATGAACTTTTCTAAATGAACATAAAGATGCCAAGAAACTTCCAGCTGAGCCAAATGTGTAAATTGTTAAAGATACCCCTGGTCTGAAATATATATTTTTTTTAAATGACAGTATTTATTATTCTATCATTTCTCTCTTTTCCTTAGAGCATGGTCTATGAGTAGTTTTGTTAAAAACAAACAAAAAACAGTAACAGTTTAGAGACGTTTGAACTTTCTTACACCTCCAGCTTACTGCCTGGCTTCACCGAGGCTCGTACGGGAAGAATGGACATTTTTCAGCTTCTGTAGGCTACTAGGTCATGATAGACACCAAAGCAGGTAGGACATCCCTTCCAGCAAAACAACAGCAGCGAGTCCTCCAAAACCTATGCTGTTGGGAGTTGAAGATGGAAACTAGAACTGCTCAATAGAAAATGTGACAGCAAAATCCCTCAGGTCAGTTTAGGAGAACTGAAATTCCTCAAAACGTGCAGAAAATGACATTAGAAAAAAATCACTTACAAATAGCACATCGGGATGTATTTCCTGATCAATTAATGCTGCTGTTAGCAATTAAAAAAGATGACTTCTAGGTTTCGTTAAAGATTAGGCAACATTTATTAAGATGTGTGGTACAGAAAGAAAAAAATCTGAATATTCCTAAAATCAAAATTCTTAGGAGGAACAAAAAAGTGTGTAAAGTACTTTTACAATAAATACCTGAAAATGAGGAAGCAATGAGGAGAAATGACACTTGGGGAGAGCAGGCACACAGAAGAGTGCATCTCAAACATGAAGGGAATGCGATGCAACGACACCCAGTGTATAAGATGCATATGTGTGCACACACACATACAGATGTACATCGACGGGTAGATATACACACACTTTTACAGTGAAATACAAAAATGCCCATCCCTTCAGGCTGTAACTTCTTCGGAGCCAAACAGGGGCATTCACAGAGAGCTGCCTCACACCACTGGCTGGTGACAAAAGTGATAGATTTTGCCAAATATTCATGTATAAACACATGAGAAAGGAGTGACATTTTAATTACCTTTTTTTTTAAGCAGAAAAACCTACTGTATGACTACAATTTTTGAAATACGTATTTACTTTAGCCTATTGAAAAACATTTATTCTGAGTACTGCCAGTAAAATTCTTCTTACATATCACAGCCACTTGTACCAGTAATTTCTGTTAATTTCTTGATGAAAATGGGGTCTTTACCTACCCATTTTAAAAAACTGAAGGAAAAAAAAAATAGAAAATCTTCATGCAAGCTTTCTCTGGAAAATATCTCAGAAAGATTCACGGAATAATAATGTTGCACTCCATTATTTAAAAAAGGAAACCCAAAAGGTCTAAAGAAGCTTATGAGCCTCATTATAGATTAAAGACTTCAATGGATTTGCCTGAAAATTACATTCTGGAGACGGGAAACATTAACTTGGCACAGAGCAAGGCAATCCCCAGACTGCTTGTGATTCACTGTGCGTTGCTGCCTCCTTCCCTGAGCACACCCTGCATTGCAGGAAAAGGTCACCCTCCTGTGGGACGCACCACAGCACACGTTTCTAAGGTTTCTGAAGTCAGGAAAGAGGCCAAAAAAGAAAAAGGCTTTTTATTTACAAGTTCCCTGGTGGAAAGCAGCAGGCAAGTGCAATGCAGGGCGGGCTGCTAGCCTGCATGGCTGCCCTGCCCTGAGTGGGGTGTGGACCCCTGTCAGGCCGCTTCCCCAAAATGGGCTGGCTGGATGGGGATGACACCTCACCGAGGAAAGGAACCATCGCACCTTGCATGCTGAAATACACAGAGCACGGCTGAAAGCTTAGCTTTTTAGTACTTTGTTTTGGGGAAAACTAATTGTCACATATAGAGCAACTGGAATTTTGAAACTTTTACTTTTAAAAAATGGGGGATGGAGGGGAAAAAGTTACTCAACTTCTATGCAGATTTCCATGTTTGTCCCAGAAATTTCTACCAAGACATATATACCTTACTAGATTGGAACAAGATCTCAACTGTTAGCAGTCACAAATATTGTAGCTAAAATGAAACACACTTCTCCTTATCTTTCTGTACTGAAAGAAATGTCAATGAGTTTTGCTAAATCTTAAAAAGCAAACCAATGAGGAGATTAGAAACCTAAAGCATTTAAACCCTGGAACAATAATAGTATAAGCAAACCTTGGAAAAAACAAATGAATCCCTGGAATGGAAATGCTTAAAGTGTTGTTGAATAACAATTACGCAGCATGCATATGGACACTAAACATTACCACTTCACAAGATACATAAGCTTCAAAAAACCCACTACAAGTATGAAACCTGACTTAAAGCCTAGTGGTCATAACTCAGCTTTTCCGTTTCCCAACTTCTATTTACCACAGAATCACTTTAGCAATGCACCTTTTGTATTCACCTTTGCAAACTTCAGGATGTATTTTTTATTCTCTGTGTGTCAGCCAAGTATTCAAGCTCCTACTTTCCAAGTGAATCATTTCATTCCTATTTTAGGTTATTCAGAAAAAAAAAAAAAAAAACAAAAACCCAAGTGTGTATCAGTTAGAATATGCCATTAAAATGACAGGGAAGATATAAACAGGTGACAGTAGTCCCAAAATAATGTTTTTGTGGATACTGGGAATGTATATTTATACTGTCTATACTGCAAGCTGCTTTCAGTTTCTGACTAAGGCACTCTTCAGAGCACCCTCAAATGCATAACACTGTCCTTCCCAATATAGAGGATCATATTAAGACAGGATTAATTGCATCTCACATTAGAAATCTAAAAGTTAAGTGCTATCTTTGAGCTAATTATCTGGACTCTGCAAGGCCATAAAGACAGATCCAGAAGGCGATTCACCTCACCCTCCATTCATCTAGTGCAGACAAACAGACCTTGTTGGCCTCAACCTCCCCCTTGTCTATAGAGGTTTACCTATAGATCAGATGCTTAACTTTTCTACATGTGAAGTTAAACAACAGGAAACTACCTATAGTCCTGACTGTTGGCTGACTGATACACGCCCTTGAACCTAGTTATAACTACCAAATGGTTTGTAAAAATGTAACAGACACGAGGAAATGAGTTGCCTGTAAACATGACATTTCCAAGCACAGACAACAAATCTAGAAGCGTTGTCATTTGAAGTCTGACATATTCTTTCACTACTCTCATCTTATTCAACCACAGGAACAACTATTTACATAGGTAATAACTATATATATTAAAAAAACCACACCTAAGTTAAAAATGTGTGCATGTTGAATGGGTTAATTTTCTTTAGGAAAGTACACATATCTCTGGTCAAGCTGATTTTGGAAAAAGTTATCAGATACAAGGACCAGTCACTGCAGAAAAACCTACTGCCAGCACATGTGAGCAGCTTTTTCAGATTCAGCAAAGAAAGGCATAGAGCTTTAAATACGCCTTGAACTTAACTGAAAAACACTGATATATAATGGATAACAACAATAACACGATGCAAAGGACTGACACCTGCTCAGCCTCCACCCTCTGATGGCTCCTGTTCTCTGCAGCCTCATTAAAAAATGCACAGGTAGAGTCCTTGTGCACAGGGGAGTTGCACCCAGAGAAAACGTGTCTGGGACTGGCCCCACCACCTCCTGGGGAGTGGGGCTGGGACACTGCCCTGCTCCAGCAGCCGCCTGCTCCAGCATCATCCTCTGCTCCCCACAGGCACCCTCTGCCACACTGGGTGGATGTTCCAGGAATCCTCCCCACTTGATCACTGTGGCTTAAAAGACAGGTATAAAGCAAGAAATGCCAAAAGACAAAGCTTTTCTTCATCAGTTTATGCTAACCCAAACATCTCTATTTTGAAATTCTAATTGTATTCATCCATTAATCTAAATTTCTAGGCAAGAAGAGAGAATAATGCTGGTACGTACCCAAACACAAACTTAAAACCATGTTCACTATGTACCATCTTTCTTAGATCTTTCACTACAGCATCTACTCGAACATTCGACTCCACAAAATGCACACTGAGGCACAGCATGTAAAGGTGTATCATCATAAATCCACATTCCTATGGGTTCTTGGTTTTACCTTTTCATTCTGCATTTGCAAGTCACAGCCTGAGACTATACAGCTGACAAGTTTAATATTTTAACCTTGGAATCTACTGCACTACAAAATTTTCTGTTAGCAAGTTTTACAATAGGTTATTTATTAGAAGCTAAGGAGACATCAGTCAGGAAATGTCTAAACAAAATTAAATGGGCTATTTTGGAGAACATTTGTGTCAATTAATGTAATCACTCAATTTATTTCATTGTAAGGAACTGTTTCTCTTAGAGATGTGTATCTATACACAGAAAGAGAGAGCATGAATGTGTGTACACCGGGCATGCTGCCATCAGTTAATTAGGAATGGTTGCTGACATAGTTTTATATAAGTGTTTCACCACAACTGCAACAGTGATACGGCAAGGGAAAATACATTTTTAATCTCCAAATTTGATCTTCAATATGCACAGTTACTCATATTTTAAGAAAAAAAACATGAAATGTTCTGTGAGTTTTCAAAGATTTGCTAAGAAATTATTTGTTCATAAATTAATTCATACTTTCTGACAGTATATAATATATACCTTATATACTGTGTAAGTTTTGCTTTTGAAATTTCAATGTGAATGCCCAAGAATACAGGCAAGTTCAAAATTGCATTGCTTCTCTCAAGAGGTTCAAAATAGCACGTGTCACTGCTATATCTGATTTAACATGATTTACGTGACTATGGTATGTGACATTGCCTTATACACAGTACCACAGCATCACCCAGCAAACACAGTCAGAAACCTAATTCAGGATTGCACACAATGGGCTTACTGGGTTTGTTATGGTGGGTCACAAACCCACCAACAAAACACAACCTCCTTTTCTCTTCCTAATTTGAACAGGGTTGGGGCATTGAATTAAACTGCAGATAACCTTTTAGTAAGAGTTGTGCTCAAACATGGCGTTTTGTAGGCTGAAATTAAATATGGCTGATCTGGAGGAATGGCAGCAGCCATGGGCATCTCCATCCAGTTTAACCTCCTCCACTCACCACCCCATAAACTACAGAGGCAGCAATGTGAACTTAGGGGGTCTGCCAGGCATCTTCACCTGAGAGAAAACACGTTCCTCCTCCCAAAGCCACGGCAGAGGACACAGCTGTGCTGGAGTCCTCTTGTCCCCCCTTCCCTACTTCTTCCTTCCCTTCTGCTCCCAACAACAGCTTAGGGTTCAGCAGGTCCATCCACAAGCATCTCAAGCATAGCAGCACAGGTCACAGCCCTGGTTTCTGAGCCACCCTGCAGAGTTACTGAGGCCATGTTACCTATATCAGGCTGAATCCCAGTTCCAACAGCTGCTCATCACCCTTCTGTGGCAGAGAGCAACTGACGGATAAAATCCACTGTGTGAGACAAAAGCAATGCAGTTCTATTGCATCAAAACATGGGATACGTAAGTGCAACATCTCCGGCAGAATTAAAGGATATGATAAATCAGATTATTCTTATATCTTCTAAACACTACCCAATTTTTCGTACTAATTTATAATATTTTCTCACAGAAAACTACCTTGAACCAACTGTCCTCCTTTTTTTTTTTTTTTTGGAAAAGAAAAAATAAAGAAAGAAAAGGTCTTAATCTGAGCATGGAAAGGCTGCACCTGATTTTGCACACCTACATACCCAACATGCATTCGGATCTTGTAGAAAACGTGCTGACGTTTACGGAAGGTGTGCCCTGGTCAGATTAGCAAAGCAGATATCAGCAAGGTGCTGATAACCACCAAAATGGCTGAATTATTCAGGGCAAGGCTGGAACACGTAAGCAGCATGAGTTAAAGTGATGCTGGACCATGCTTTCCCACCAGCTGCTCCCAGCCCAGCAGCCCAAGTAAATCCTCCCTAAATTGTGTCTGTTCTAAAAAAACCTCTTTAGGAAAGAGCCCCCCAGGATATAGTTCAGTCTATGACACTGTGATATGATCAAGCATTTGAAAACAGAGGCTAGCTGGATTGTAAAATGGTTTTCCAGATTATTTAATGTTTTAAAGAACAATTCTCTCAGTGACAATAAGGTCTTGATAAGACAGACTGCCAAACACTGCTTTAAGATTTCAGATACTAAAGGGCCGCACTGGCTAGAAAAAAAACCCAACATTGTAAGAAGCAAGGAAGAAAGCTCAGAAGTCTGAAATAGAAGAGAATATTTGCAAAGCAGTTAAAAAAAAAATAAAAAAGTCAAACCTGTTTAAGAGAGATTAAAAATACATTAATAAGAAATTGTCTAGAAAGCCCACCTATGCAGGTGGACTAAATCTATATCCTAAAGTCCATGACTTTAAGAAATCCATAGATCCTCGTAATTCCAAATTGTTAGAAAAAGGCAATAGAGGTTCATACCTAGCCCAGGTTTTGGATGCGCAGATAAGAAGCCATTTCTGCATGTGTTCATGGGAAAAAAAAAAAATTAAATTTTATTTTATTTTGTTGAAACACTGGTTTCATTTTGCTCAATTGCTTACCCATGTTTGCAATTTTCTTCCAAGACACACTTAACATTTGCATAGAGCCATATGATTTCCTGTACCTGCATTCAGAAACTTACTTCGGTGCAAGTAATTTGATTTAGGACAAGAAAAACATTTTGCAAAGTAATACAATAACTGAAAGACGTTATTGTAACCATCACTAATAGCAGGGTGTGGGTGCACCTGGTCCTTACAAACAATCGTATACAGTAAAAGCACTGTTTGAATAAAGAAAAAAATAATAATGATAATTTCTAGTTACTATCACTGATTTGGGAACTTTGACGGGTTAAAAATGAAATCAACCAAAACTAAGTACTCATCTAGACATCAGAGGAAGCTGAGGATCTCTACCAGAAGCTGTAAAGAAAAATGATCAAAAAATAATCACTTGAGCTCTTCTGGAGAATGTTTGCAGGTGATGATTAAACAAAAGAATAACAACAAAGAAAACCGACATATTTTTACACAAGACAGAGAAGAAAGATACTAAAATATTCTAAATATCAAAGCATTTGTGGAAGCTTGTTTATTTAAAAAAAAAAAAAAAAAAGCAGATTTATCACTTCCCCACTGAACTGTATGACGGAGGAATGAAATGTCCCAGAAACACACTGCTTTGCAGGCCTACAGTTTGTTTATAAATGCAAGGAATCCTGCCAGCTAACAATAAAGTAATGACTAAAAGGTATTACTATTACTATGAATGTAGTTACCAGTAACCAATTATCCATTCCAGAGACACTCAGAAAAAAATAAAATAAGTAAAGCAAAACAAAAACCACACAACCCCAAAACAATTACTATAGTGTTACAAAACCACTAAAGCAAATACATGTACAAGAGGAAAGGGATGCGCTGGCCTGGTCAAGCTTCCTCAAAGAAGCACTCCAATGAGTTCACTTTTACTATATGAACTGCAAAAAAGTAGTCACCAGCATTATTTCACCTATAGAAAAGAGCCGAAAGCGAAGCTCCAGGGCGAGGGCAGGCAGCTGCGGTGCACAGGGAGGAAACAGCCGGTGGCCACGGCATTTCCTGCAACAGGGTCAGGTTAAAACCGTCAGAAGCAGCGTGCCCATCAAAATCAGATCCTGTGATTTTTGGCGTAGAAGGGGGACCAAGAGCTAATCTTGAGGATTATGCTGGGAATTTGCTAGCGAGATACTATCGGATAAGCAAACCATGGTAGCAAGTGAGATTGTAAGAGAATCGCATTCAAATCCAGGAACAGATGGGAAAAGCAGTTTTAAAAGTCAGAAAAATATCACAGCATTGTTATGCTAAACTCAAAGACAATATCCCAAAAAAATAAATAATATTACAGGTGTAGGTGATGGTGACCGAGGAATTTAAGTATTTGTGTGTATCTACCTATATACAAATATTTATATACATATATACAGATACTTATATATAGTTTATATATGTATGATTTACATATATATAAATGAACTCTCTTTCTGAAACACAGAAAGCTATCTAGAATTAAAGAACAAACCTCTAAAACTTTTTTTATAGCTGCTAATTATTATGCCAACCACATTCAATATTTCGGGGGCTTTTTTGGCTACTTAAAATTATTTGCTAGGTAAGAAAAGAAGACTTAGAAATCCATTTGCTTGTAAGCATAAGTGAAATGAGGCTTAAGGGCTGATTGAGGCTTCTGTCATGAAAGAGACAACATAAAATACTGACTCAGCACGAAAGTGCCTATCCCTGCCTTGTTTTGTTTGTAACATGAGTCAGCCAAAAGAAGGCTGGGGAGATTTTACAGAAACCATCCCTGAAATAAACATGTAATGTGCACCTACTGGGAGAAAAACAGAAAGGGAAAGAAAAAAAAAAAAAGGAAGGTAGAATGTCTAAAATCAGGAACAATGCTTGAGAACATTCCTTAACCTAAAAGAACCCAAGCAGAAAAACTGGAAATTTATATCCTACACACTGTAATAAGCTATAAAAGCCTGTCTAAGAGACCCTAACAGTTGTCAGCCTAATCCTGCAGTCCTGTGAAATGAGCACAAGACGAGAAGCCCATCAGGATGGGATGCGGCCGCGCTGTTGCGTGGGGGGACAGCACAGCAGCGGCCGCCAAAATGCAAATCCCAGAGCTCATCTGCTGCACCTACAGGGCATCAGCCCCAACACAGCCCTCAGTAAGTCCATGTCTGATGGAGGATGCTTGCTTATTTTAAGCCTGCTGTTAATATAACTGCTGCTTCTCATATGTGTATAAATTCAAGAAATGAAGGATAGACATTGGGAAGACAACCTGGGCCATCTAGACAACATCATGATCGGGGGGCGGGGGAAATTGACTGTGGCTGTGATGTAGCCTTGAAAGAGGTTTCCAGGGAGGGTGTTAAATCTCCATCCTTGGAGACTTTCAAAATTTGACAGGACAAGGATGGCCTTTAGCAACAGGCTCTAACACTGAAGTTGCCGTGCTTCAAGCAGGAGGCTGGACTCCAGTCCCACCACAGAGGCTCCTTCCAATCTTCATCATTCTCTGACCCTATGGCACATTTCACTTCTAGCATTGTATGAACTGTATCACCATTTAGTAATTTCCGTACATTCTTATGCATAAGATTTTACCAAAAGAACATTATTATAGTTTGTTTATATGTTTATTTAATTTGTTTATATGTATGTTTAAATATATATATTTTTAATGTAAACATATATGTATACGTATAGATACATATATCCACACACCCAGCTCCAGCCATCAACAAAACTAAAGAGTTTCTGTGTGATGAAACAGAGTATTATCAGTTGTTGACCTCAAGCGCAGACAGTTAAAGGAAGCAGGAACTGTCTAAAGGAAACGATAGTTGTCAAGTTCTCCAGGTCTGTGTTTCAATAGCAACAGGATCAGCTCTCAGAAAAAAAAACATGTTACAGTGGTCTGTGAGAACAAGAAGGAATAAAGGTCTTCTGAATATTTACATTGGCAGGAATATATTAGTAGGAGAAACATCTGAAGTTGAAGAAACTTTATAATTAATAACAACTCTATAGAATTCATAGTCAAATGACACCAAACAAAACATTATTTGGGGGAGTAATCTCAGTAAAACTATTCTTCTTCTCTTCCTGCACAGAATTACCAGACATAGGTATTAGCCAATAATTACTGCTACATTTCTGGTCTGATAGCAGCTCCAGGATGTACAACATGCAGCAGTGGGAAAAGCTTTTGTCATCCGTTTCTAATAAAGCAACCAACACCTTGTATCCATAATTTTGCAGACGAGGTTTAAAGGCTTACTGATCCAGATATTCTCAACCTTATTAGCAAAATCCTAGTTTTCACTAGATTCATATTTGTGATTTTCATAAATTCACACCCAGAGAATGGCTTCACTGATGAGTGTGGGAGGGCATTAACATTAAACAGAGCAGCAGGGCACCCAGGTGGTGGGGATGTCACCTATCTTTATTTCCCTTTCATCCTCCCATTTTCCTGGGATCTAAAATGTCTATACTTACCTCCACACACATAAGAATATGCTGAAACAGATCAAAAGCCCATAGACCAGAATAAAGTTTCCAAGCATAGTGTCTGTTAATATCTCATTAATACTTGTTTTGAATCTGCTTTACAGAAAACGAATTTTTGGAACAAGGAAGTGGAGCAATTTGTGTTATCCTCTTCATGCATCAACCTAGTATTGCAGCAGCTCAGCAAGAGGGACCGCACCAGTAACCTGTCTTTCAGTCTAAAGAGCTGTAAATTAGCCACTTCTTTATGGAGGCCATGCCACAAGTTGAACAGCACTGGATCCCACACAGATTTATGGAGGACTTTACCAGTGACCCTCCACTATTAAAAAAAAAAAAAAAAAAAGAATAAAACAAGTGCTTCCTAGCTTTTATCTACTTATTTATAAATGTAAGGAACCTCAACCTTGTTTCACAGCTTTTTAAGGAACTCAACAAAAGCCTTTGAAAATAACACCACACTTCGTTATCCATATAATTACAACCTTCAAAGAACTCTACTAGGTTTGTGAGCCACGTCATCCTTGACAAAAGCCAAGCTCCCTCTTAGTAGATCACACCTGCCTACCCGCTACTAATTCTTTTCCTTACCGCAGTTTGTAAATAATATGCCTGGAAGAGATCCAAGGCTTCCCAGCATACAGTTTGCTGGGTTCTCCTCTGGGAGTCCGCTAACAACAACAACAAAAAGTGTACTTGTCACCTTCTGGTCTTCAAGTACCAACATTGTTTCACTGATCCCATCTACAAATATAGCCTTTGCATCATTTTTGTCTACCATTACTACTTATATCTTACCATCGTAGCCTCACCCACCACTCGAATGTTCATTAAAGATCATGAATGGTCACGCATTACGAACCTTAAATAAATTAAATTGACATTTTGACATGTAAAACCTCTAATCTTACACTGAACAGCAACGAATTTTCTATCACCACTGTCTTGGTGATATGTTTTTCAATGCTGCTTTCGTTTTTACTTTCTTCTCTTACATAGTCTTCCTTCTTAAGAGAGGTAGTTAACAACTTTATTGCAAAATCGTCCCTGGGGATTTTTTTTTATATATTTGCTGTGTGAGTTAGATAGAGGTTCTGCGATGTTTCTGCCATAATTTAGATTTAACTGTGTGAAAAAGCATGAAGCACCTGCCAGCAGATACTACAAAAGTACAATACAGCCCCAGCCTCAGAAGGGAATTATCTCTATGTCACTGATATTTCGTGATCCTTCTGTTTTGGATACATTTTGTCATTTCAATATCCAAATCAAAAAAGATGTGTCATTGGAGAAAAATCCATCTCCCCATTATTTTCATTTCAAGAATCTCCCCACCCTTATCTATAATGTCCCCTGCTCAACAACTGTGATCTTCCATTTCCTTCAACATCCTGAGAGAAATGGCAGGAGTCCAAAATAACTAATTGAAACTATTTAAATAGTTTCTGTAGAAACACAACTAAAATGGTCCTTCTTAGCCTATGAAAAACAAGCCTAGTGTTACACTTAAATTCATGATAAAAAGGCCTTGCACTTGCACTGCAATTTTTTTAGGAGCTATCATAGAATGCATGTTTTAGATGCAGCACGTACAAGTACAGTTGTGTTAACTACCAGACAGGACACACTGACAGGAAGCAAACGCATGGTAGAGACAGAGCCCTGCTTTTTCTACAGCTCTTTGCTACCCCTTTAGCTGAAAGCATGTACCTGTAACTACTCAACCCATTCCTCTCACCAGCTGGCTGCTCTTCTCATAGGACAGCCCACAGCGAGGTGAACCACTCAACGACACTGCTTATGTGCATCAGGCCAGAACCGATCTTACAGTTGGACCTGCTGTGCAGCACTGACTTCATGACTGCACTCAACTGCTGCCAGCAAACTAGAAACATCTAATCAAACAGTGTCTAATCCTTACTTCAGAATTGCTTATGCCATCATCTGGCAAATTGTCCCAGCAACTACGCATCCTGGAACAAGTAATTCCTCAGTTTAAAAGAATATTGTGCATATCTGTGAACATTTCTATATTGTGAAACAGCAACACGCTTCTGGTAAGTCTGATAATAAACCAATGCACTTTACACTGTGTGGTATAAGACATGTCAATACAATGCAAAGCTGAAATCTGGGAAGCATAACATTCATAAAGCTGGGAGTGACGGGAAAGCACGCTGCTGCCTATGGTGACCTCTCCAGGGGTCAGCAGGAGGAGAAACACTTCAGCTTGCCATCGCTGAAGGACTGAAACCACACTACAGGGCTACCAGAGGAAAGCGACCTCTCCCGAGTCGGATATGCACCGCCAACGTGCTACTTTTTCTGCCGTGTGGAGGAGCGGGAGCCAGGCAAAAATCAGGGACGGTTTTAACTGTGTTGAGCAAACGCTGTGGTTTGAAAGCGCTTGGGAGGTGGGTGGGGGTGAAACAAGTTTTAAAAGCTTCCACGTTTCTGGGTGAGCTGCAGCACGATTATCCCGCGCTAACCGCTGCCACCAAACGCTCCTCTGT
Source organism: Patagioenas fasciata (assembly GCF_037038585.1). Lineage (NCBI taxonomy): Eukaryota > Metazoa > Chordata > Aves > Columbiformes > Columbidae > Patagioenas > Patagioenas fasciata. Next base: position 66,605,346 of record NC_092521.1, read on the forward strand.
TGGGAAGAGCCGCTCTAGCGAGCCGCGCCCGGAGCAGGCACGGCAGCTCTGTCCCATTCCCACCTGCCCTCGGGGTCACCCGGCAGCGGCAGGCGGAGCGGCGGGTACTCACAGCGGGTGCCAGCGCTCGGGTAGGCGGCGGTGCAGCGAGATGCGGTCGCTCAGGTAGATGTTGATCTGGTGCCGGCGGATGCTCTCCTCCTGGAGCTGCTTCTCCGCCGGGCTCAGCTCCAGCCGCACCGCCCGGCCCAGCTCGCCCAGCGCCCCCGGGTCCAGGGCTGGTTTCGCGTACACCGGCTTCCGCAGCAGCTCGGCGTCGACGGACGGCGGGGGGGCGCGGCGGGCGGCGTGGCGGGGCGGCGGGCCGTGTCGCCAGGCGAGGAAGCCGACAGCAGCCAGCAGCCCCAGGGCCACCAGCGCGCCCCCGCCCCGACAGCCCCGGCCCCGCTTGCCCCAGCACACCCCGCGGCCGAAGCGGCCGGCCATGCCGAGCAGGCGGCGGGACCGCGGGCGGCCTCTCCCGGACACGGACGCGGACACGGACGCGCCTCCGCCCCAGGCGGACTCGGCGAAGTTCTCACGAACCTGCCCACGCCGCGCCGGCCGCCAGCGCTGCCTCTGCCAGGAAACCCGCCCGGTTCCTCCGCCGGCGGCTCCTCCCTCCTCCCCGCCCCGCCGCGGGCCAGCCCGGAGGGGCGCGGCGCGGAAGAGTCGTGGACGGGCGCTACCGCGGGACGGGGAGCGGCTCCCGCCGGAGCCCCCGGACCGTGAAACCTCTCCCTGTGTTAGAGAGGGGGTCTGCACCCCTCCCGCTCCCCAGCCTGCTCCCCGGGAGCAATGCTCCTGGGTTTCGTGGTGGTCGGCAAGCTGCTGGCTGCCGTGGGCCCCAGCAGCTCAGGACAGGCGCACACCTCCGGCTTGCTCCGGGCTCTCCCTGGGGATGGAGCCAGGTATGTTCCTGACCCAGCCTCGGGCGCCTGTCCTGCAGCTCCCGCCGCAGAGCGGGAGCAGAACAGGGCCAGCCTGGTGCTGCTGGGGCTTGCACTGCTGGGATGTGCGGAGGAAGGAGGAACGTTTGCTGTCACCCTTCAAGGAAGAAGTGATCTGGACATCCTGAAGCTTGAGGGACTTTCATGAACACTGGTAGCTGTGTGGCAGACACGCAGGAGTACTGACAGCAAGAGAAAGTATGGCTGGCACAGAGTTGGCATGGCCACAGCAAGCTGTGATGGCCATTGGAGGCCACAGGGATGGCTTCAAGGTTGGCTCTCTCCTCAGGGACATTAGCAGAAAGACAGCAAGGGAGATTATTTGCTTCCAAGGGACTAGGAAGAACTTTGGGGCTGAAGAAACAGATCAGTAGGGAAGCAGGCTTCATCCAGTCTGCTGCCTCTAGAACAGCATGTGCTTTAGAAGTAAACAGAACATGGACCAAGAAGCTATGGGGTTAATGACAAACTCCTCTTTCACTGGTTGGGAAAAAAAAAAAAAAAAAGCCAACTGATGTGGCCTCACAGAAAGAAATCCAGAAGACAGGTGAAAATCCCAAATTTATTATCCAGATAATGGGCAGTCCACTTTATGCATTGGTGGGACTGGGGGACGCGGGGGGGGGGGGTGAGGCAACAGTGGCATTTAGTCAAAGCTTTCTAATTTTTTTTGTAGTCAACATCACATTTGTGCTACTTTTTCACTTCACCCCTACACTGTGGCTGATGTGGCCCCTGGTGAAAATGAGTTTGACATCCCTGGCCTAAACTTAAATCCTGAGGTCATGAGGTTACATGAGAATTTGTGAGTTTGTGTCTGCAAAAACATGAGTGTAACATAACCGATACAGTTTATCTCTCAAGATCAGCAGGGCGCTGAAAGTCCAATTCTGAAGTGCCATTTGCTCCATGTCTTTGACAAAGAGTGTTTGCTGCGCTATCATCTGCTGTTGGAGATCAACCCGTCAAGATCAACCTGCAAAGGATTCTGGTCATCCCCAGCGAGCGACCTCAGCCTCGTAAATGGTATTGGGTGGTGCTCGCCAGCATTGCTGAGGAGTGGATGAAAACACCGCTGATGCTAAAGAAGGGGAAAAACCTTGTCACTACGAGACTCGGTCACAGCATACAGCTATGAGCTGTTTCTGATTTTAGATGCTAATAAACAGTGTTATTTGACAACAGACACAGAGGCAGTCAGCTACTGTGGAGACCTTGCTCTGGACAGAAGGATGATGAATAATAATGAGTCATCCTGATGCTGGCAAACTAGCATAAATCAAGTCATGGAGGTGGATTTGCATATGACTGCATGTGTTTGTGTGTATAGATACAATTTCATTATTTCTTATTCAGCTATACAGTTATCTATCACAGATAATTACATATGCATAAAATCTAGTTTCAAAGCACACGTACAAGCCAGAATAACAACTATAATAGTGGTTAAGTATGTGTGTGTAAATATGGTTTGTAGACAACTATTAAATACCAATCTGCTGGACAGAAGAATACAAACTGTGTACAAATGAAGCTGTGTCTAGCAAGCTTGGGATCTGAAGAGTTAGGTGGCAAAAGTAGTTGGAGGCCAGGTGATTGCATTGTCTCCTTGCTTACAATCCTTCTGGAAAAAAAAGGAAGCCCAACTGGTGTCATTGGTATCGGTTCCCTAGTTTCCAGCTGGTGGAGGAGTAAACTCTTAAGATATGGCCAACATTTCTGGAACATGTTGCTGATTTAGATCTGGTTGTCTTGAACAAATATTCTGGTTTTTTTCCCATTGTGTAAGGTTGCAAATTACTTACAATGGAGTAATAAGACATGTTAATCATGAGGAGCCCAAAATATATGTTTATGTAAAATACATGAGCTTATTGAAGGAATTGGTCTACAGACAAGGAGAAAAAGCATAAGTTAACTATTTTACACATCCATTATTGCTAAAAGTTATTCATACTTTGTAGTGATGACATACACATTACAGAAAAAATTAGAGGTATAAAATTTTGCAAAAGCTTTAAAATTTACCTAATCCAATGTTTTGGGGGTTTTTTGGTGTTTGTTGTTGTGGGTTGGGTTGTTTTTTTTTTTTAGATCTGTACTTTCAGTCAAAATGATGCAAAATGCTAAAATGGAAATGGGGTGTGGAGAACTATCAGCTGATAGAGACTGCATTTTTAATAAACCCGAAGTTCAAATACCTTCCTAAATTCATACTTCCAGGGGAAAAAGAATGTACTCAATAATATGTTCCAGAATAATGTTTTTAATTTTAATAAGTTACTACACTTATATATTCTAAAAAAAAAAAAAAAGAAAAAAATTAGAGGAACATGATGTACAAATACATTACTGATAGACAGAAATTTGCTCAAGGAGAAGAAGATTCAGCCAAGTTATAAAACATACTTAGTGGGGCTGTGGGTTGTTCACCATTGCATTAACTGGGCATAAAATAGCATTGCTCTGCAAAGAAACACCCCCCTCCTCCCCCCAACTCCCACCTTGGCTGTTCTTTCTCTCCTTTGTCAGTACAAGTGTACCTGTATTTTTAAAATATTCGTACTCAGCCCACTGTCCTACCAGTGCCAAGGATTTTTTTAATAATAATGTGTTTGTGTTGAAAGTGTCATTATTTGAGACAGCTGCGTAGCACAAGCAAAACATGAAGCGGCTGTGCCGGAGGGTGGATGTTGGGGTGCCAGTGCTTCAGTGGGGACCCTGTATTACAGGACAGGCTTTGGATCAAGGGTGAAGCTGGGTGCCTAGTGCAGAAGCAGAGCATATCAGGAATCTTGATGAGAGGAAGAACAGTGGGTTCAGAGACCTAAAAATAAAGCGGACTAAAAACACAGACTTGATGAGTGAGATAGAAACTGTCATCTCTTTCAGGGATCTTCTGTCAGACTGACGAATGCTGTGTAATTCTCATACTGACACACCAATAAAAACAGACTGCGTTGAGTGGATGCAAGACCTAACCTGTACCATTGTACACGTATGTGCCTATGTCTACATATATATACACATACACACAAAAAATATATTTTTCAAAAAGTCATATGCAGGCCATGATATCTTAAAAGTAGTAAAGATGTGCATGCTAAAGGCATCGATCAGTATATTTGCTTGCTATAGGTATATATTGTTGATATATTAATGTTCTCCTTAGCTAAATAGCAAGCATGAACTGCAGGCAGTAGAAGAAATATCATATACAAAGGAAGCCATGGCTAGAAAGCTTGGCTGTCAAAAACTGTTGGAACAAAACTGCAGTTCTGTGCATGGAATGTGGTATAATGTGATGTGTTACTGTAACGACTGTTCAAGCTCTGCTACACTGGAAACCTGACTGATTTTCCATACTTTCTTGTGCAGACACAGTGAATTGAACTACTGAGCTGCAAATAATTTTTGGAAGTTTGATCAAAACTATGGCATATTCAGAAGCATATAAATGAAGTAATTTCATTACAAAGTCATACCAGTTGGCTATAGTAGACAAAGTGGAGACCTGCCATAAACGTCATCATTAAAATTCCAAACCATAGACCTCAAGGGGGATATTGCATAGTGGAATTAATCTTAGTCATCCTATACTATAGGCACTTATCACCACCTTTTTGGTCTTTTTTCAAGGTTATTTCTTTTTCTATGCCTGAAAGGACCGAAGTTAACATATGAGTCTAATGATATTGGAGAAACATCTGCTTTTCTAATGGTATGTCTAATATATATGTCTATGCTTTTCTTTAAGATGGAGATAAGAGTATTCAAACAAAACACATGCTAAAACTTTCCATTTTCTTTTTCTTCTCAGCAGTATGGCTTCCTTGCGATTCACATCAGCAAGGTTTTACAGTAAAAAATAAGCCTTTTAGTCCTTGAATTGCCATGAAAATAATGCCATCGTATTTGTGGATTTGAGATGCCACAATTCCCAGACTTTCATAATGAAGGTTATGACTGAGTCAGCTGTCTCTAGTTTTCTGCATTTCTTTGGAACAGATTGATTGAGTACCTGCATTTTCCCATTTCTGAGATGCTTTTGATTATGATGGTCATTTTATAGTCTTCCATATTATGTGATCTTGAATTATATATGAGGTAGAAATTAGCTTCTATATCATGGTATGAGAATATGTGCACATATATTACATCCTATTACTACTGTAAAAGCAACAGATTTTTTTTTGTCACATTACTTGGCCAATGTGCAGTTCTACATCACTGCACATTTGCCATATTATACTTACTTTACTAGCTCTACAGGTACATTACATGTCCTAATGGTTTCCTAGGCTTTGTTTTGCAAATGATGAGCTCTGCCTCTTGCAGAACGATGGCTCTAAGTTTATCTCCTTCATGTCACCTTGTGATTAGCTTCAGTAAAGCTTACATTTGCCCATTTATATCCCTGCTGGTGTTTTGATATCATTTACAGTGGAAGCTTCTGTTAGAAAACTTTCACAAATGTTGCATTCGCATGTTTGCTTTTGCCTTATCTGCCTCTTTTGGTGTGCTGTTCTGTTTCTTGCACTTTTCTCATCTCCTTTAGTCTAAAGCAATTTTTTCATTCAATGGGTTTTTCTCTGTCATTTTGAATTATTTTAGTCTCAGAGCAATCCAACACTGACCTATAAAAATTAACACATTGGTGATGTGAAGGAATTTATTGTCTAAAGCAGATTGGACAAGCCAGATGCAGTTTGGACAAGCCTCCCAAATGAGTAATGCACAATCTGCACTTGAGAATCTTGGGTTTGTTTTCTCCTATATTACTAATATCTTCCAACCTAAGCTTTCTCCATCATCTTACCCTAATGAACAGTTTGAAAGGCTTAGGTTGATCTTTCATTGGTGAAGAAATCACTGAGCGATCATATCTGTATAAATACCTAGGATGCTGACTGAAGTTAGCAATGGCCATCATGTGACAGCAGCATTTAGCACAAATAATTTTTTTTCTCATTTTTTAAACCCTAACATATATTTCATATTGTTTACTTATGAGTTTCTTTAAATAAGAGTTGCATCTTGCTGTTAAGTTCCTAATTATATTCATGATATCTTTGTTGGAGTTCCAAACCATTTGCAGAGTTTGATAGCATAATAATCAGCTACATAACATAAATTTGTACAATCAACATGTTCAGTAGCTTATCTCTAAAATAAACCGGAGTGATCATGTCACTAATTTGACTATATCCGAGCTTGCACTTTCATATGTTAAGAATGACCCAGTTTTCTTGAATCATGAATAATTTATTGCATTAGTCACTCTTGCCATTCCCTTCTTCCAGGCTCTGAAATCTTACACAGTGAATTGCACCATCCAGCTTTATTGGTAATGGCAAGCTCCTCATATTATCATAATGTAAAAATGGTTGTACTGGCTAGACCAAAAGTCTGCTTAGCCATGTGTCTTTCCTCTGATTATGACCACCATAAAAATCTAAGGAAATTATTTAACATAAATTAATATGTTACATATTTACATGTTTTACATGAGTTAACACATGGTATCTATACTGGAGGATGCATCACTGAATATTTACCCTGCCTAGGAGTTTGTCCTGTCCTTTCTGTAATGGTAAATTTGCAAAGATGTAAGTAATTTTTTTTCTTTGCTGTGAACAGTTTTTTCCCAGAGGACTGACTTAAGTGGCCATAAACACAGCTCTTGTTTGCTGGAGTCTTCCTTCAAGTGTAACTTGTTTGGTCCTTTGCCATGATGGTGTTGCAAGCTGGGTTTGCAAGTGGATCAGTGGAAGACAGGCTTCATTTTAGTGGCATTTGGTGGTTTCATTACATTTCCCATAATCTTTCCTAGTCCTCTCGTCCCCAGACCCTGCACTACTGTATTAAGTGCCATGATCTGCCATCAAAGTAATCCAATTTAATAGGTAATGACCTGCCCAAACTTATAGGGCCACAATACAATATCCTTAAGTGACTGGTCAACTGCAGTTCAATAATTATTTCATCAGTGCTTTATGTTTTTTTTCCCCTCACTTCATAAATCAATATAACCTGGAAAAGATTTGAAGTCACCTCAGAGGCTCAAGCTAGGGAAAGATACTTAGAAATGCCACAAGAAATCAAAATTTTATGCTCAAACTCTTTAAACAAAAAAAGCATGATAGATTTGTGCTCTCAGGGAGCAGGAAATTAATGAATTATAGGGAATGACTCAACTGTGAATCCTGTATCTTGGTGGAGGAAAAGACTGGTTTTGCGCTGAAGGGAAAACCAAGTAGGAAGGTGCGGCTAAGGGCTAAAATATCATGCAAGCAGAGAGGGACCATGCCAGGCTGTAGAGGTCACATTGCAGGAAAAAGGGACTGTTGTGTCGGGTGAGACTGAATAAACCCCACAGTGAAGCCTTGCTGCAACGGCTGGGGGCACAAAAACATGTAATGTGGAGACACTTCATGGTATGGGAGTCACAGAACAGAATCACAGAATCATTTCGGTTGGAAGGGACCCTCAGGATCATCGAGTTCAGGCATAACCTAAACCTGGCACTAAACTATTGTCCCTAAGAACCTAATCTATGCATCTTTTAAACACCTTCAGGGATGGTGACTCCACCACTTCCCTGGGCAGCCCATTCCAATACTTGACAACCCATTGCATGAACAAATTTTTCCTAATATCCAATCTGAACCTCCCATTGAACAACTTGAAGCCATTTCCTCTCATCCTACCACTTGTTGCTTGGGAGACGAGACCAACCCCCTCCATGCTACAACCTCCTTTCAGGTAGTTGTAGACAGCGATCAGGTCTCCCCTCAGCCTCCTTTTCTCCAGGCTGAGCAGCCCCAGTTCCCTCAGCCGCTCCTCATTGTGCTCCAGACCCCTCAGCAGCTTCGATGTTGTTCTGTATCAGTAATGGCAGCGGGAACGTGTGGAAAACGCCTACAGCCCAGATGCGAGGGGACGACACCTGGGGAAAGGGCAGGGTGCACGGTGACACCGTCGGGACTACCAACGGGGGGTGGCCGGACGACAGAAGCGGCGAAGGCTCCTTGCCGGCTCCGAGGGCGGCGTGCGGTCCAGGCCCCCGCCTTGCGAGAGCGGCCGGGGCGCTGCGGCCGCCCTCCTCCCGCCGGCGGAGTCCCCTCCTCCCCGCCGCCGGCGGGGGCGGGGGCGGTGGCGGGCTGCCGAGCTGCTCGGGCTTGCCGGCGCTGCCCATGGGGGAGTGCGGGGTTCCCCCGCAGGTCCAGCTCTTCCTCCGCGCCTGCGAGCAGGGCGACTGCGAGACCGCCCGGCGCCTCTTAGGCCTGCCCGGCGCCGCTACCACCGACCCGGCGGCCGCCTCCTCCTGCGGTACCGAGGAGGCGGCGGCCGCAGCGGAGCCCCGTGGGGAAGCGACCGCCCCGCCGTCCCCCAGCGTCCCCGTGGACTGCACGGACGAAGCCGGCAACACGGGGCTGCAGTTCGCCGCGGCGGGAGGCCACGAGCAGCTGGTGCGGTTCCTGCTGCGGAAGGGGGCCTCGGTACAGAGCAGGAACCATTACGGATGGAGCCCCCTCATGCAAGCGGCCAGGTACGGGGTGTCTCCGGCGGCCGTCCCGCCCCACCGCGGGGCACCGGCCTAGTCAGCGGCGGGGCGACTGCCGCGCCGGCGGCAGCCCCGGGGCGGGAAGGGCAGAGGTTCGGCATTCCTCCCTTCCCCGCCCCGGGGCTGGCGCTTGAGCCCTTCGCCCTCGAAACGCTGCTCCCCAGGCCGGGGGAGGGCGCCCCGGAGCGCCGGGGGTGGCTTCAGGCGGATCAGCGTGGGTGAGGGCGGGCGGGAGGCGCCATGTTGTAGGCCCGGTGGGGGGAACCGAGTGATCGCCTCTTCTCCGGGGCATGGGTGGGGAGGGGTTGTCGAGTTTATGTGTTCAAGTGTTACCCCGGGGCATTAGGTTTTATCTTTCTGTATTAAGGGTGTGGTGGCTGAAGCTGTCCATGTTGTTTCTTGGGTAAAGCCAGTGCAGAATCCCAGTCAGAAGTAATCTGTTTTCCTCTGTTTTCCTCTGTTTTCCTCTTTCGTTGTGTGGAAATAAGATACATGCACACCCTTATTTAATTTCTGTGGGGGTTTTCGTTGTTGTTGTGTTTTTCTGGTATGTGTTACCCACCTGTTGAAAACTCAACGCTGACGCAAAACACACAGAAGTAAACAGAAATAATTCCTTTTACTTGGCTTTTTCCATATTTTCCTGAATGGCTTGGTGAAGGACATGGGAAATCATTGCTGAGGTTTTTAATGACGAAACTGGATTGTTTTCTGCATCAATGACGCTGTGCTTCATGTAACCCGCTGCTGGGTTGTGGGAGGTTCCTGCGTTCCTAATGCTCATGTTTGTGCTTATCTTTATGTATACAGATACCCTATGGCTTTACAGACGTGTTTTGCAAGGTTGGAGGGCAGTGTTTTCCTGTAATAATTGAATGTTTAATTGAGAGGATAAATGTTTTTTTGGGGTTGTTTTTTTCTTGCCTCATAACAGATTAAAATACTAGCAAGAAAAGAGTCTGTTTCAAAGTCAACATTTCTCTTTTCAATTAAAGCCCATAGAAAGTTCCCAAAGAATGAGTCACACAGCTGGTTTCCTAGTAAGAACAAGGAGACAAGGTTGAAAAAAATTGTTATTTTATAAAGATTAAAAAAAAAGAAAAAAGTTGCAGAAACATTCTTAGATTTTTTTTTTTCCTCCTTAATGGAAACCATACGTTTACTCTCCAAAAACAGTAAACTCATATCACTACAACCATCTTACTGTTTCAGAGAAATTACTTGCTGCCATTTGGAAAGTACTGCAGATATCACTGAAACCTGTGGAGAAAGCTTGAAGTGGAAGAGTGTGTTTCTTTTTTCTTTTTAATGGATAACCAAAAAGGAAACCTAATGTTTATACAAATGCAAGTTCCAAACTATGTACATGTTTAGTTTTCTAGCTGTGGTTAGCCCTGTTGACATTGGACAGGAGATAATAGCTATACATAAAATTACTCGTGTTCAGTGCTTGCAGGCTTCGCTGAGGTGATGCAGTGAAGACTACCAGGATAGACCTAGAGATTAGACAGATCCCAGAGTCGTTCTTCTGTGACTATGTTCTTTTTGAAAGGAAACTAGGGAGTTTGGTCTCATGTCTGCTGTTAGTGATTACCAGCATTCTTCAGGATATCCCCAACAAGCATTTGCTTTGCTGCAGTGTACAGAGGCTGCCTTCAGGATCAAAGTTTATGTTAAACACTGCACAAGCATAAAGTAATGCATGATATCCGTAACAGCACAAAGTACTCATCTTGTCAATGCATTATGTTTATTAAAATGTGGGATTCCTCTCCTGAGGAAGAGTAATGATTTCCATTTTCGTATGGTTAGCTAGCTGGTTTGGTGTGTGGCTTGCATGGTTGTCTTTTGCATACTGACAAACTACCAGAGCCTCTGGTAGTCAAGTGGTATCAAAACTGTGTTACTGGTGAAACTGGTGTAAGAGTTCAGTACTCTGTCCAAGTTCTTTTAGATATTCCACACAAGAAGGGTTTAATGCTTTAATACCAAGTGTCCTTATTGGAAGATATTTGATGTTACACAGGTTTTTGATTGAGCCTAGTGAGACAGCAATCTACTGAAATCACAACACAAGGCTAACATAGGAGTGGTAACACGGAGTTTAACCACAAGACAAACAGTGTGCCAGTTACCAATCCCTGGATGCTCACCATCACAGTACTGGATGTCCCCAGTTGCCAGGAAGGAATATGTGGCCCCTTGCTCTCTTCTGAATTATTTCTGTTGGTTGCTCAGTTTTGGTGCACTGTGTTGGGCTGAGCAGCATAACACTTTCCCTGTGTTGGTCTGACTTGGGAAGATACTTTCTCTTGATTGTTTTAGGGAAGGCCATTCACGTAGCCAGTTGTCCCACTCTGCTGAGAGAGCTGTTTCTTTAAAGGAAAAGAAGCCACCCTCTGGTCTTCTTTGTGCTGAGAGAAGTTCAGCTTTCTTTACAACAGCTGTGGCCACTTGCTACATACTTCCGTGAGCTTCATGGGCACATACCTGTCTTTGAACCTTCTTCCATTGTGGGACTTTGTTAGTGGTTCATAACTGGAAAGCAAGGGATGGTGCAAAGACAAAGGATTGGCTATGTAGTTCATAAAACAGTTTTTTTTTTTCCTTTAGTGTTGACTCTGGAGTTTGTACTCATTCAGTACTAATAAGGGTACTTAATTAAGATCTCTGCCAACAAACCGGCTTTGATTTGTCAATGTGATACAGGAAGGAAGAAGGTGACTTTGTGGTTTGTGGAAGTTATGTATTGATGTCACACAGCTGAAAATGAGGGTAGCATGTTGCTGCTGTGGCCAGAACATCCTCTTAAATTGGTGCCTGGTTTCAGCAGGATCACTGGTACATATGGAACGGTTTAGTTTACAGTCCTTAGCTGTTGATTGCTCCCCTCCAGTAAGGTAACCAGTGTCACATTCAGTGGTCTGTGCATGATGCTACATAGTGTATTAGTCAATAGGCAAATTTGGTAACAGTTTTCTGTGTTCAGAATATGCTGGTTTTTGTTGAAAAGTCTCTGCCATCCAGGGTGTTAATTCTCCTCGTTATCTCTTTCTCTCAAGGTTCGGGCATCTAAGCGTGGCTCACATCTTGCTGGAGAATGGTGCTGATCTCAATGCACAGAATAAGTTAGGAGCCAGTGTCCTCACAATGGCCTCCAGAGGTGGCCACGTCAGCATGGTGAAATTGTTGCTGGAATCTGGAGCTTTTGTAGACAATTATGACCATTTTAGCACAAGTGTACTTAGCAGCAGAGATGACCTTCCCGATATCACTCCACTAATGGCAGCAGCTCAGCATGGACACGAGGCAGTGGTACATCTGTTATTAGACTGGGGAGCTGATTGTAATTACACTGTGAAGACTATGGGCTGGAGCCCTTTAATGCTGGCAGCTGTTAGTGGGAAGGTGAGCTTGGCACAGCAGCTCATGGAGAAGGGTGCCAATCCTGATCACTTGAATGTACTACATAAAACACCTTTTGAAATCTCTGTTGGCTTCAAACACAAAGACATGAAGGACTACCTGGAATCTCTCACAACGATCAGACCCCAGGCAGGTATGGAGTGTTGGTTGTTTGTTTCTCTGTCTTGAACTTTTGATTGCATGTTTAGAAATTGAAGGGATAGTTTGTGTGTACATCATGTTCTTTATAATTTGTAGCTAGGCCCCCTTGTAAATGTTTAGAGTGGGTACACCTACCTTGGGTGAGGCAGGAATGCCCAACTTCAGCACATTTCCTCCGTATTAGCATGACGAGATTCCTGTCCTGCAATAAAACTCTTGTGAAACATTTTAGAATGTTTTAATGTTTTAAATGTTATCTGCATTTAAAACACATGATCCAGATGCTCATTTAGGAAGAAAATTACAAAGGCTTACTTAAAATGACTCTAAAGAATAGACAGAAAAAACAGAATAGGATATCAAAGAAAGGATATTGCAGACTTGAAGAAAACCTAATAGATATCAAATCTAGGCCTTGTAAGGAGGGACTGAAGAAGTTCAGTCTGTCTACTTCCATGGGTAAGTGGGTAAGAGGTGATTAATAAAGCGTCCACATTAAGGGTAGGAAGTCAAATACTGGAGGGCCTTTTTATGTGACAGCCAAAGGACAAAAAAACCCACAACTGGGAGTAAAAGGTTAGACCTGGAGTGACTTAGTAGAGATATGCAATGGTGCTGGGTGTCACATACAAGGCCTGTGACATGCAGAAGGCCAGATGATGTTAACCTAAAGGTTTCTTCTGGCACTCCCTGAATATATTAAACGTCTTTAAAGTCCTTTGGTAGTGGACTGTGTTTTCTAGGAAAACTGAATATTAGTGTGGATGAGTAGCAAGTCAGCATGTCCCTTGCTTTTGTTCCTTTCAGGAGAGGGGAATACTTAATTAACTTCAGGACTTCATAAAATTTACAGGCAACCTCCTTCCTTCCTTGAAATGTGAATATGCCTGTTTGTGTGTGTACACAAACACCAAAAGGGACACACGCCATGCTTGTGTATATACAAAACTAGATTAAATTAACATTATTTCAATGCAAATCTCAGTTAAAATGAAGTTAAGAAATGCTGGTTTTATGTTTTTTAATTTTGCGCTGTAACACATGATTATGTACACTGAGACAAGAGAACGGATAAAGAAACATTTTGTGACCATGTAATTAAAGAATGTGTGGTGGTCATGTAGCTGTAGCCATGAGTGTAGAGGGACACAAGAAATCCAGGATTTTGTAGGTTGTATCTTGTAGTAGGGCATCTGAAGGCTTAGGAAGGTGTGAGCAAACTTTGACTGCAACATTTTTCCTTCAGTTTTAACCAGTATATCCAATACCATACACTCAACCAGAAGTACAGAATAGTATATAATTTTGTGTCTTTACCAGTAAGTTTCCAATTTTTTTAATTACTAAACAAACTCACATTCTCTTGACAGTATTTTGTGTGTATTTTCCCAAGATATTTGTTTTTGTTGAAGATAAAGGTTAAACCTACTTGCTGTCACCTGTTAGTTTGAAATGTTAATGAATTTACGTCTAAAATTTTTTACTTATTGCAGTTGTCTCTCCCAGCTATCTTTCCAAATTAGCTTTTCTTTCTAGCTGGTTCTAGAAAATAATGTTATTAATGTCTTATGTTAGGTTTGTTAAAGTATTGTGGATTTTCTTCCCTTTACTTCTCCACAAATTTGTTTATGCTAACAGAAATGCATTAAATCTTCTCCTGAAATCACAGAGTTTAATTGGTGCATTGTGTTGGACATTTGAATGCAAATAAGTAATTTCAGAGGTTGAGAGCTTACTCTGGATATGGCTGTTTGGGGACACTTTTCAAGGTGTTTGTGCTTTATGATTCAAACCAGTGTTGGGAGGTGCTTAACAGAAAGATTTGGAAGAGCCGAACCTGGATTTTTCAGCTTTGGAGTACTTGCTATGAAATCTAAGGATGTGACTAGCATCCAGATGCTACCACCCATCCAGCACTTTTCAGGGCTGTTTTCAGTAACAAATTCAGAACTACCTGAAGTGGCCTGGGTATTGCCTGTGTTCTGTCCTTGTCCTTGCTTCAGCTCACTCAGATGACAGTCCTTCGTTCTGGAATCTCCTTGTGCTCTGCTCCCTGAGGCTGCGTCTCTTCTAGGCTTTTCACACCCCAAGTATAGAGTCTGGTCCTTTCTTAAACTAGTCTTTTGAAATCTGTTTTCCCATTGTGAGCTCAGTTACTTCTATAATATCAGTGGCTGAACCAGGAGAAAATGTAGGACCCACAGCTCTATTTGCCAGTCTTAAAATAATAGTTTCTCATGGTTTGGGAGGGCTTTCCAGCAATAGTTTTTGTTTAGCATTTTCAAATTACTTCCTTTGGAGTCAAGCTGTGAACATCAATATTTTCTGTATTATCATGAAAATGACAGAATTTGGCTTAGGAAATCTCTCAACATCTCATTTTTTTCCTTAAAATCTTTTTAGCCCATTGGTTCTGTAGTGTCAGTAATGCTTTGGATGATGGGGAGGGTTTCTGGCATGAGTGGCAGGTGCAAGATACGTCACTATTTTTTCCTCATCTTACATAGGGTCAACAGTTTCAAAGCACTTTGAAGGCATGTCAAAGGAAAGATCCTTCACTAAAAATGCTAGAATTTGTAATAATTACAGTTCTTATTATAAGGATGATGATCTGGGAGCTGAAGGATATTTTTTAATAGCAAGCTGTGTAGTTAAATCATCACTATTATTTTTGTGACCTTCAGAAATTAAGCTGGCAATACTGAAGAGGAAATAAAAATAGGACATCTTGTAAAACTGCTTTTGAGTCGCCTTTCAAAATGATGTGGTTCTCTGTTAGTGTTTGCTGTTACACAGAGGATTACATGAGACCACAGAACCATACTGTGATTCTTTGATTGATCTTTTAGTCTTCCAGGCAGGAAACATGTAAGTTTCCAGATAGAATTTCCTGATAGAGAATGGAAGCTGAAAGGCAAAAGCCTGTACCGATGCTGTGTTACAGTTTGTAGCTTTAAGTCTGCACAGGCAGCTAACTGTACAGGTGAGTCATTCTTCCCAAAGGGAATACAAACGTAATCAGTGCTTTCTGTGTTCTTAATAAAGGTATGTCCAAACGTGTTTTATAGTATCTTTATGTAAATTTTTAGTAGTTTTTGCTATAAAAATGTTCCTAGAAATTTTTACTTTTTAGAAGATTGCTAACAGTGATACCTGTATTTCTTCCAGATACAGAAAAGAGGCAACCTGATGTGTTTCATGCTTTGAAATTGGGTGAGTACTGACAAGGCTCTTCTACCATGTCTGGTTCTTGTAACTTGTTGTACCTTTCATG
The DNA here is from genome assembly GCF_037038585.1 of Patagioenas fasciata. Classification (NCBI taxonomy): domain Eukaryota; kingdom Metazoa; phylum Chordata; class Aves; order Columbiformes; family Columbidae; genus Patagioenas; species Patagioenas fasciata. The sequence goes on from NC_092521.1 coordinate 66,620,743, forward strand.
CCAAAATGGTGTGATTTAGTAGTTCCAGTTATTCCATGACCATGCTACCTTTAATATGATTTTTTTTTTCCTTCCTGAAAAACTTGACGTTATGACAACAAAAGTGCTAATTGGTGCAGAGTATATACTGGCCTCTACCCCATATGGACATTGTAATTGCGTTTTACAGTTGCTTCAAGAAAATAATAAGTGTCTCAGATCTTACCTGTTCTTTCATGAGCACACAACTAGTAAAACTGTTCCATGGCAAACATGAAAGAGCCAGTGCCGTCCTGTTGATTTAAATTTGGTCCAGGCTCTGATGGGTTGCAACTGGGGCAGATGGCAAGCTGCTTTTTGGTTTCCAGTTTTCCTGGATCTTCCAGCACAGGAAAAAGTACTGAAATGATGGATTTGGCTTCAGACTCACTGATGGCTTTGTCATGGGAAACAGGACTATTCACTTTTTGCTGAGGCTCCTGATAATGTCACAGGTCAGAAAACTCTGCGCTGTTTGCAATTTCTTTGACGGGTTAGAGAGATTCAGTACTTGAACCTTATCTGATTACTGCTCCCATATATATTTTCAGCTATATGATAGCACATTTAGCCTATTGCCAACAGTCCTAGCTATATAGACAGTCAGGAAAAAATAGTCACTAAGTAGTAAAGTTCCTGATGGATCTATTAATTTTTTTTTTTTTTGAAGCATTGGAATCTGTCATTCTCATGTGAGATTAAATATTTCATCCAGTGAAGTTGTGAGAGGTATTCCACGAGACCTAAGAGGTTTGTTTCTTCTCTAGTCAACCTGCCCTTAGTTGGGACTAAGATGCCCCAGACAATGAGGAAACATTGGTAATACAGTCTTGTGCATGCATTGGACCTAGTAATCCTTACTGGGGCTGTGCCTTCTGTGGCATGGAAAATCTGGTCATAATGTACTGAAAGCTGCCTTTAACCTCCCCACCCCCGACTGTGATATATGCATAGAGAATACGTGAACTTTAGGGTTGAGCACAACTACCTCTCATTCCAGCTTTTATGTCCAGGTGCCCACTCCTGACTGTAACATAATCATAAAGCCTTTGGTGTGGTTCACCTTCTTATTTTCAACAGGGAGCTGCAACCTGCAGAGAGTTAGCAACTTTCAAGGTTTCTCGTGGATTTTTTGGTATTTTTTTTACTATTTGTAAGTGAGTGATTTTTGTGAAGGAAAATACCATTTTTTCTCAACATCCATCCAAATGGATTTCAGCAATGCATCTTAAAATCAACAATTGTCTTCCAAGTTTTACTGTTACACCATTCCTATTGAGAAGTTAGAGGTGTGTTTTAAATGATCAAGCCTGGCCTTAGTCTTCAAATCCCATCCTGGTTTTGGTGCAGCAGTTTAACAGTTGTTTTTCAATTAACCATCATAAGTCACCATCTCAGGAACTTTATGATTTTTCAGGCTGCCAGATCTGGAAATGGACAGACATAGTAGAGGACGAGAAAGAGATGATAGGCATCAGTATGGGGAGCTCTCTCTTAAATGTCAGCTTTTCACATATAAGCTACCAAAACCTCTTCCTAGGAAGGCCTCAAATCTGTTAGATTTTAGAGAGTTCAGCTGCTCTTCTTGTATCCCTGTGACTTTTAGTTTGAAATTTATAAATGTTAGTTCTGGGTCAGAAGGAATCTTGGGGGGAAGCCAAATGAATGCTGGTGAACATACTAATTTTTTTTTTTTTTTTTTCCTGAAATACTTGGCTATGGATGGCAGCACTGTTAAAAAACCCAAATCACTAGGTTAAGACATGTCCAGGCCAGAGTTCAAAGTCAATTCTGGAGTCTCCATAGGTTCCAGACTTTCAGTTTAACAAACTCTGTGATGCGAGTCTGTGTTAAAAAACCACCTGCTATCTTTTACTAAATTGGGACTTAAAAAAAGTAGTTCCATGCTTTTGTGTCTTTCCCGTTCCAAGAAATTAGCTGAGTGGCACGGGTGGGTGGTAGTTTCAGTGAGTGCGTTCAAGTGCCTGCAGGGATTTGTCTGGGATTCTGGCTGGCTTTCCAAAGAAAATGTTCATGCTTGTGATTGAGTGGAAGGCAGCCCATGTCATGAAGCAGTTTAACATCTGAAGGTTTTTTTAAAGATGAGATTTTTTTCAATTTGCATGGCAGTTGATGGTTTGCTGCTTCTTGCCTTTGTTTCTGTGGTGGTACATATTCAGTCACACAGGTGTTTTTTCCTCTTAGTTTCTTCCCTGCTTTTGCCTACCATATGTCATGAAAAAAGTAAGAGAGTTGGGGGAACTTTCTGCTTATGATGACCCTGACTATGTAATACATTTTTTAAAAGTGCTTGTTCCTACCTTTATTAAAATTTAGAAAACAAACAAACAAAAAACAAACCATAACCTAGTTAAAATACATTTTTGTACTGTTTTTTTGTAACTTTGAGAAGAACTCAGTGACTACCAGCCTCTTTATGTGGAAATTTGAATTTTAGGTTCACTTTTAGAGAACTAGAAAGACGACAGGAATAATGCATGGCTTTTGAGTAAAGAGTAGGGAAGTTTTGCACTGGAGATTTAGTTTGAATATTGGAGACAGATTGAAAAAGAAAAAAACAATCTTTCTGAATATAAGAAAGTTCATCACCGGAATAGATTAGTTAACCTTGGGAGGTTGTGAAATTGTAACAGTAGAGGTTTTTAGAATCAGTGAACCATCTTTGTAAGAGGAACTTATGGGTTAGTGTGACATAGGGCATTTATCTGCCTAAGGCAAGGAATGGCCTCCACCACCTTTCGGAGTGCCTTTGTATCCACTCTCTTTGATTCTAAAATTGTTGCTTTCTGTGATATCAGCCTATGGAAATGGAATGGGGATCTTTGTCCTGCTGAAGGACACATCATGTTGTTTCAACATGATCAGTTTTCCTTGTGTGACATGATCTTATGATAATTTAATATAAATATTCCCCACTCGTGTCTTCACATGTGGGATGCACTGCAGTTTTTACAGACTTTATAGCGTAGTTGTTCATTTCAGAAAATGATTCTTGTTATGGGATTGCACTGTAAGTGTACAGGTAGGGAAAATGAGGGAAAACAGTGCTTTCTGCTTCTACTACAATTCTGTGTAGGTTGGAAAGATGTACTAAGCAACTAAAAGACCAAAAATCAGTACAGATATTTAGCTTTACTGTTGCTATTGCTCTAGTACTTTAGTCTTTTGTTTGTTTGAATTCTACCAAATGTATACCAGTGTCAGCAAATCAAAATACATATTAATTCAGTGGCTAAGAAGTTCTCTGTTGCTCATATAGATTATGTTTTATCACTGTTTTACAGGAAACTTTCAGCTAGTTAAAGAGATTGTTGATGAAGACCCAAGTCAGGTCAATATTACCAATGTTGATGGTGCGTCTCCATTAATGATTGCAGCTGTGACTGGACAACTGCCCCTTGTTCAGCTCCTTGTTGAGAAAAATGCTGATATTGACAAACAGGATAATGTTCATGGCTGGACAGCACTCATGCAGGCCACATACCACGGGTGAGATACATGCTTTCTTTGGGTCTAGCGGTAGAGAAGTTTCATTCTTCTTACATTCCAATAGCAAAAAATATTTTTGTTACTGATTCTGGAAGCGGAGGAGTCTTACAAGAAATTGAGAGACTTGTGACCTCAGTTTTCCATGACTTGCACTGCCCTCGGCTTTTCAGAGCAGACGTGAGTGCCGTTTGGATTTCAGAATGAGTGACACATTTGGGAGCTTGAATCTTGCACAGCAAATGCTGGGAACATAGTGCTCCAGGCAGGCACTAGTTGCTTTGGTGCAGATTTCAGCTTCCATCCTTTGATGGTTTTAGTGATTTGTATGATAATATCACCTCCTGCCAGGATTGTAGCCCTATATCATTCTGTGAATCTTTGAGGCAATGACCTTTTAATGTGCCATATTTTCCAGTCTTAGAACCATTCTTATGTTCCCCTATTCGGCCTTTAGTTTTCATAGAGTTTTCTGAAAGGTGCTCACTAGAAAACTGCTTGTCATTTTCTCTGAACCTATTTTATAAATGCAGATAGGAAGATAAAATCTTGTCAGACCCCAGAAACTGGCCTGGTACTTCATATGTGATCTCTTCCATATACGTGGCGTTGTCTGAGTACATGATATTTAGTTTAGGAAGGTGAACTTTTCTCCGTTCTTGTAGGTGAGGCTCTCAGGAAGGTCAAGATTCCCTTCACTGCCTGGTAATGCTCACATCAATTGTACAAATGCAAATATTCTGCTCCAGCTTTTATTTTTATTCAACCGATCTCATAGGACTATGAAAGTGAAAGAAAGTGGGGATCAAATTGTCATCGCTTTGTGAAAATTTTCTGAAGTAGTTCCTGGGACCTACATAAGATGAGATACTCTGCTTCCTCACTAATGCAGTACTGCTAGTAGTAGTTAGCATTTCACAGAAGTGCCTGAAGATGTTTTCCTTCAGCAGCTACCCCAGTGCACAGCTGGATTAGAAGCAGCAGCAGCAGGTGATATGCAGGCTTGCTGGCACGTCCCCTTGCCAATACTCAGGCACTCGGATGTGGAAGTACAGAGTGTAACTGAGTACTGCGTGTGTTCAGATACAGCACTTTCAGTTTCCTGGAGGACTAGGTTAGAAAAATTCCTTTCCCTATTATATCAGTCTTTATAGTATGAAAACATATTAACTTTGTTAGTAGTTTTCTTTGTAATAGCAATTGGAATACATTTATTAGGACACTTAAGGTTTGAGGTAGGAGTTTTACTGGGGCCTTTGGTATTGTTCATGCTTAAGTAAAACAAACTAAAGGATACCAGCTCAGTGGAAGGACCAGAAGGGACATCCCAGCCCTGAAAAAAGAAAAGACTTGGCTTCTTAGGAGTTTAAACCTGTCCATGAAGGATAAAAGATACGCCTAGTCAGCCAAGATAATGCCAGTGTCATAGGCCCTCTAACATGTCTTTGAAATCCTCCCAGTATTGTCTGGCATCATAGATAAATAGTGATAGTAGGACTGACTCCTGGGACATCTGGATCAATCGACAAGCAGCAAGAATCCTGCAGAAATAGAGTTACTTTGTGAAGTTTTATTATGATTCATCATTGGTAGTGTGGGTGTTAGTGATAAGTCAAATTGTGTTGTACCTAAATGCTTGAAGGGTACAAGAACCCTGTGTAAAACCACATTTGGGATGCTCCAGTTTTGCTGAATAAATATTTACCCCTGTAATTCTGTACTTTGCATGCTAGCCTCTCTCCTTGGTTGCAGCACGCCAATTGTGAGTTTTCATAACAACTGGAAATCTTTAGCCTCTGCAGAGCCTCAACTTACCCTTTCTCAGGAGCAACAGTGATATGGAAGGTCTCTGATTTGAAGAAGGTTGCAGGCAAGGTCTGTGTGAGCCAGGGGCACTAAAGAATTGTTGTCTCTGTGTGCCCTGAAGGTGCAGGACCTGGCAAGCATGATGGCATGACACAGTTTTAAGGAAGAGAAGAATAGTAATGGGAAGTATGCAGAGGAGCTGTGGTGGCAATAAGCAGAATTTTTATTTGAAGAAAGAAACATTCCTCCTCCATTTTAGGTTGACTTTATCTGGAGTGAGTTCAGAAGTGAAAGCTTCATCTGTATGATAAGCAGTAACGCTCTGAAATGGAGAGGTTGAGATCTGTTTGTCAGCCCCATTATTAGAGTTTGCAGTCACCTGTTGCTACTTAACATTTTTGCTCATGGTGCTCATGAGTGTCAGAGTTCGGTTTTATACAAGGTCAGTCTCTGCTCAAGAGGAGTTCTGTATTAAACATATTTTCCCTAGCTTTGTTGTCCATTCATTTATTCCATAAGCTGGATTACAGCCTTGTTTTTAACTCCTGAGGCCAGTCCTGCTTATTTATTCAGGTGTGTGAGAGGGGAGAGGGACTAATGGGAATGGGGTGGTGCGTTCCTTTTATGCAACTAGCTTTTATGAGCTTTTGTTGGAAGGTGTTTGTGTTCGTTATTATTCAATGCTGATTCTTTTTGCATTTTGAACACTTCAAGGAAGTGATAATGTGCTTTCTCAATTATGTAATTTATATTTCTAATGAAGTGAAGTACTGTTTGATGTTTATAAATCATGCTCAGCCAATTTGGCTTTTCTGTGAGCAGTTTCTTACCTGTTCTGAATATGAAGTTGAGTTGAAGTATTAGTGATGGTGTATGATGACTACTGGACTGACCTTTGTCTTTCCATCTGCTTTTTTGCCCTAGGCATGAACGGCTTTTCATTGGGAAGGTGTTTGGCAACAAATTTCAGAATCCATTCCAAAGGGTCAGCTTAAAGAAACTGACTGTTTAAGTCAGTTTTTTTAGGCTGACTCTCTGCATGTTGATTAGTGTAATTCATAGTAAGTAAACAGTGACTGACAGTGGAATCATGAGAGCTTCTGAATAGCTTGTCAATGAATTTTAGACATGGTTAGCTATAGAAAAGGTAAAATTCTGATCTCTAATTGAGGAGTAATGGTATAAAAGGATGAAAATGGAGTATTAGGGTTTTCTTTTTTGTTTGATGTTTTGCTTTTTGACGTGAGCAATGCCTTTTTTTCTTCCCTTAAAGAAATAAAGACGTTGTGAAGTATTTGTTAAATCAAGAAGCTGACGTCAATCTTCGTGCAAAAAATGGATACACAGCTTTTGACTTGATAATGCTGCTCAATGATCCAGGTATGTTATTTCAAAGAGAAAATGTACAACATAAATATCCCTTCCAATCTAGAAAATGCATTAAAATTGCAAGTAAGTATCCTCTCAGGTCCAGGCTGGACTGGACCAAGAAAGGACACTGTCTGAGAATGGTGGGGTTTGAATTAATTGGTTAATAGGTTTTTTTTATGGGATAACAGGTTTTGTGCATTCTTCTTACTTTTGTTTTTAAAAATGCTCCTAAATGTGTTGTTTGTGTTACCAGAGCCAGTTCAGTGGCGTTTGTTGACTGTGGTGGCCCAGGTATTCTGTGTGTCATTAGCACAGAGCTATCAACTAGAGCTAGAAATTTCCACTCAGTAAACAGCAGTAAAGGGACAGGACAAAGAGACTGCTGTCAGAACAAAACTAGTGAAGTCCTGGCTGAACCTCTCACTAGGTCTGTGAAGGCTGAAAATAAATCACACTTCAGGGTTCAGGTTGTTTTTATGGGAGTGCATTAGAAAAATACAGCATGTTTTGGGGAGACTTCAGTGAAACAAATTTAGTTTTTGTTGTAACCTGTTTAATTTACATAATTTGTTATTTTTAACCTTGCCTGGTACCCGACTGGTTTTATCTGAAGGCAGGAAACACTACTGGTGATCGAATTAATGTTTGTTTTCTCTGTATTTACTCCTATGGTGCTTTTGCTCACTAGTGGGTACCTTTTCTTTGTCAAAAGTAGATCACCAATAGTATGAAATTTTAGAAAATAAATACAATGAATTATTTTATCTTACAACGAACTTATACGATAGAGTAGTTTGTCTTGTTACCTGTCTATATATATATATGTATGTATATATGGGTTAGTTCTGTCTGCCCTTCTGAAAGCCTTTCCTGACTTCTGTATAAAATACAGAGTACAGAATATTTTTTGCTTCCCTGTCCTCATTTCATGCTCATTCTTTTTTTCTTCCTCGTCCTTTCTTTTTTTCTTACCTTTTTTTGTGCACTTTTTTCTTACATGTCTTTTCAGTCCCTTCGTTGTCCAGGCTGAACATCTCCTTTCTCTTTGGGATTTAATTTCAAGCTTCTTTTCTGCAACCTACGCTTGAAGAAAGAATATTCATTTTTCTCTACTCTCTTCTGTGTCAGGTGAGAAAAGGGAGCATCACAATATCGTTCTTAACTTCTACAAAGTGTGTGAGGAGACAGTTCACTTAGTCACACATGACTGATTCTGACTGAATATCGTGCTTACTGATATTGATAAATACCTTTAGGATGATGGTAAGACTGAAGCCCACTCTGTGGGGAGAAGGTGTGGGAAACATAGGCCAAGAACAAAGATTTTAGGGATTCATCTGCTTTATGTTTGAGAGGTAAATCAACTACTATTTATATGGGGTATATAGGGCAAGTGTCAGTGTATGAGTCATAATTTCGGAAAGCAAAACAAATTAAACGGTGTGTTAATTTGTTTTCTTTTAGACACAGAGCTTGTACGATTACTGGCATCAGCATGTATGCAAGTAGGCAAAGACAAGAATAAACTGAACAACAGATCATCTTTGCCTTGTTCCAGAAGTAGGCAATCCTTAAATGTCCCAATGTTGCCAGATGACAAAGGAGGTCTAAAGGTAAATATATTTCCTCTAAATAATAACCAGTGTGTTGTTTCCTGTAGGGTATGATGCAGAAAAAGTAATTGCTAAGAAGTACTTTGGATCTAACATGTAATATTCCTCCCGGGGTGGGACAGACCAGGGGAAGTGGTTTTGAATTCCTTGTTGACAATACTGCCTGGTTTTATGAAAGGAAGCATGAGTTCAGCTTTGTTTTTGTCAGATGGCAAAGCAAAGGGAGGACTTTTAAAGGAAGAGTTCTTATCAAATCATTTCAGTTGCTAGAGGCAGATCCCATAGCTAAGTAGTTGAAGATACAGTGTTCATAATTTTGGAACTGAATTTCTGTTATGATTATCTTAATTTTAAATCTGCCTTTAAAATGTAGTCCAATTTTAGTAGACTTCTTGTACCCACAGCTAATATTTTTTTTGTTCTTTGAAATCAAAGTGGATGTGTTACGGGGATTTGTTTTTTCAATGATGTCCTTTCAAGTTAAGCTTTTTGGGCAGTAAGTTTTCAGATTTTCGTCTTTAAGGCAAGGGCGATTACATATTTGCCTTTTGCCTGATTTCTTGAACTTCTTCCATCCTCTTATCTTGAAGGTAATCAGTATTTGTTCAGAGGTCGTGTTATCTATGATGACTCTAGGGTAATTTTAATCAACCTTGTTTGGTTTTAATTTGTGTTAGCTTATTTGAATATTTTTAGTCTGTTAAGCAAATGCACACGTATTTCTACCTTCCTCCTGTTAATGGTATCCACACTAAAATAGCTGATCACAAGTAGACAGCTTTTGAAGTTCAAAAAAAACTCAAACCCTTTTCTGTCTCCTGTTTTATCACTTTTGTTATTAACTGTTAGACTTTTTCTTTTGTTGTGTGTTTCTTTTATTTGTAATTTATGCATAATACAGGCCCTTGTTCCTTTACCTACTGGTTATATAGTGGATAAGCATGACTTGAAAACAAAGTTCTGCCTCTGCTGTATACAAAAATTCTATTTCCTCTCCTTCCTTCCTGTGCTTCTTCAGCAAGTTATTCTCTCAAGGTCAGTTTTGGAGTAGTGTGAAATATCACATTCAGTTTCTTTTTCAGATTAAAGTTGTTTGAGGGCAGAGATTTCCAGTTCTTCCCCTTATTCTTTCGTTCCTAACATTGTTACTTATGTCTAAAGTATTTCTCAAGTGGCAACACTATTTTTCTGGTCTTTGATACTATTGCCTTCCCCCCTCACTAGGTTTCAGCCTTTTGACAGGCACTATTTTTAACCACAAATGCGTTTTTGTTCCTTGGCTGCTTTAGTGCGGTTTAAAGCCCTTTATTCCAGCTTCCATACATGTGTGATGTGGTAAGGTATATGGAGAGGCCACAACCCTGCAGCAGCAGCAGATTGGAAACTCCAGAGCTCAGACCACCGTCACTTTGAATACCAGAGGACAAGATGGACCTTTGCACTATCACTCCAGTTTTGTCCAAGAGCAGTAGTTTTTTATATGGTAGAAGGGTAGCTGTACTTACTCCATATTGGCTTAGTTTGTGGCACGGGCATACGTTAAGGAAGCAGAAGCACCATAAAGAAGGGTAACAGAGATGACAGGTACTTAGAGGTTATCCTTTTGTTCGCTGAATGTATCTTGCTCTTGAAATAAACCAACCACATTGTGCAAGCAGTCTCTTTTGTATACTCATTGTGCTCTGTATTAAAGCTAGATGGATTTTTTTGCCCTTTCAGTTTGTTTTGGAAGGTGAGTAAATACTGAACTGTGTGGTTTTTATTGCTTTCTCAGAACTATTTGTCTCTCTTGCCTTTTTCTGTCAGGTCGTTGTTGCTGAAAGTAATGTAAATCTTTATTAGTTATGACTCCAAAGAGATACAGAGGTCTGAGAACTCTGTCCATTACTAATGCTTTGTGCAGATTTAAAATCTCTTTAGTGATCATCTGCTAGAAGGATTGATTTACAGGGAATAAGTTTACAGTTTATATTACTTAGTTCTACTGTGTGACAGTTGAGACGACATATATCAGTAAGCAGTTGAAAAATGTTAGATGAAAAGAAGAGGGGATTATGTATGGTGAGGAGGAATGGCTAAGAATAAAAATTAGACTAGGAAAGTATGTTATCTGAATTGGTTATCACATAAAACTGCCGTCATGAAGTATCATCACTTTTACATTACTTTATTATTTTTTTAGAGTGTTCCAGAAAGGGAAGAAGAAGCTTTACTAAGAAATAATCAGAAGATATTTATAATCTGACTTACTTACCTACAAGTCACATAATCATTAATACAGATTGTATAGGTCTTCTCAATATAGCCTATAGGTCTTTTATAGTCTAGAGAAGTGGCCTGCTAAATACTAGAAGCATCTTGCACTGTCTGCCTGTAAAAATACATAAGTCTGTAAATACTTGGATACATTTTATTTTGAGCAAAGATGGTCCGCTTGTGTAATAGTCTCCTCAAATGTGTCACCTGTATGTATGAAAGTCATAGGTGTAGTAGAAGTGCTAAGGTTCGTGTTGTTTACACAACTGGTAATTTTTTGCCTTGCTCTTTTTCAATTTATAGTCTTTCCAGTCTGACAGGGTTTAAGTTATCTATATAGCAGCACTATGTGGATTGTGGATCTTTATTATGACAGGAATACTATCAAAACTCTCCTAGTTTGCAACTGATTTTGAAAATCTTAAGGAGAGGCTGTCATGCAGATCAGTTAAACATCTATGCACACCTCTTAAAAGCGGAAAACACATGCTGGTTTATTGATGCCAGAGAGTGTCAGAATGAACCGTGAAATCGGAAGTTAATGGGAAGATTATTTATTTGCCATGTAGCTGTAAAAATTTACTTTTCAAATTCCCCAAATATTTTTATCTACCTGGTCTTTCCAGGTAGTGTGGAAAAATACCGTAAGGCATTTGCCAGATGAAAAATGAGGAAAAAGATTAATCATATGCATGTAAAGTACGATGGAGCATTCTGTTGATTACTTAATTGTACGTTTCTTTCCATCTTTTTTTCTTTTAGTTTGAACTAAATTGTTGTGTTTTCTTATCAATCTAGTCCTGGTGGAGCAGGATGTCCAATCGATTCCGCAAGCTGAAGCTGACTCAGACGTTGCGCCATGGATTTCCTTCCAGTCAGTTTGTGCCTTTTCCTGATGAGCCTGAGCCATCATTAAGTTCCACCATAAAAGCAGTTTCACAGAGTGATACGGACACCTCTGGAAACCTCGATGCTGCTACAGCTCGGATCACAAATAGCAAATCTAGTGGTAAAGCCAGAAATGTCGTATGGGAAGTGACCTCTCGTGGGATAGTGAAGATAATACTATTTCTAATTTGTTGATTTAGTTTTTATTTAGCTTAATGTAACTGAAGAGATGTGTAATTTATTTCATCTACATACTTCGTAGTATGTAGCAAGAGACGTGTTTGTACTTCTGACTTGATCGTGCTGAATGCTGAGCGCAGCATCGTTTAAGCAGGAAAATACTAATATAACAATGTTATTGTTCTGTAGCAAACATCATTACATTGGGCAGTAGGGAGGGACCGCTCAAAAGTTTTTCGTATCTGTGATAAACTCATTTATGTAATGAAAACAAATTTACTTAAATAAATAATTATGAGTGTTTCTAAGTGCTCCTTTGGAAAAGCCCAAATCATAAAGCACATCTGCTGAAATTGTACAGCTCTCCGCGCAAAGCTCCCACAGTTTGTGATGTGGTAGGACTATTGGCTTAACTTCAGTTTAGGTACATGACAGTGTCACTGGAGATCTTGGTTCTGTGTGCTTCCTGATGGTAAAGCTGTTGAATGTTTGAAAAGAATAAGATATCCTTGAGAACAACAGTAGGAGAGTGTAAACAATAAAACATAATTTATATATTTTTCAGGTGTAACCACTGCAAAAGGAGGAAAGGATGATGAATTATTGACAACTATGGTATGTCACAGTGTTCTTCATGTGTTCAGCACATATCAGAAAGTCATGCAGCTCCCATAATTTTGTTTTTTTACTTTTTATCTAAGTCACCATTAGAAAGAGACCTATAATTTCTTGATAGTCACTAGACAGGAACTGACAGTATCAATAGTTTTGATACTAGGAAGTATTGCAAGTACTGTGGTATGGAAGCTGTTCACAAATACTGACTTTTTTCAAGAGTTATCTGTACCTTTGGATGGTCACAGAATCACAGAATCGACTGGGTTGGAAAAGACCTCAGAGATCATCAAGTCCAACCCTTGGTCCAACTCCAGTCAGTTTACTAGATCATGGCACTAAGTACCATGTCCAATCTCAGTTTAAAAACCTCCAGGGAAAGTGAGTCCACCACCTCCCTGGACAGGCCATTCCAATGCCTGACCACTCTCTCTGTAAAGAATTTCTTTTTAATATCCAGCCTAAATTTCCCCTGGCAGAGTTTAAGCCCATGCCCCCTTATCCTATTGCTAACTGCCTGGGAGAAGAGACCAATCCCCACCTGGCTATAACTTCCCCTCAGGTAGTTCTAGAGAGTGATGAGGTCACTTCTAAGCCTCTTCTTCTCCAGACTGAACAACCCCAGCCTCCTCAGCCTCTCCCCATAGGTCTTGTGCTCAAGTCCCTTCACCAGTCGTGTTGCTCTTCTCTGGACCCGCTCCAGCACTTCAATATCTTTCCTGAACTGAGGGGCCCAGAACTGAACACAATACCCCAGGTGTGGCCTCACCAATGCAGGGCACAGGGGAAGGATCACTTCCCTTGTCCTGCTGACCACGCTATTTTTGATACAGGACAGGATACCGTTGGCCTTCTTGGCCACCAGGGCACACTGTTGGCTCAAATGGATTAGTAAAATAGATGGAACAGCTGATTAGTTGCTGACAAGCTGTATGCTGTCAGGAAGACATGGATGGAGCATTTGCTAGTAGAAGCAACCAGCAACCATTAAATATTTAGTTTGGGATGTTTATTTGTATTATTTTATTTCTTTTATTATGTTATAGCTTTAAATTCCCTACAGCTTACACCCTGGAGACATCATTAAATTTGGCTGGTTATCCTTTATGTTCTTTTTAAGAAGATTGAGTAACTTTTGATTGGACTGACTGACAGAACTCCAGGGAGCCAAATCAGTTATGTTGATTTTTTTCTCTTTGTGGAGAACACAGGCAGCAGGCAGTTGTTCACTGTTTCCAGGTGTCCTGTCTGGGAGTACAGGGAAGATAACATTGTTAATTCTTTGGAAGTTAATTGTTAGCAGTTGTGTTAAAACCAATTTGAAGCAAGATTCAGCCCAATGAAAGAATAGACAGTTTCTGCTACTTAATTAACTATATTTATTGTATTAAATGAATGAGTGTACAGACGGGTGCCAGAATGTTCATGGGATTCTCTCTGTTATTAAGTGTCGTACATCCTCACAAATACCACTTTTCTGTCTCATTTCCATTTTATTTTGTTTAAAAATGGATTTACCTCCATCTTTTTATTTGACCTACAATTTTGAAATCGTATCATCAGCACCCACTAATCTTTCTTAAAAAAGGGCTCTTCTCTTTTTCCCTTTCTTTGTTTCCCTCTCTCAGTTGAGAAGCAGTGCTCCATTCACCAGGCTGCCCAGTGATAAACTGAAAGCAGTGATACCCCCTTTCTTACCGCCCTCAAGTTTTGAGCTCTGGAATTCTGACCGAACACGACTCAACAAAGATGGAAAAGCCGAACAGATGAGAACAGCCTGGCCACAGAGAGCGATCAAGCACGATTTTAACAGCAGTGGAAACTCTGATGTAGTAAGCAAACAAAATTTGTACGAAAATAGTGTTATGTGCAGGCCATGCTGACTGGTGAGCCACACTGTGTTTCTGATTAGAAATGGCTTTAAACACACTGTCTCAGTAATGGCTTGTCCTTTTGAGCTCTGCTGTTTAAGAAGAATACACATCTCTATGGAAGGAACATAAATGGAACAAAACTTTTGTATGAAATGAAATCACTTGTTTGCTGTTAACCAGAATAAAGTCAAGCCCTAACAAATTTGCTGCAAACTGCTCAAGTGGCTGCTCGTTCCACCTACATATTTTAGTTGCTGAAGTGGGTACCATCATTGAAGTGTGGCAGACACTGCTCTGAGTTGGCAGAAGAAAAGAATGAAAGTTTCTCAGTTTTTAGGACTGGGGGGGAGGGAAGGGAAGAAATATCAGTGTGACATAAATATACAGGCATAAGATTCTGGAATATTAGTAATAGATAAAATCGTAGCAATTAGTGATCGAGTGGGCTTGTGTGGCTTGTGTGGTGCAAGTTCTGTAAAAAGGCAAAAAGTCTGAATAAATTATATATTTTTTTTAATAGAAGGAGCTCACCTGATTCTACAATGTTTTTAGTGAAAAAGCAAAAACAAAAGGAAAGTAGCTTATTTGTATTGAGACAGGAGTCAGAAGAACCATGATAACCATTGCTTTCCTAGTTAGTAGGAGGAAAAGGAGACAGAAGTGCTTACTCCCCTGACTTCAGGCTGTAGTCACCAAGTGTAGAGAAGAGTTTATTTCACTAGTCCAGAACTGTATTTTTGGTCAGTTCTAGAAATGGAACAATTATGACAGTTAGGAGGAATTTTTTTGTCTTCCTTTTTGAAGTGAAAGTTAGCGAAATACTGGTAGAAGTGATTTAGGTGGAATAAGGTGGAGTATTAGAAGGGAAGTAATAGATCATAGGAATGCAGATGTTTGTCATCCTAAAAAAAAGTGTTTCTAATAATGTAGATGGATAATTGACCCCCATGTATGAAGTGAGGGACAGGGAAAGTAGGGGAGGACTAGCTGTCAATCCTTCTGTGGGGAAAGAAGGGTTTTGCTAAGGGAATAGGGAGAAAGAAAGTAACATAGTAAGTTGCAGTTGGAAGAAGTGATTTGAGCAACAGGATAAGAAACATGAAAAAGCTGAGCTGCAAGGGCCATATGTCAATGGTTGGCAGTGGCCAGAGGTGTAAAAGCAAAATAATTGAAGGAGGATGTGGGTGTAGCTAAGGATTTGGCTAGCATATAGCTAGGTCATTAGTGCCTCAGTTAGTAGTCAATAAAATGGTGCAGGTAGATGTTTAGATTGAAGAGGATATGATAATGCGACTGGAGGAAAGTTCATGTCACTTGTTGCAGATTAGTAAGAAAAAGGGATATGACAGATGAGGAGTAGGTGGTACCTATTTGACGTGGGAGAGGCAAAACCAGGATTCTGCAGGAAAGAAGTTTCACATGTGATAAGTTTGGTTTTTTTTTGTCTTTCTCCCCCTGCCCGCACCCCCTCCCCCCGCCCCCACTGCTCATAATATTGTGTGTATTATATCTCTGGTGCACTGTGTATCCTTGTTTTGTGTTGGTCAAATGTTAAGGAGAATTAACACCTTGATTATGGTGTAATTTCTTTTTTTGAATATATATATTAAGTGTATTTATACAAATATGTATTAAATATATTTGTATATGTAGATTATTCCTGATATACCTTTGTTCTTCAGTGAAAATTTCGGAACTTATGATAAATAAAATAGCAGTTGAAGTTCTAGCTTTATTTTGCTCAAACAGCAAATATGCACATTATTTTTATTTTTGTTTTCCAGACATCTGTTAGCAAAGGTACTAGACCAGTCAAATTACCAACATTTGCAAGAAGACCTGCATCTCCTTCGAATTCCAACAACTTCAACCATTCTCCTCATTCTTCTGGTGGATCCAATAACATTGCGGGAATTAACAGACATGGAGGAGAACTGCATAACAGATCAGGTACCATGCTGCTTTATTTTTAATAAGAAAGTCATTCCTATCTGGTTCAGCTAAAAAATTAAGAGTTTAAATGATAGCAGAAAATATTAAACCTTTTCTGAGGGGTCCTATTGCTGTATAAGAAAAACTTATATAAATTTGTTGGAACAGGATTGGACTTTAGACACCTACATTAAGGGAGCAAAAGCCTCACGTCTGTTACAGAGGTCTCACAGGTTATCCTCTCTTTCAGAAAAAAAACATGTTGATTTTATTGGGACCAACCACATGGATCAGGGGGCTGCTTCTTCATTGCAATATACATTTCATAGAGCTGTCTCTTACTCACGTTGCTTGAGTTTTGTTTAAAATAAAAATCAGTTTTAAATTAAAAACAAAGCTGCAGCTGTTGTATCTGGGAGCTGTAAATATGGTGAAGTAGCTCACGTGTATGTATAGTCGAGACTGGATTCTCTCTTCTCCTGCAGCTGATTTTTGTTCCCTTTCCTAAAAGCTGCTGAACAGGCCTGAACTTTACAATTCTCTCTCTTTCTTCATCCAGTCAGTTTTTAAAAGAATGTGAGTGGTGAAGAGAGGTGAATTGAGGATTTGCAAATATTTTTAAGTTATGTTTTACTTGACTGTGTCTTTATTTTTTTCCTTAGGTGGCAGTGCAGATAATGTTTTATCTCAGATTGCAGCCCAAAGAAGAAAAGCAGCAGGCTTACCTGAACTGAAACACAGCCAACAGCACAGTCCAGTACAGTCAACTCCTTCATCCACTCTGTCTGATTTGCAGTGTGCTCAAATCGTTGGCAATGGACATGCTGTAAAGGTACAGAGAAATGTAAATTTTTGTACTTCCAAATTGACTAATTTTAGTGGGTCATGTCTCAGTCGTGGCTGGATGATAAATATAACTGCATGACATTGCACATACTGAAATTAATGGATACCTGTTACAGTAGTGGAAATGCTTCAGCTCCACAAACCTTTATTTTAATTACAAGTCTACAAAAGATCAGACCTAATAACGAAACTTTGTTTTGCTTTATTACTAATTTCACTCTATCTTAAAAACAGTAAGTGTAATAATTGATCTTAGGGTACATCTGCACTGTTACTTTGGTTTCTCCTTATTTCCTTTGATGACACTGATTTAGTTCAGTGTTCTATGTTAGTTATTCCTGGACTTTCCTCTGAAGTGGTATAGCTAGTTTCCCTCCAGAAGCACAACCTGGGTGCAGAACATGAATTCATTTGTACCAGGATCTGCTGAGCACAATATACATGTATCCAATCTACTCCACAAGCTGTTACTTCTAAACAGTATGAACATTAAGTTGTAATCACTGAAGTCAGGTTTTGCTCCTGAGTGCAGGAGGTGTTATCTGCACTGACTTACCTGTCAATTTGCTGGAATAGCTTTACCTTCGTGACCTGCCCATTTTTGTGCATATACTTTGAAGTGAGCAACTGCTTTGTACAACATTTTTAAGGATTAGGATTTTAAATCTTCAAAATCTGTAGAGACACAATTTAGGAAGTAGCATTGTAACAGACAATGTGATGCACGATTGTGAAATGTATGGGTTGATTCACACAGGGAAACATTACATTGCAGAGAGCAAGAGAAATAAAGCATTTAATTTGAGATTTTAGTTCTAATGTCTGGGATTCTGAAAATGTTAGAATTTCTCAACTTTTTGCTTGTGTGATCTCCAAACAGCCCATTTGACCCCTATCAATGATAAATGAAGTTACACAGTTTTTGATTGATTTAACTGAAAATTAGTTAGAACAAAAATCAGAGAAAGAAAGGTGTGGAACTAGTAGTGCCAAAAGAGTTTCCTTAAACAGTAGCTTTGATCCATCAGTCTTGATTCTAAAGGGACTCCTGGTCGCTTTTCAAAGATGAGATTGTGAGCTAAAGTTTCTGACTCTACTGGACCCCCAAAAGCTATGGACTCACAGTGATTCTTTGGCACATGATAATCTTTCCTCCCTTTCTATCCCATGTAACTGCTCCCTGTGTGATAAATGATCTGTCACTTTCTTTCCTGCAGACAAAGACACTTTTATTATCTTCTTCCCTCATTGAAGTCTCCTCTGCTGAACAATGCTGCTTCTTTCAGAGGTGGTCTGACGAATATATTTCTAATTAAAGTCTCAGCAGTTCCTCTCAGCTTGTTTCTATCTTTTAAATAATTTCAGAACAACTGGTTGTGTCCCCCCAAAAGTCTTATTTTTTTCAGTTATATTAGCCTATTAAGAGATAATACCTGTGCCTGTGAACTTTGGGGCCTATTGTTACAACAATTCTGCCACTGAGAAATGTAACTGCTATTCCCAGTTACAGTGGAGACATTAGGGGATAAAGAAGTAGTGAGGGTGCAAACAGATCCTCTTAGAGGAAGGCAGTTCATCATACTTTTGAAAAGATTTTAAAATAAAACTCATGCCAGTGTGTTGGAAAGGCAACAACTCTTTCAGTGCTCTTTGCTTAGATTTCTAGATGAATTTCAGTCTATCCACCAATAACAAAACATCTAATCAGTGTGGATCTCGCCACAGATGTTGATGTATCACGTCAGGTGATTTTTGGGACGTCAGTGTCTGGGAGTACACAATCACATACGGATCCACACTGGCTGCAAAAGCTTAAACAACCTACTTTCTTGTTCTAATCAACAGCATGAATACTGAAAATTTAACGTTTATATCCATTATTGGAAATGCTTGTGCTCTTCCATTAGCATTATGCTGTCTAAACTTGGAAGCAGCTGATCCAAAAGTGGAGCTGTGTTCCTCTGATCAGTTTTGCAGAAGTTGTCCGTGAGGGGTGGGATTATACAAGCCTTAAAGAAAGGAAAACTGAATAACAATTTACGGGGTGATGTAATTTAAAAAAATGCAGACAATGTGCTGGAGAGGGAAGACCATTCTGAAACACAAATGGCCAATTACAGAATACAGGGAGATTTTGGACAAAAAATTGAAATGAGTTCACGATGCTCTTCAGAGACCTCTCAAATTGATATCATGCTACATTACTTCTAGACAATTCAATGCAGGGCGAAGGAGGGTAGTACATTCTGGCATAGGATAGAGCAATGGAAGAGTGTTACCACTCACATCAGTTTTATCTTTTTAATTTGCATCTTTCATTAACTAGAAATGTCGTATTTATGCCATAGCACAGAAACAAAATTGCGGAGAGACAGGAACCACTGTAGTTCTCCCTTCTTGCCTTGTTACCCAGCTCAGCTTTTTTCTTGCATTTTTCTGTAGCAGCCTGAGTGACAAAAGGTATTTTAAATTAAACTCTGAGTTCAGCAATCCAGGAGAAAACCACCTACCTATATATTCTTATTCCTTATTTTAATTCATCTATTTTCCTGTTTTCCATACCTCCAAATGTGTTAAATATTTGCAAAATATTTAGTAAATTTGAACTGTTTGACTCATGTTAAGTAATAACAAGTTTAAGGGTTGACTGGAAACTTTCATGACAGTGCAGCAAGGGGTTTAAATGCACTTGAAACTTAGTTTATGCTTGCTACATGTTTCTGGTTAATCCAGCATGAAGTGCTACTTTAAATTAGTATCTGGTATGCTTTGAAAAGCTTTAGTTGAGGCTTTATTTATTTAACTATCTGAATGAAAAAGACCTGTTTTCAGAGCCAAAGTAATTTCAGCGTTTATAAAAAATCATTTTCTTATTCCAAAATTACAGCCTTAATAAACATATTTTTCTTTGTGAATTTGAGAGAACAGACTCTCACCTGGAATAAATCGGTATTGTGCCAGTTATTTCAGTATGAATCAAGCAGAAGCTTCTGGTTCTGACCAGAAATAATGGCTCTGCAGAAATAATATGCAACTTAAGTGCTATTGAAGCATCATGTATAGGTAAACACTTTTTTAACTGAAATGGTTGTGTCACTACAGCAGAAATTGGAGACAAACAAGAGACCTCCATCTGGAACTTCATCTACGTCTAAAAGCACATCACCAACTCTCACACCTTCCCCATCGCCCTCCCCGTCTCCTAAGGTTCACAACACGGAGTCCTCCCTCTCTTCCCACAGACAGGCCAAGAGCAATGGTTCCAGCAGTGGAACTATTACAGAAGATGGTGAGTAGGTCCCTGTAATTATAGGAGTTTCATTCATGAAGAGCACAAAGTGTTTAAAGCTGTAGCTCTACTTGATTACTATGTATCCGCACGATAGTGAGGACTTTTTTGCTTTCTAGAAAGACTGACATTCCTGCAGTAACTGGCTATTTCTCTCCCAAAAGCTGTGTCCCCTTCCCTTTGGAGGGACATTGGTGCCATCTCAAAGCTAGCATAGAGCATGTAGGTGGGCCAGTCTTACATAGCCTCCTTTCTTACCCTCTTTCTTACCTAAATTCTGGTTTTCACCATTGACTAAGAGTAGAAAATGCACTTTCTGCCCACTAAAAATGATTTTTTTAAATAAATGCACTGAAGCACATTACTACAGACACAGAATTTTGATTCATAGCAAGTCATACCTACATGCAGTTTATTTTTAAGAGCTATATTGCATTTATTCTTTTAAATTGCAAAAGTAGCCTTATTTTGACCTTTTTTTTAACTTTAGGTTATAAGAAAGGGTAATAACGTCATTACTTCTCCAAAAAGATTGCTGCCTTTTAAGTTGAACTTTTAGGTCTAAATTACAACACTTTATTTTAAAAAATCATGTTACTGCATTTGGAAACAGGACAGTGATTACTTTTTTTTTTTTTGAGATGTTTACAGAAGAAAGCAAAGTGAAAAAAACCCCTGACTCAGAATCTTTTAAATAAGAGATAGAAGTACCTTTTATCTGGTTTCTCCACAAGGCATTGTGTACTATTTTGGGGTTTTTTGAAAGTGTCCATATTGATTTTGTTTTGTTTTCATTTATACTAGCCTGGTCCTTTGACACTTGACACCAAAAGGGGTGATATTTGAACCGCTTTCTGTCCTCTCATCTTGGCTTAGCTGTAACATATTGTACCCACTGCTGAAGAAAATCCTTTCACATTTTAGTTAGCACCGTTTTATAGTGATGGCCTGATAATGTAAGAGTTGTTTGTTTAGAAATATATAAAGGGAAGTGAACTCGCTGTCAGATAACAAGGGGAGTTCCCCAAGCTGTCAGCTGTTCTAGCCTCACCTGCTGAAGCTGGACTTTGTGACTGCACCACTCATGCCATGAGGCAGTGAGTTTACTCTGTAGCAGAGGGATAGTTTGTCAGAAACCTAAATAGTTCTGGGTTTGTTTTGCTTGTGAGATTTGCAGTTCAGTGGTCCTTTAGTTGAAAGGCTTCTCTTGCTGTGGTTTGATTCAGCAGCAACAGTACAAATACTCATATGCCCAGCAGAAATCAGAAGAATAAGTACAGGAGGCCCACAGCGTTGACTTATCTTTTTCTCTCACGTAAACTTAAATGAATTAGAAACTTGATTTGCATTGAGTATTAGTGCAAAGGAACAGCAGGCAGCAGGATTCAAAGGTGTGCATGGTTTCTTTTTAGGCAACCACTTGGTGGACCATCAACAGCTTGTCCCTATTCTGAGAACCAGTGATGTAGAAAATCATGAAAGACGAAACCATGTGAAAGTAAAAGGAGACTCTGAAAACTTGGAGAAAGGTAATTTTACTTTACTATGACAGAGCAGTACAAAAGAGGTGCTAAATAGGAGTGTTGTTAGTGCTTTGTTTTTTTAAGATTCTTTTGATGAAGAAGAAAGGACAACACAACAAAGATTTTATGCTAGCAAGGTAAGACTAGATGGAATTGCAGTGTATTGAAGTAGGTGAGAACACCATAATCCAATGTTTTAATTTCTGATGCGGAGTAAATGTGGTTGGGTTTTTGTCATATATCACTGTATGGAATATATGTTTTAATATGTGTTTTCAGCAGTTAACAATGTGGAGATCACTAAAATCTTTCCTGATCCATGAGGTTTTTTTGTGTTTTCTTTTTCTTTTCTATTATTACAGATGAGCTGACTGGCATCCTTAAAAAATTGTCACTTGAGAAATATCAGCCTATTTTTGAGGAACAAGAGGTACATCTTTTTCAAAAGATTTCTTTTGTACTGTTTTAGAAAAAGTAGTGTGCTACTCACATTGTATCAGAATTGTGATCCAGAATCTCAAATTTAAAGTTCTGCAACCATTTCTGGTAGCAGAGAGGACCTTTAAACATGGACCAAGTATTTATGGCATTCTCCAGGTTACTGCAAATATCAGTGTCTTTTACACCGAACCTAAAATTTTTATATAATAGGTGCTTCAGATATTTTTTTCTCTCTGTTTTTACACACTACTTTTTCTATATATGTCTATATCCAGTGTGACTAAACAGTTTATAGGACATACTGTATCATCCATGGAATCACAGCTGGAACCTTATTTGCAGATGGAGAACAGCAGGGTGTGAGTTACTGGGATGGCTGCTTTATCTTCTTTATCTGCTATGAATAAGCAACAGGAGAATTAAATTGGGGGTCCTTAGCATCATTGTAGATGAGGCTTGTGACAGTGACTTACCTGAAGGATGCAATGAAAGGAAACATTGCTGAAAATGAGTAAAATTAATTCCTTAAAAAGTTTAAGAGGGTATCAGATGTGAGCGATAATTGTGTCTTTGTTTGGCCAAAGGCAGAAGGTAGTAAATAGACATACAATAAATTGACATTGCTGCAGAGTTCAGGATTCGCCAGAAACACAGATTATTTATCTGCATCGCAATACACTGGGCTTATGGTTGTTCCCCTTACCTGATAGGTAGGACAGTATTTTGTAGAAATGAATTTGCGCTGTGTGTGAAGGTTATATCAATATGAAAAGTTTCAGACATTTGTTCTTATCATGGCCTTACAGATGTGTCGATATAATAAAAACTCATACATGGAAAAAAAACTAGGTTTTCCTCAGGAGACACTGGAAAAGTACACACTGTGTTCTGAAACTTCAAAAATATTTGTAAGGTGGGGAGGTAGAAGAAAACAAGCGAGAGAAATCTTAGACTTATTCAACTAGCTGCTACTGTAAATAGAGGAATTTTTGTGGCAAGTATAAGAGCTTGTGTGAAAAAAAAATAAAATCTGTTAATACTTTAAATATACTGTCATAATTAATTTAATTACTAACAGCAGATTTAAAACCTGACAATAGAGTGGTAAAATGGGTACAATTTGGTGCTGGTCATTCATGAAAAAATTTTGTGTGCACTATATTTAGAGTAAGTCTATACAACTAAAAAAGCCCACTGTTAACCTGTAACAGTGAATCTTTGCCTAGGTAAATTTGTCTTGTCTTTT